>NC_052151.1:24596084-24896084 GCF_902713615.1 Scyliorhinus canicula | reverse complement strand
TGAACTGTGAGGGTTAGAATGCCTAATGTTTAATAAAACAAAGCCCCAGAGAACCATAACTTGTTACCCGCACTCTTATCCCACGGAAGCGGAAATTGCGGGTGCTGAGCATTGGGTGGGAATCCTGGAATCAGATCCCACTCAGCCATTTTTAAATGGCTCTGGAATCATTCCAATTGCATGAAAATCTGGGCCCATATTCCAGATTAGGCCTGACCAGACCGATGTTTATTTTTGCTTCATTTATTAACTTTAAAAGTCACTTGCCAGATCTGGGCTGAATCCCGTATCACATCTCGATCTGATTGTGGTCATTCTTCCTCATTCAAGGTTTTAACACAGTAACACAAGCATAAATCTCTCTATCACCTGCGCACCTACTGGCAGTTCCCCAAACACCTTCACCCACATCATTAATATAGAGAGGGAAGATTAACAGTCCTAGCACAAATTCCGGTGGGACTCCACTAATAACAGTCTCCACAGAGAAACACTGTCATTAATCACAGGCCCCGAGAATGAAACCAATTCTTTATCCGCCCCAGGATCAGCCCTCCAATTTCACACGACTCTATCTTCTAAATCACTTTATTGTCTGGCAACTCATCAAAACCCAAGTGCGCGATGTTGACCAGCTACTCTCCACCCAGCAAACTGGTAACCTCTTCAAAAGATGCAACTCGCTTAGTGAGTCAGTCCATCTTTTTCAGTGGTCAAGTTAAAAGTCAGTTCTCTGTCCAGATTGTCACACAGAATATCTGATATTTTAAAAAATAAATTTAGAGCACCCAATTATTTTTTTGTCCAATTAAGGGGCAATTTAGGGCGGCCAATCCACCTGACCTGCACATCTTTGGGTTGTGGGGGTGAAACCCACGCAGACACAGGGCGAATGTGCAAACTCCACACGGACAGTGAACCAGGCCCGGGATTTGAACCCGGATCCTCAGCGCCACAGTCCCAGTGCTATCCACTGCGCCACATGCTGCCCTAGAATAGCTGATATGACTGTTCATATCAAATTGTCTATATATTAAGTCAAACTGAAGATCCTATCTTGTTCCGGTTCTGACTTATTGCTCCGATTTGAATGTTGATGCTACTTTAGTCTCTCGATGGAGATTGTTATTAGTATTGTAAGGGTACTTCCTTTTTATTCACTTATTTCCCCTTTATTTTATTTTGCCATAATCATTATTGACCCATGGATGATTAGCGGACATGTATCTTTAAGTCAAGCTGCAGAAAGAATGAGGAATTTAGAAGTTACAGGAGTGAACATCCGACGAGTCTCTGCTAGTTTGAACAGGAGCATCAAACTGAGCAGCACCAGAAAGAGAGAGATGGGCTGGGATTCGGTTTGACTGATTGGCTGGGGCCATACATTGGCCCAATTGGCTGCACTCTGCTCGGCAATAGGTGGTGATTGGATCATATTCCAGTGCGGTGGTTCTCAGACACCTGTAGGTTTTCCGTTTGACTCCTTGGCACAGAAAGACCAGGATCTGCTTTTTCTCCCTCTCCAGAAATGCTACGAGTGCTGTATTCCACTGGCTGCAGAGAACCGGAATGAGTCCACGGGAAACCATTATAGGCTGCAAGCAAACAATGGGACACTCTTTCTCTCTCTCTCCAGAAAGGAGTGCTGTATTCCTAAAACTTCAGCAGCCTGAATGAATCTACAACAAAAACCTCGAGCTGAACGCAAGGTTTGACGAGGAGTAGGATGCTGGAAACATCCATCTGAAACAAAGACATTTTCTCTTTTACTTATGTTTTTTTTTACCTCTTTCTTCCCCTCTGTGTTTGTCTGCCATATGTGTGCGTGTATAGGTGTCTGTATGTGTGTTGTGTATAGAAGGTGGGGGGGGGGCAAATTAAAGTAGGGAATTGGGAGAGGGCCTAACCATCACTCCTTGACATTCAATGGTGTTACCATTGCTGAATCCCCACATTCAACATCCTGGGGTTACTATTGATCAGAAACTGAACTGGGATAGCCATATTAATACTATGGTTACCAGGGCACATCAGAGGCTAGTAATCCTACGGTGAGTAACTCACATGCAGACACCCCAAAGACTGTCAGCCATCTACAAAGCACAAGTCAGGTGTATAATGGATTATTCTCCCTTCGCCTGAATGGCTGCAGCTCCAACAACACTCAAGAATCTCACCAACATCCAGGAGAAAGCAAACCACTTGATTTCTTCCCCTTCCACAAACATTCACCCCCTCCACCACCAGCGAACAGCAGTAGCAATGTGCACCATAGCAATGTGCACCATCGACAGGATGCACTGCAGGAACTCACCAAGGATCCTGAGGAAGCACCTTCCAAACCCATGACTGCTACCATCTGGAAGTAAAAAGGCAGCAGACAGACTGGAACACCGCCACCTAGAAGTTTCCCTCCAAGCCACTCACCATCCTCAGTTGGAAATATATTGCCATTCCTTCACTATCGCTGGGTCAAAATCCTGGCACTCCCACCCTATCAGCACTGTGGGTATACCTACGCCTCAGGGACTTCAACGGTTCAAGGAGACACCTCACCACCACCTTTTCCAGGGAAATTAGTGATGGGTAATAAATGCTGGCCTAGCCAACAACATCCACATCCCATAATTGAATTAAAAAGCTCAGTCAAATTACAGCACACAGATAGAATGACAGAAATCTTAGGTACAGCAGACAGCTATGAGCCAGTGCAGTTTTGTAAAATGGGAACACCACAGCCTATAATGAAACTCAGACCCTTAATTGCCATGCCAGTTTCTGCTGGGCCATTTAGTAAGGTGATAGCAGGCTGTGCGGGACCAAGGGCCTGTTCTGTGCTGGACTGTTCTATGTTCGATTACCAAAAATGAAAGGAGGAAACCAATCTATTCTGACCCCTCAATTGCCAGGCGGCAGAGAGAGAACAATTACAGCTAACGTCGTGATAGAGAGGTTAACCCACTTCTTTACTCAATATGGAATACCGATGAAGATCTAGTCTGATTGAGTTTCCAATTTTATGTCTAAATTCTTTTCAAAACATAATGAGAGCTTGGGTATAAAACAGTTAAAGACCACAGGATATCAAAGGGAGCGGTAGAGAGGCATGATTAAAGCATAGTGTCATGAATATCCTCATCATTAGATAAAGGACTGGACTTTCTTTGATTTGCTACCAAGAAAGTCCTTTTCCATTAATTTATGAGCATGAGATGAGAGGTCCTCTGAAATTTGTGGAAAAGATTAAGATGCAGAATGCCAGACTGTTCCGATGGAGCCTCATAACGTAAAGGTTGTCCATCTTGCTGGGAAGGAGAATGGAACTGTTGATACATTATCAAGAATTTAATTTTGTTGGAATTATGTGGAAATGAAGAGATCAGGGAGAGCTTAATATGTTCCGCGCAAGGAATGAATGGGAATGAGGGATTGCACATTCAGATTTTTTTATATGTTGGATATAGTTTCCTGTATGCTTTGTAATGAAACATGTTTGGAAAAGGCATTTAATTTCTTAAGGGTGGAGGCATGTTATGAATCAATATTTTCAAGAAGGATATACTGTTTTTAAACTTGGAAGAACGCTGAATTATTTGGACACTCTCCTGAACATTCTTTGAAAGAGGCTGCAAGTTCACTTCGAAATGTGAGCAAACTGTGTTTCTTTCAAGAAATCACATGATTTCAGCTAAATAACCTGCAAGGCACCTAAGGAGATTGAGTTATTTAGAACATAAAACATGGAACATATAGTGCAGAAGGAGGCCATTCGGCCCATCGAGTCTGCACCGACCCACTTAAGCCCTCACATCCACCCTATCCTCGCAACCCAATGACCCCTTCTGACCTTTTTGAACACTAAGGGCAATTTTAACATGGTCAATCCACCTAACCTGCACGTCTTTGGACTGCGGGAGGAAACCGGAGCACCCGGAGGAAACACACACAGACACGGGGAGAACGTGCAGACTCCTCATAGACAGTGACCCAGCGGGGAATTGAACCTGGGACCCTGGCGCTGTGAAGCCACAGTGCTAGCCACTTGTGCTACCGTGCTGCCCAAGATTGGAAATTCCCACCCGAGGTCAACATATCGTAAAATTGCCCGTCAAATTTTCCATCCTGCCCGCAATAATTCCTGCGGAAAACGGGACTGGAAACATTTACTCCATTTTGTTTACTTGAACTACTATTGCTGATTATCTGAAAGACACGTGGTCTGGGAGAAGTTGTGTCTCTGTCTGTTTGCGTGTCTGTCTCTCTCTTCCTCTCTCTCTGTTTCTCTCTCACTTTCCCTGAATTGCCTACAGTTCTGAGTGGGTGTTCATCGTTAGCCATAAAATTCTCATCTCAGTATAACTCATCAGTATCAGAAGCCTGCAAAGATGTGATAAGCGAGAGTTAACAAGGATAGTGTTTCACCAAAGGTCCTTTGGAAAGGATTACAGATAACTACTGTAACAACACTCTGTGACCATGCAGGAACATCAAATTAACAGCATCAAGGTCTTTTCAAACTTTATCCTTTTTCTTAAAGTGTTCCCAAACGCCAACCTCTGCAGAGACCATGGGCGGGATTCTCCGACCCCCCGCCGGGTCGGAGAATCGGCCGGGGCCGGCGTCATTCCCGCTCCTGCCGTGTCCCGAATTCTCCACCACCCGAGATTCGGCGGGGGCGGGCCCCCCCGTGGCGATTCTGACGTCCCGCCGCTGACAAGCCTCTCCCGCCAGCATGGATTAAACCACCTACCTTATCGGCAGGAGCAGGCGACGCGGGCGGACGCCGGGGTCCTGGGGGGACGCGGGGCGATCTGACCCCGGGGGGTGCCCCCACAGTGTCCTGGCCTGCAATTGGGGCCCACCGATCGGCGGGCGGGCCTGTGCCATGGGGGCACCCTCCCCTGCGCATGCACCGGGTTGACATCAGCAGCTGCTGACGCTCCGGCGCATACGCGGACTTACGCCGGCCGGCGAAGTCCTTTCGGCCCCGGCTGGCGTGACGCCAAAGGCTGTTCACGCCAGCCGGCGGAGTGGGAACCACTCTGGCGCGGGCCTAGCCCCTCAATGTGAGGGCTTGGCCCATAAAGGTGCGGAGACTTCCGCACCTTTGGGACGGCCCAACGCCGGAGTGGTTCACGCCACTCCAACACGCCGAGACCCCCCGCCCCGCCGGGTAGGGGAGAATCCCGGCCCTTGTCTCGTCCTTTGTTTAGTGTGTGTGTATATATATATATCTATATGTGTGTGTTTGTTGGTATTTTAAAAGGAGTAAATAGTTACACTTCCGGATTACAAATTGTATGTTAACTAGTTTTTCAACTTGTTTCAAAAAAAGTTTTTTTCATGTTAAGTCACTTCTTCTAAGTTTATCGAAAGAAACTTGGTAAAAGTTTATTTTATATTGGGTTGAGCAGTCACAAAACAAAAGACCATTTTGAGGAGTGAATTAAACTTTTACACTTATCGTGTGACAGAAATAAATATATGTATATATAATAACTGTCAACAATACATAGTTGGCGCGATTCTCCCAGAGAGGGAGAAATCGTAAGGCTGGCGTCAAATCCGGGCGGGTTTGACGCCAGCCTCCCCCTCCCTGACCGGGAACCGATTCTGGTCCCCGGTCGGGGCTAGCATGCCGCCGCCGTAAACTCCGGCATCGCGGGCTTAACGAATTTCGTTAAGCCCGCTTGTCAGAGTTTGCGCCGGCTGATGCGTCACATGACGTCAGCCGCGCATGCGCGGATTGGAAGACTCCAACCCGCGCATGCGTGGATGACGTCATCGCGCATTTGCGCGAAACCCGCGCATGCGCGGGCCGGGATGCCCCTCAGCCGCCCCGCGAAGTGATACAGCGGGGCGGCGGAAGGACAAAGAGTCCGCGGGTATCGGACCTGCTGCCCGCGATCGGTGGGCACCGATCGCGGGCCCATGGCACCCTTGGCACGGCCCTGGTACTGCCGTGCCAATCGGTGCCATGGTTTTAAAAATCGGCACTTTACGGCCGTTTTTACGAACAGCCAGACCAGGTGTGTTTGCCGTTCGTAAAAACAGCCGTAAAGGGCTTGGAACTCGGGCCATCGGCCAGCTGAGAATCGCTGCTGGCCGTAAAAAAACGGCGGCAGCGATTCGTATCGGGAGTCGGGCGTGGGGGGGGGGGGGGGGGGGGGGGGGGGAGAATTGCGCCCACAAGGTTTAAGCTGGAAGCTGACTCCATGATTACCTCAACACACATCTCTGCCCAGGACAGGGACTTCCCTCTAGACTCAGGTCACATGTTCCTTTACATCACAGTGTGGGCAGAACTGTATCCAGTCCCATCTTAAACCCTGCTATGCCAGACCCTTATGACTCTTTTCCTGCACCTCCTCCAAGTCTTTATCCACCGTATTCACATTGCATTCCTATTTGGCCAACAAATTTACATTACTCCGACCAACCCTTCTCACAGCCCTGAATAGGAGACTGTTTTGGATGTGGTCCTCCTGGTATTTGGTCATCTTCTTTAATTTCCAATACTCTGTGGAAAGCCCCTCCTGGTCTTGCTAGACATACCTATGGGAGCACTGACAAGGTATGACCGTAACTGGTCATCATCTCTCTGGACAATAACCCCCTCTATGTCAAGGCCCTTAAACCAGACTCTGTCGTCTTTGTGTAAGGATGACAAGTTTCTGGCCCATCTGTGTTGTAGGTGGAAGCCTGCTTCTGCCTATAGGATTGCTTTTTGTCCTGAATGTCTCAATAACCTTTGGCTGCCAACACTGATATTAGTTTCTTTGGATGTATTGCGAGTTGTGTGCAGAGTTTTCTGCCCATCAGGAGTTCAGATGGGGTGAAACCACAATGTAGTGGGGTCGGCCTGTAGGTTAACAGTGCTGTTGGGAAGTTATTACCTTCCCTCAGGAGAACTTTAATGGTGCGGAGCCCTCTTTCTGCCTCACTGTTCAATTATGGGTATCATGGGGAGCTGCTATATTGTTGGAAGTTGAAAGTGACAACAAACTGCAAATTATAGACCGTTATCGGACACTATTTGGGATGCCTTGACCCGCAGATGTCTCATTTTGGTAGATCCAATTCAGGTGGGAGCTATAAAATAACTGGTAGAACCATTAGGAGCATAGACACACAGAGAGATCTAGGCGTGCATGTCCACAGCTTCTTAAAAGTGGCAGCACAAAGATGGAAATGGTGGCGAAGAAAGCATATGGCATGCTTACTTACATGGGATGGGCATCGAGTATAAAGGCTCAAAAATTATGTTACAGTTATATAGAAAGTTGGTTAGGCCACATTAGGAATACTGTGTCTAATTCTGGTCACCGCACTATCAGAAGGACGTGGAGGCTTTGGAGAGAGTACAGAAAAGGTATCCCAGGATGTTGCCTGGTGTGGAGGGTATTAGCTATGAGGAGAGATTGGATAAACCGGGATTGTTCTCCCCAGAAAGACATAGGCAAAGGGATAGCCTAATAGAAGTTTATAAAATTATGAGGGGTATACATAGGGTGAACAGTTGGAGGCTTTTCCTCAGGGCAGAAATGTCAACTCCAAGGGGGCAGTAGTTCAAGGTCGGGGGGGGGGGGGGGGGGGGGGATAGGTTCAGTGGAGATGTGCAGGGAAAGTATTTTACACAGAGGGTGGTGGTGGCCTGGAATGCACTGCCAAGTGAGGTGGTTGAGGCAGATACGTTAGCGACCTTTAAGAATTATCTAGATAGACACAAGAACAGACGGATATAGAAGGATACAGGCGGTTGGTCTAGTTAGGACATGAGACCGGCATAGGGCCTGTTCCTGTGCTGTACTGTTCTTTGTTCTTTGTCCCCAACGATCCTCAGATACTGCCTCTATGGTTTTCAGGTACAATTGATTCAGTTCAATCCATTGGGAGAAGTAGTCCACCACAAGGAGGAGGAATCTGCCATTGAAGATGAATAAATTGATTACCAACCACTCCCATGGACTTATTAGGAATAATGTGTGGATACGGGGCTCTCTCTAGCCCTGCTTATGTCTCGTTACATACCTGGCTATTCGCCAACATATCCTCAATTGTACCTTAAATGACTGACCATCACACTGCATTTTGAAATGCTTGACCATGGAATAGAGGCCTTGGGGAAATCTCATTTCTCATTTGACGTCAGTGCTGCTTGCTGCAAGCATTCCCATTGTGAGCCTTTTGTTATGTTCTTCCATTGTCACGCTGTAGACTGAAACATCATCCGTATGGAAGATGACATCATCTAGGCCTCGCAAAATGGCCGACTTTGTGTATTGAAAGATTGTCGAGGCAGATGTGATTCTGAATGGCAAGCGGTTTATGCAGCATTTGCCAAAGGAGATGATAAACGAGATCAACAAGCTGGACTTTTCATCCAGTGGAAGTTATCTAGAGCCACTCTTAGCGCTGATCTTTGAAAACAGCGTGCTTTTGGAGAGTTTGGTCAGGCTGTCGTCCACCCAGGGCATCAAGCCGGCCTCTGTAGCCATGGCTTGATGAGCTGAGTCAAGTCGATGCAAATGCCAATACCATTCGATTTTGGGACTGTGACCAACCCAGAACACCAGCCGGTTGGCTGAACGACAAAGGGGGGAAATGGCATCCATTTATGTCATGTTGTCCAGCTCTTGCTGCACTTGTTGCTTCATGAGTGGATGAGGTATTTTTCATGATGTGAACAGGTAGACAGGGCTGAGCATCCTTCTTCAGTGTAATCCTCAGCGTGGTCTTCGGTCACCCCAGTCCAGTGAACAGTTTTAGGAACTCCTTCTCACAATTGGAGCAAGGCCCTTGCTGGTTGCGTTGACCTCACCACTATTCTGTGGAGGGGTCAAGGTCGATGCCAGCTGTTCAGCTTAAAAGGGAACATTCTCTGTTTAGTTTCCCTTAATCTCCCTTATTGTATTCTTGTGGCATTATAACTAATTGTTGCCGGCAGAGTTCTTTTCACCTGGAGATTGATGCTGCCTTCTCTCTGAAGCTGTGTTGCGGCTGGCGTCCGATGTTGGGCAACCAGCCATGGTTCCCTGCCTGAGATAACTCTAAACCTCCCGTATCCACTTTAAAGTTTGTGATTTGACCATTAACCGTGATGTCCATATACCAGAATGAAAATCCCTGATCTTTCACCTCCTCAGAAGCATGGTTGTGTTTCTGCATGGTGTGGTACTTCGACCTCGCAAATTGTCTTGGTATCATCTGTGCGTCTTGTTCCTTTAGCACTGCACAGCTTTTCGGAGGGTCTTAGGTGATTGTGGTTGAAACATTGTGCTGAGCAGCTGGATATTCATCAATCCTGTGGGATCACTTGGCATCACAGCGCTGGCATGGTTGCTTACCCTACGGGGGTTGTTTAGGGCATTGCTTCCCTTGGCTTGGAGCATGTCTGCTCCGTTGCTGTTTTCATGGCTGGACAATGGGGATGGCTTGACTTCACCCCTTAAATGGGAGCTGTGCTCTGAATGGAATTCGGATTTCCTGACAATCTGAATAGACTTCTCAAGAGTCACATTCTCCTTAGCTTAAAGCGTATCTAAGAGTGTACCGTCTGTCACTCCAACAACAATTCTATCCCTTATTAGTTCTGATTTTAGGTTACAGTAGGGAGCCTTCATCCAGCTCATTAATGACAGTCACATTTGATCCAGAGATGAGGTTTGAACCTGATATTTGTGCCAGGCATTACTAAGACTGCCTATTTCCACCTCTGCAATATTTCTCAACATTGCCACTTCCTTAGCTCAAGCTCAACTGAACCACTCATTCATGGCTTCTCTAGATTTGACTATTCCAAGGCAGTCTTGCCTGGTCTCTCACACTCAACCCTTCCTAAATATTACGTCATCCAAAGCTCTGCTGACCGTTTCTTAACTTGCTCCATGTCCGATCCCTATCGCCTGTACGCGCTGACCTATATTCCCTATCGCCTGTGTGTGCTGACCTATATTCCCTATCGCCTGTGCGCGCTGACCTATATTCCCTACTGCCTGTGCGAACTGAACTATATTCCCTATCGCCTGTGTGTGCTGACCTATATTCCCTATCGCCTGTACGCGCTGACCTATATTCCCTATCGCCTGTGCGCGCTGACCTATATTCCCTGTCGCCTGTGCGCACTGACCTATATTCCCTATCGCCTGTGTGTGCTGACCAATATTCCCTGTTGCCTGTGCGCACTGACCTATATTCCCTATCGCCTGTGCGCACTGACCTATATTCCCTGTCGCCTGTGCACACTGACCTATATTCCCTGTCGCCTGTGTGCACTGACCAATATTCCCTATTGCCTGTGTGCATTGACATGTATTCCCTATCGCCTGTGTGCATTGACCAATATTCCCTATTGCCTGTGCGCGCTGACCTATATTCCCTGTTGCCTGTGCGCATTGACCTATATTCCCTATTGCCTGTGCGTGCTGACCCATATTCCCTATCGCCTGTGTGTGCTGACCTATATTCCCTATCGCCTGTGTGTGCTGACCTATATTCCCTGTCGCTTGTGTGGGCTGACCTATATTCCCTATCGCCTGTGTGTGCTGACCTATATTCCCTGTCGCTTGTGTGGGCTGACCTATATTCCCTATCGCCTGTGCGCACTGACCTATATTCCCTATTGCCTGTGTGTACTGACCTATATTTCCATCGCCTGTGTGCGCTGACCTATATTCCTTATTGCCTGTGTGGGCTGACCTATATTCCCTATCGCCTGTGTGTGCACTGACCTATATTCCCTATTGACTGTGCGCGCTGACCTATATTCCCTATTGCCTGTGTGCGCTGACATATATTCCCTATTTCCTGTGTGTGCTGACCTATATTCCCATCGCCTGTATGTGCTGACCTATTTTCCCTATCGCCTGTGCGTGCTGACCTATATTCACTGTCGCCTGTGGGTGCTAACCTATGTTCCCTGTCGCCTGTGCGCGCTGACCTATATTCCCTATTGCCTGTGTGCGCTGACCTATATTCCCTGTCGCCTGTGCGTGCTGACCTATATTCACTGTCGCCTGTGCGCACTGACCTATATTCCCTATCGCCTGTGCGCACTGACCTATATTCCCTATCGCCTGTGTGCACTGACCGATATTCCCTATCGCCTGTGTGCGGTGACCTATATTCCCTGTCGCCTGTGTGCACTGACCTATATTCCCTTTCGCCTGTGTGCGCTGACCTATATTCCCTGTCGCGTGTGTGTGCTGACCTATATTCCCTGTCGCCTGTGTGCGCTGACCTATATTCCCAGTCGCCTGTGTGTGCTGACCTATATTCCCTATCGCCTGTGCGCACTGACCTATATTCCCAGTCGCCTGTGTGTGCTGACCTATATTCCCTATCGCCTGTGCGCACTGACCTATATTCCCAGTCGCCTGTGTGTGCTGACCTATATTCACTGTCGCCTGTGCGCACTGACCTATATTCCCTATCGCCTGTGCGCACTGACCTATATTCCCTATCGCCTGTGTGCACTGACCGATATTCCCTATCGCCTGTGTGCGGTGACCTATATTCCCTATCGCCTGTGTGCACTGACCTATATTCCCTTTCGCCTGTGTACGCTGACCTATATTCCCTGTCGCGTGTGTGTGCTGACCTATATTCCCTGTCGCCTGTGTGCGCTGACCTATATTCCCAGTCGCCTGTGTGTGCTGACCTATATTCCCTATCGCCTGTGTGTGCTGACCTATATTCCCTATCGCCTGTGCGCACTGACCTATATTCCCAGTCGCCTGTGTGCGCTGACCTATATTCCCTATCGCCTGTGCGCACTGACCTATATTCCCAGTCGCCTGTGTGTGCTGACCTATATTCACTGTCGCCTGTGCGCACTGACCTATATTCCCTATCGCCTGTGCGCACTGACCTATATTCCCTATCGCCTGTGCGCGCTGACCTATATTCCCTATCGCTAGTGTGCGATGACCTATATTCCCTGTCGCCTGTGTGTGCTGACAAATATTCCCTGTTGCCTGTGTGTGCTGACCTATATTCCCTATCGCCTGTGTGCATTGACCTATATTCCCTCTCGCCTGTGTGCACTGACCTATATTCCCTCTAGCCTGTGCGCGCTGACCTATATTCCCTATCGCCTGTGCACGCTGACCTATATTCCCAGTCGCCTGTGTGCACTGACCTATATTCCCTGTCGCCTGTGCGTGCTGACCTATATTCCCTGTCGCCAGTGTGTGCTGACCTATATTCCCTATCGCCTGTGTGTGCTGACCTATATTCCCTATTGCTTGTGTGGGCTGACCTATATTCTCCATCGCCTGTGTGTGCTGACCTATATTCCCTATCACCTGTGCGCACTGAACTATCTTCCCTATCACCTGTGCAAACTGACGTATATTTCCTATCGCCTGTGTGTGCTGACCTATATTCCCTATCGCCTGTGCGCACTGAACTATCTTCCCTATCACCTGTGTGTGCTGACCTATATTCCCTATCGCTTGTGTGCACTGGTTTATATTCCCTATCACCTGTCCGCGCTGACCTATATTCCCTTTTGCCTGCTTGCACTGACCTATATTCCCTTTCGCCAACTTGCACTGACCTATATTCCCTATCGCCTGTGTGTGCTGACCTATATTCCCTATCGCCTGTGTGTGCACTGACCAATATTCCCTGATGCCTGTGTGTGCTGACCTATATTCCATGTCGCCTGTGTGGACAGACCTATATTCCGTATCGCCCGTGTGCTCTGACCTATATTCCCTGATGCCTGTGTGCACTGACCTATATTCCCTGTCGCCTGTGTGCGGTGATCTATATTCCCTATCGCCTCTGCACAATGACCTATGTTCCCTGTCGCCTGTGTGCGCTGACCTATATTCCCTGTCGCCTGTGTGCGCTGACCCATATTCCCTGTTGCCTGTGTGTGCTGACCTATATTCCCTGTCGCCTGTGTGTGCTGACCTATATTCTCTATTGCCTGTGTGTGCTGACCTATATTCCCTGTCGCCTGTGTGGGTTGACCTATATTCCCTATCGCCTGTGCGCACTGACCTATATTCCCGACCAATGTGTGTGCTGACCTATATTCCCTGTCGCCTGTGCGCGCTGACCAATATTCCCGACCGCCTGTGTGTGCTGACCTATATTCCCTGTCGCCTGTGCACACTGACGTACATTCCCTGTCGCTTGTGTGCACTGACCTATATTTCCTATTGCCTGTGCAAGCTGACGTATATTTCCTATCGCCTGTGCGCGCTGACCTATATTCCCCATCGCCTGTGTGTGCTGATCCATATTCCCTATCACACGTGTCTGTTGACATATATTCCCTATTGCCTGTGTGCGCACTGACCTATATTTCCTATCGCCTGTGTGTGCTGACTTATATTCCCTATCGCCTGTGTGCACTGACCTAAATTCCCCATCGCCTGTGTGGGCTGACCTATATTCCCTATCGCCTGTGCAAGCTGATCTATATTTCCTATCGCCTGTGTGTGCTGACCTATATTCCCTGTCGCCTGTGCGCGCTGACCAATATTCCCGACCGCCTGTGTGTGCTGACCTATATTCCCTGTCGCCTGTGCACACTGACGTACATTCCCTGTCGCCTGTGTGCACTGACCTATATTCCCTATCGCCTGTGTGCACTGACCTATATTCCCTATTGCCTGTGCAAGCTGACGTATATTTCCTATCGCCTGTGCGCGCTGACCTATATTCCCCATCGCCTGTGTGTGCTGATCCATATTCCCTATCACACGTGTCTGTTGACATATATTCCCTATCGCCTGTGTGCACTGACCTATATTCCCTGTCGCCTGTGTGTGCTGACCTATATTCCCTATCAACTGTGTGCACTGACCTATATTCCCTGTCACCTGTGTGTGCTGACCTATATTCCCTGTCACCTGTGCGCACTGAAATATCTTCCCTATCACCTGTTCAAGCTGACGTATATTTCCTATTGCCTGTGTCCGCTGACCTATATCCCCTATCGCCTGTGTGCACTGACCTATATTCCCTTTCGCCTGCTTGCACTGACCTATATTCCCTGCCGCCTGTCCGCGCTGACCTATATCCCCTTTCGCCTGTGTGTGCTGACCTATATTTCCTGCCGCCTGTGCGCACTGACCAATATTCCCTATCGCCTGTGTGCACTGACCTGTGTTCCCTGTCACCTGTGCGCACTGACCTATATTCCCTATCGCCTGTGTGCGCTGACCTATATTCCCTATCGCCTGTGTGCACTGACCTATATTCCCTAACGCCGGTCCGCGCTGACCTATATTCCCTATCGCCTGTGTATGCTGACCTATATTTCTATCGCCTGTGGGCGCTGACATATATTCCCTATCGCCTGTGCACACTGACCTATATTCCCTGTTGCCTGTGTGCGGTGATCTATATTCCCTATCGCCTGTGTGTGCTGACCTATATTCCCTGTCGTCTGTGTGCGGTGATCTATATTCCCTATCGCCTGTGTGGGCTGACCTATATTCCCTGTCGCCTGTGCACACTGACCTATATTCCCTGTCGCCTGTGTGTGCTGACCTATATTCCCTATCGCCTGTGTTGACAGACCTATATTTCCTATCGCCTGTGTGGACAGACCTATATTCCCTATCGCCTGTGCGTGCTGACCTATATTCCCTATCGCCTGTGCGCGCTGACCTATATTCCCTATCGCCTGGGCGCGCTGACCTATGTTCCCTATCGCCTGTGTGTGTTGACCTATATTCCCTATCGCCTGTGCACACTGACCTATAATCCTGTCGCCTGTAAGAGCTGACCTATATTCCCTATCGCCTGTGTCGGCTGACCTATATTCCCTGTCGCCTGTGTGCGCTGACCTATATTCCCTATCGCGTGTGTGTGCTGACCTATATTCCCTGTCGCCTGTGTGCACTGACCTATATTCCCTGTTGCCTGTGTGGGCTGACCTATATTCCCTATCGCCTGTTTGGGCTGACCTATATTCCCTATCGCCTGTGTGGGGTGATCTCTAGTCCATAAGACCATAAGACCATAAGACATAGGAGTGGAAGTAAGGCCATTCGGCCCATCGAGTCCACTCCACCATTCAATCATGGTTGATTTCAACTCCATTTACCCGCTCTCTCCCCATAGCCCTTAATTCCTCGAGAAATCAAGAATTTATCAATTTCTGTCTTTAAGACACTCAATGTCCTGGCCTCCACCGCCCTCTGTGGCAATGAATTCCACAGACCTACCACTCTCTGGCTGAAGAAATTTCTCCTCATCTCTGCTCTAAAGTGACTCCCTTTTATTCTAAGGCTGTGCCCCCGCGTCCTAGTCTCCCCTGCTAATGGAAACAACTTCCCTACGTCCATCCTATCCAAGCCATTCATTATCTTGTACGTTTCTATTAGATCTCCCCTCAACCTCCTAAACTCCAATGAATATAATCCCACGATCCTCAGACGTTCATCGCATGTTAGGCCTACCATTCCTGGGATCATCCGTGTGAATCTCCGCTGGACCCGCTCCAGTGCCAGTATGTCCTTCCTGAGGTATGATTCCCAAAATTGCTCACAGTATTCTAAATGGGGCCTAACTAGTGCTTTATAAAGCCTCAGAAGTACATCCCTGCTTTTATATTCCAAGCCTCTTGAGATAAATGACAACATTACATTTGCTTTCTTAATTACGGACTCAACCTGCAAGTTTACCTTTAGAGAATCCTGGACTAGGACTCCCAAGTCCCTTTGCACTTTAGCATTATGAATTTTGTCACCGTTGAGAAAATAGTCCATGCCTCTATTCTTTTTTCCAAAGTGCAAGACCTCGCACTTGCCCACGTTGAATTTCATCAGCCACTTCTTGGACCATTCTCCTAAACTGTCTAAATCTTTCTGCAGCCTCCCCACCTCCTCAATACTACCTGCCCCTCCACCTATCTTTGTATCATCGGCAAACTTGGCCAGAATGCCCCCAGTCCCGTCATCTAGATCGTTAATATATAAAGAGAACAGCTGTGGCCCCAACACTGAACCCTGCGGGACACCACTTGTCACCGGTTGCCATTCCGAAAAAGAACCTTTTATCCCAACTCTCTGCCTTCTGTCTGACAGCCAATCGTCAATCCATGTTAGTACCTTGCCTCGAATACCATGGGCCCTTATTTTACTCAGCAGTCTCCCGTGAGGCACCTTGTCAAAGGCCTTTTGAAAGTCAAGATAGATAACATCCATTGGCTCTCCTTGGTCTAACCTATTTGTTATCTCTTCAAAGAACTCTGACAGGTTTGTCAGGCACGACCTCCCCTTACTAAATCCATGCTGACTTGTCCTAATCCGACCCTGCACTTCCAAGAATTTAGAAATCTCATCCTTAACGATGGATTCTAGAATTTTGCCAACAACCGAGGTTAGGCTAATTGGCCTATAATTTTCCATCTTTTTTCTTGTTCCCTTCTTGAACAGGGGGGTTACAACAGCGATTTTCCAATCCTCTGGGACTTTCCCTGATTCCAGTGACAATCCAGTCCCTATCGCCTGTGCGCGCTGACCTATATTCCCTGTCGCCTGTGCACGCTGACCAATATTCCCGACCGCCTGTGTGCGCTGACCTATATTCCCTGTCGCCTGTGCACACTGAACTATATTTCCTATCGCCTGTGCAAGCTAACGTATATTTCCTATCACCTGTGTGGGCTGACCTTTATTCCCTGTCGCCTGTGTGCACTGACCTATATTCCCTGTCACCTGTGCGCATTGACCTATTTTCCCTATTGCCTGTGTGCACTGACCTATATTCACTGTCGACTATGCACATTGACCTATATTCCCTGTCGCCTGTCCGCGCTGACCTATATTCCCTGTCGCCTGTGTGCACTGACCTATATTCACTGTCGACTATGCACATTGACCTATATTCCCTGTCGCCTGTCCGCGCTGACCTATATTCCCTGTCGCCTGTGTGCACTGACCTATATTCCCTGTCGCCTGTGCGCATTGACCTAAATTCCCGATTGCCTGTGTGGACTGACCTATATTCCCTATCGCCTGTGTGCACTGACCTATATTCCCTATTGCCTGTGTGGACTGACCTATATTCCCTGTCGCCTGTGTGCGTGACCTATATTCCCTATTGCCTGTGTGGGCTGACCTATATTCCCTATTGCCTGTGTGCACTGACCTATATTCCCTATTGTTTGTGCGCATTGACCTATATTCCCTATTGCCTGTGTGGGCTGACCTATATTCCCTGTCGCCTGTGTGCGCTGACCTATATTTCCTATCGCCTGTGTGGGTTGACCTATATTCCCTATCGCCTGAGTGTGCTGACCTATATTCCCTATCACCTGTGTGTGCTGACCTATGTTCCCATCGCCTGTGTCTGCTGACCTATATTCCCTATCGCCTGTGTGTGCTGACCTATATTCCCTGTCGCCAGTGTGTGCTGACCTATATTCCCTATCGCCTGTGTGTGCTGACCTATGTTCCCATCGCCTGTGTGTGCTGACCTATATTCCCTATTACCTGTGTGTGCTGACCTATATTCCCTATCGCCTGTGTGTTCTGACCTATGTTCCCATCGCCTGTGCGCGCTGACCTATATTCCCATCGCCTGTGTGTGCTGACCTATATTCCCTATCGCCTGTGTGTTCTGACCTATGTTCCCATCGCCTGTGCGCGCTGACCTATATTCCCATCGCCTGTGTGTGCTGACCTATATTCCCTGTCGCCAGTGTGTGCTGACCTATATTCCCTATCGCCTGTGTGTGCTGACCTATGTTCCCATCGCCTGTGTGTGCTGACCTATATTCCCTATTGCCTGTGTGTGCTGACCTATATTCCCTATCGCCTGTGTGTTCTGACCTATGTTCCCATCGCCTGTGCGCGCTGACCTATATTCCCATCGCCTGTGTGCACTGACCTATATTCCCTGTCGCCTGTGCGCATTGACCTATATTCCCGATTGCCTGTGTGGACTGACCTGTATTCCCTATCGCCTGTGTGCACTGACCTATATTCCCTATCGCCTGTGTGGGCTGACCTATATTCCCTGTCGCCTGTGTGCACTGACCTATATTCCCTGTCGCCTGTGTGTGCTGACCTATATTCCCTATTGCCTGTGCGCGCTGACCTACATTCCCTATTGCCTGTGTGGACCGACCTATATTCCCTGTCGCCTGTGCGCATTGACCTATATTCCCTATCGCCTGGTGTGCTGACCTATATTCCCTATCGCCTGTGTGTGCGTGACCTATATTCCCTGTCGCCTGTGTGGGCTGACGTATATTCCCTATCGCCTGTGTGCATTGACCTGTATTCCCTATCGCCTGTGTGCACTGACGTATATTCCCTATCGCCTGTGTGTGCTGACCTATATTCCCTATCGCCTGTGCACACTGACCTATGTTCCCTGCCGCCTGTGTGCGCTGACCTATATTCCCTGTCGCCTGTGTGCACTGACGTATATTCCCTATCACCTGTGTGCACTGACCTATATTCCCTATCGCCTCTGCAAGCTGACCTATGTTTCCTATCGCCTGTGCAAGCTGACCTATGTTTTCTATCGCCTGTGTGTGCTGACCTATATTCCCTGTCGCCTGTGTGGGCTGACCGATATTCCCAGCGCCTGTGTGTGCTGACCTGTATTCCCTATCGCCTGTGTGTGCTGACCTATATTCCCTATCGCCAGTATGTGCTGACCTATATTCCCTATCGCATGTGTGTGCTGACCTATATTCCCTATCGCCTGTGTGTGCTGACCTATATTCCCTATCGCCTGTGTGTGCTGACCTGTATTCCCTATCACCTGTGTGGGCTGACCTATATTCCCTATCGCCTGTGCGCACTGACCTATATTCCCTATCACCTGTGTGTGCTGACCTATGTTCCCTATCGCCTGTGTGCACTGACCTATATTCCCTATCGCCTGTGTGTGCTGACCTATGTTCCCTATCGCCTGTGTGCACTGACCTATATTCCCTATCGCCTGTGTGTGCTGACCTATATTCCCTATCGCCTGTGCGCACTGACCTATCTTCCCTATCGCCTGTGTGTGCTGACCTATTGTTCTTGAAAATACAGAAAAATGTGTAATTTGAAACATGGAAGTCTGGCAATATCTGGTTTGAGAGGATACAGGGAAAGATCCCCCAAAAGTTTCATAGCAGCTTCAAAGAGCAGGGTTGTAAAATGCAGATTCTTGCTCACAAGCAGGTTTAGCAAACACACAGGTTTCATGTGGTAAGCTAAAACAATGGCTCACACCTTCATGGAAGGTAACTATCTCAGGAAGCATCTGAAAAAGCATGGATGAGAGTTTCAATTGCATTAAGTGACGAATGTTTAAAACAGGCAAGTCTTTCAAGTCATAACCAAGTTAAATTTTAGCATACAGCTAAAAGCAAAGTTTCACACCTTAATTGAAATAAACTCTCTTAGTAAACAGCTGGAAAGGATCGATGATGCTCAGTCGAATTTGGTGTCAATTCTAAAGTGTAAAATTCTATGAAGATCAAGACAATTAAAAGAAAATTGGAGACGACCTGTCTACGAGAAACATAATTTAAGTCAAAATCAAAGGCAAAGTTATGAGCTGGGGACAATTGGAAAATTAAACGATTCGAAATCACAGAAATAAAAGTAACACCTATTGAAACCAAAGCATTTTTTAATCAGATCTGAGAGGAGACGATATGCCCAAAATGAATAATTAGTTGTAGTAAAATGTTTACATCAAAGATACTTTTAACTATCAAAGTGAAACAAGCTCATTTACAATAAAGTCGTTAAAACTTAATAACTCTCAGAAAGAGAATATAAACCCAGGGAGCAGCAGCAACAAGCACAGAGGACAGAGTAAACCAGCAACAGGAGAGAAGGGGAGGAGAACTCAGAGAGATAGAGAGCTCCATCATGGGAAAGACAAGGCAAGCAGCCGAGTTTAAACAGTTATACATCTAAGGAAGACTAGAATTTAAACACGAGCCAGAGCCAGCTCTCACAGCTCGGTACATGGGAAGGACAGGACACAGCAACCGAGTTCACCAGCGAATACAACTCAAGAAGACCAGATTTTAAGAAGATCGATTGCCAAGGTGGGCCTGAAGGTTTCTACAACCAACCAACAGCATCCAGAAGCAAGATCTTTTTTCCTTTCTGTAATGAAAGTGTTTGAAGCTTTTAAAAGAAAAAATATAATAATAAAAATAACTTAACCTGAAAAAGTGGTTATTAGCTTACTTCACTTCCTTAATAATGCAGGACCCAGGACATCGATGCTATTAAGGGGTAAGTAGGTAAAATTCTTCGGTGAAGGTATGAGTTATACCGGGGGATAACTTGAAAAGATAGTTTGACCTGAATAGCACCCACAGAAGCCTGCATCGGAGTCAGGGAGTGAGAATCCCTGTTCACCATTTAGAATATCAACCTTTTCTTTTTGGTATAGGGGGAATTCTAAGAATAGTGGTGAGTTTTAACTTCACTATGTTCCCTATCGCCTGTGTACACTGACCTATATTCCCTATCGTCTGTGTGTGCTGACCTATATTCCCTATCGCCTGTGCGCGCTGACCTATATTCCCTGTTGCCTGTGTGGGCTGACCTATATTCCTTGTCGCCTGTGTGTGCTAACCTATATTCCCCATCGCCTGTGTGTGCTGACCTATATTCCCTATCGCCTGTGTGTGCTGACCTATATTCCCTATCGCCTGTGCGCGCTGACCTATATTCCTTGTCGCCTGTGTGTGCTGACCTATATTCCCTATCGCCTGTGTGGGGTGGTCTCTAGTCCCTATCGCCTGTGTGTGCTGACCTGTATTCCCTATCGCCTGTGTGTGCTGACCTATATTCCCTATCGCCTGTGTGTGCTGACCTGTATTCCCTATCGCCTGTGTGTGCTGACCTATATTCCCTGTCGTCTGTGCGCACTGACCTATATTCCCTGTCGCCTGTGCACACTGACCTATATTCCGTATCGCCTGTGTGGGCTGACCTATATTCCCTATTGCCTGTGTGGGCTTATCTATAACCCATGTCGCCTGTGTGGGCTGACCTATATTCCCTATTGCCTGTGTGGGCTGACCTATATTCCCTATCGCCTGTGTGGGCTTATCTATAACCCATGTCACCTGTGCGCACTGACCTATATTCCCTATTGCCTGTGTGGGCTTATCTATATTCCCTATTGCCTGTGTGGGCTTATCTATAACCCATGTCACCTGTGCGCACTGACCTATATTCCCTATTGCCTGTGTGGGCTTATCTATATTCCCTATTGCCTGTGTGGGCTTATCTATAACCCATGTCACCTGTGCGCACTGACCTATATTCCCCGTCGCCTGGTCAGGCAGCATCTTGATTTTAACTTTATCGTCCTTGTTTTCAAATCGCTCCGTGGCATTGCCACTTCCTGGGCTGATTCTGTGATCCTGAGGCTAATTTTGATGATGTCGGAAATGCGGTCGCGTTTTTCAACGACGTCACAACGGCCTTAGGATCAGCAATTCGCCCCCCCCCCCCCGCCCCCCCCCCCCCCCCCACAGGCCGCTCCCCATCCCTTCCATGCCGATGTCCCGCCGGCTGAGAGTAGGTGTGAACGGTGCCGGTGGTACTCAGGTTTTTGTATGATGGCCGGTCGGCCCATCCTGGACCGAGAATCAGCGGGGGGGGGGGGGGGGGGGGGGGGGGGGGGGGGGGGGGGGGGGGGGGGTGGCCAGCGACGCGCCAACCACGCCGCCGCCAATGGTGTCGACTCTCCGCTCTGCACAGAATCGCGTCCATCGGAACAGCGTGGTGCGATTCGCACTGGTCTCGGAGATTCTCCGGCCCGGCCCCGGCTGAGAGAAACCCGCCCCTATATCTGTAATCTCCTCCATCTCCACAACCCTCTGAGATATCGGCGCTCCTTTAATTCTGGCTGTTTGTGTTTGTCTCCATTAAGGTGGCTGTGCCTTCAGTCACCACAGCCACAAGTTCAGGAATATCTTCTTCAAATCTCTCCCCATCCCCACCTGGCCTTCCCTTTCACACACTCTTTAACTCCTACATCTTAGATAGGGGCATCGCAGTGGCGCAGTTGTTAGCACTGCTGCCTCACGGCGCTGAGGTCCCAGGTTCGATCCCGGCTCTGGGTCACTGGCCATGTGGAGATTGTACATTCTCCCCGTGTCTGCGTGGGTTTTGCCCCCACAACCCAAAGATGTGCAGGGTAGGTGGATTGCCCCTGAATTGGAAAAATTAATTGGGTCCTCTAAATTTATATTTAAAAAAAATCTTAGATTTGCCGAACGTAATGGGCGGGATTCTCCTCTACCCAGCGGGGCTAGCCGTACCGACGCCGAGGAGTGGCGTGAACCACTCTGGCGCCAGACCCCCCGGAAGGTGCGGAATCCTCCGTACCTTCAGGGGCTAGGCCGGTGCCGGTGGGGCTGGTGCCGCGCCAGTCGGTGCGGAAGGGCTTCGCGCCGCGCTGTCCGGCGCCGAAGGGCCTCCGCAGACTGGCGTGAGTTGGTGCATGCACGTGTGCTGGTGTCATCCCAGCGCATGCGCAACGGGGTTCTTCTCCGCGCCGGCCATGGTGGAGGTTAACAGCAGTCGGCGCGGAGGGAAAGTGTGCCCCCACGGCACAGGCCGGTGGGACCCGATCACGGATCAGGCCACTGTGGGGGCACCCTCCGGGCCCAGATCCCCCCATGCCGCCCTGAGGACTCTGCAGGCCGCCTGGAGAGCCAGGTCCCGCCGGCCGGACCGGCCGAAAACGAGCAGCCGCTCGGCCCATCACGGGGCGGAGAATCGCCAGGGGGGCTGCTGCCAGCAGCTGCCGACTGGTGCGGCGCGATTCCCGCCCCTGTCAAAACCCCGGCGCTGGAGAATTCAGCAGCCGGCGGCCCGCCGGGGGGCGGCGGGGGGGGGGGGGGGGGGGGGGGGGGGGGGCGGAGAATCCTGCCCAATATCTCCTGAAATGGCTGAGTGCCATACTTTGTGTCATTAAGCTCCTGTCAAATGTACATCTTGTTGATTTTGTTGCCTGTGCAGGATTAGACAAAGCTGAAACATTTACAACAATCTTCAGCCAGAGTTTTCGAGTGGATGATCGAACTCAGCCTCCTCCTGAGATTCCCAGAATCACAGATGCCAAGCTTCGGATAATTAGATCCACTCCACTGCTATCAAGAAATGGCTGAATGCACTGGATATATTCCGGCAGTGAGACTGAAGAATTATGCTTCAGAACTAGCGACACCCCAACCGAGCTGTTCCAGTAAAGCTATATCACTGACCTTCCGTCCATCAGACGGTCAGAAAGTGGGGATGTTCACTGATGATTTCATAATCTTCAGAACCATTCACAGCTTCCAAGATGTTGGACGGGATTGTCTGTCGGCCAGCTCCGAAATCAGGAAACGTGGTTGGCCGGTGATGCACCATGCTGATATGTCGGCCTTTCACCCCCTGCAGACAAAGGATATTCGGATTCAACCAGCAATGGAGGCCTTCCTGCTAGTCGCTGCAGTCCTGGAGCGTACAGCAGCGCGGTGTACAGCAGCGGGGTGTGCAGCAGCGGGGTGTACAGCAGCGGGGTGTACAGCAGCGGGGTGTACAGCAGTGGAGCGTACAGCAGCGGGGTGTGCAGCAGCGGGGTGTACAGCAGCGGGGTGTACAGCAGCGGGGTGTACAGCAGCGGGGTGTACAGCAGCGGGGTGTACAGCAGCGGGGTGTACAGCAGCTGGGGTGTACAGCAGCGGAGTGTACAGCAGCGGGGTGTACAGCAGCGGGGTGTACAGCAACGGGGTGTACAGCAGCGGGGTGTACAACAGCGGGGAGTGCAGCAGCGGGGTGTGCAGCAGTGGGGTGTACAGCAGCGGAGTGTACAGCAGCGAAGTGTGCAGCAGTGGGGTGTACAGCAGTGGGGTGTACAGCAGCGGAGTGTACAGCAGCGGAGTGTGCAGCAGCGGGGTGTACAGCAGTGGAGCGGCAGCAGCGGGGTGTACAGCAGCGGGGTGTACAGCAGGTGGAGTGTGCAGCAGCGGGGTGTACAGCAGCGGGGTGTACAGCAGCGGGGTGTACAGCAGTGGGGAGTACAGCAGCGGGGTGTACAGCAGCGGGGTGTACAGCAGTGGAGCGTACAGCAGTGGGGTGTACAGCAGCGGGGTGTACAGCAGCAAAGTGTGCAGCAGCGGGGTGTACAGCAGCAGAGTGTGCAGCAGCGGGGTGTACAGCAGCGGGGTGTACAGCAGCGGGGTGTACAGCAGCGGGGTGTACAGCAGCGGAGTGTACAGCAGCGGAGCGTACAGCAGCGGGGTGTACAGCAGTGGGGTGTACAGCAGTGGGGTGTACAGCAGCGGGGTGTACAGCAGTGGGGTGTACAGCAGTGGGGAGTACAGCAGCGGGGTGTACAGCAGCGGGGTGTACAGCAGTGGAGCATACAGCAGTGGGGTGTACAACAGCGGGGTGTACAGCAGCGGGGTGTACAGCAGCGGGGTGTACAGCAGCGGGGTGTACAGCAGCGGGGTGTACAGCAGCGGGGTGGACAGCAGCGGGGTGTACCGCAGTGGGGTGTACAGCAGCGGGGTGTACAGCAGTGGAGCGTACAGCAGCGGGGTGTACAGCAGTGGGGTGTACAGCAGTGGGGTGTACAGCAGCGGGGTGTACAGCAGCGGGGTGTACAGCAGCGGGGTGTACAGCAGCGGGGTGTACAGCAGCGGGGTGTACAGCAGCAGGGTGTGCAGCAGCGGGGTGTACAGCAGCGGGGTGTACAGCAGCGGGGTGTACAGCAGCGGAGCGTACAGCAGCGGGGTGTACAGCAGCGGGGTGTGCAGCAGCGGGGTGTACAGCAGCGGAGTGTACAGCAGCGGGGTGTACAGCAGCGGGGTGTACAGCAGCGGGGTGTACAGCAGCGGGGTGTACAGCAGTGGAGCGTACAGCAGCGGGGTGTACAGCAGCGGGGTGTACAGCAGTGGAGCGTACAGCAGCGGGGTGTACAGCAGCGGGGTGTACAGCAGCGGGGTGTACAGCAGCGGGGTGTACAGCAGTGGAGCGTACAGCAGCGGGGTGTACAGCAGCGGGGTGTACAGCAGCGGAGTGTGGAGCAGCGGGGTGTGCAGCAGCGGGGTGTACAGCAGCGAGGCGTACAGCAGTGGAGTGTACAGCAGCGGAGTGTACAGCAGTAGGGTGTGCAGCAGCGGAGTGTGGAGCAGCGGGGTGTACAGCAGCGGGGTGTACAGCAGCGGGGTGTACAGCAGCGGGGTGTACAGCAGCGGGGTGTACAGCAGCGGGGTGTGCAGCAGCGGGGTGTACAGCAGCGGGGTGTACAGCAGCGGGGTGTACAGCAGCGGGGTGTACAGCAGCGGGGTGTACAGCAGCAGCGGGGTGTACAGCAGCGGGGTGTACAGCAGCGGGGTGTACAGCAGCGGGGTGTACAGCAGCGGAGTGTACAGCAGCGGGGTGTACAGCAGCGGGGTGTACAGCAGCAGAGTGTACAGCAGCGGAGTGTGCAGCAGCGGAGTGTGCAGCAGCGGGGTGTACAGCAGCGGAGTGTACAGCAGTGGCGTGTACAGCAGTGGAGCGTACAGCATCGGGGTGTACAGCAGTGGGGTGTACAGCAGCGGGGTGTACAGCAGCGGGGTGTACAGCAGTGGGGTGTACAGCAGCGGGGTGTACAGCAGCGGGGTGTGCAGCAGCGGGGTGTACAGCAGCAGAGTGTGCAGCAGCGGGGTGTACAGCAGCGGGGTGTACAGCAGCGGGGTGTACAGCAGCAGGGTGTACAGCAGCGGGGTGTACAGCAGCGGGGTGTACAGCAGCGGGGTGTACAGCAGCGGGGTATACAGCAGCGGGGTGTACAGCAGCGGGGTGTACAGCAGCGGGGTGTACAGCAGTGGGGTGTACAGCAGCGGGGTGTACAGCAGTGGGGTGTACAGCAGCGGGGTGTACAGCAGCGGGGTGTACAGCAGCGGGGTGTACAGCAGCGGGGTGTACAGCAGTGGGGTGTACAGCAGCGGGGTGTACAGCAGTGGGGTGTACAGCAGCGGGGTGTACAGCAGCGGGGTGTACAGCAGCGGGGTGTACAGCAGCAGAGTGTGCAGCAGCGGGGTGTACAGCAGCGGGGTGTGCAGCAGCGGGGTGTACAGCAGTGGGGTGTACAGCAGTGGGGTGTACAGCAGCGGGGTGTACATCAGTGGGGTGTACAGCAGCGGGGTGTACAGCAGTGGGGTGTACAGCAGCGGGGTGTACAGCAGAGGGGTGTACAGCAGCGGGGTGTACAGCAGCGGGGTGTACAGCAGCGGGGTGTACAGCAGCGGGGTGTACAGCAGCGGGGTGTACAGCAGCGGAGTGTGCAGCAGCGGGGTGTACAGCAGCGGGGTGTACAGCAGCGGGGTGTACAGCAGCGGGTGGACAGCAGCGGGGTGTACAGCAGCGGGGTGTACAGCAGTGGAGCGTACAGCAGCGGGGTGTACAGCAGCGGGGTGTACAGCAGTGGAGCGTACAGCAGCGGGGTGTACAGCAGCGGGGTGTACAGCAGCGGGGTGTACAGCAGCGGGGTGTACAGCAGTGGAGCGTACAGCAGCGGGGTGTACAGCAGCGGGGTGTACAGCAGCGGAGTGTACAGCAGCAGAGTGTGCAGCAGCGGGGTGTACAGCAGCGGGGTGTACAGCAGCGGGGTGTACAGCAGCGGGGTGTGCAGCAGCAGAGTGTGCAGCAGCGGGGTGTACAGCAGCAGGGTGTACAGCAGCGGGGTGTACAGCAGCGGGGTGTACAGCAGCGGGGTGTACAGCAGCGGGGTGTACAGCAGCGGGGTGTACAGCAGCGGGGTGTACAGCAGCGGGGTGTACAGCAGTGGGGTGTACAGCAGCGGGGTGTACAGCAGTGGGGTGTACAGCAGCGGGGTGTACAGCAGCAGAGTGTGCAGCAGCGGGGTGTACAGCAGCGGGGTGTACAGCAGCGGGGTGTACAGCAGCGGGGTGTACAGCAGCAGAGTGTGCAGCAGCGGGGTGTACAGCAGCAGGGTGTACAGCAGCGGGGTGTACAGCAGCGGGGTGTACAGCAGCGGGGTGTACAGCAGCGGGGTGTACAGCAGCGGGGTGTACAGCAGTGGGGTGTACAGCAGCGGGGTGTACAGCAGTGGGGTGTACAGCAGCGGGGTGTACAGCAGCGGGGTGTACAGCAGCAGAGTGTGCAGCAGCGGGGTGTACAGCAGCGGGTTGTACAGCAGCGGGGTGTACAGCAGCGGGGTGTACAGCAGCAGAGTGTGCAGCAGCGGGGTGTACAGCAGCAGGGTGTACAGCAGCGGGGTGTACAGCAGCGGGGTGTACAGCAGCGGGGTGTACAGCAGCGGGGTGTACAGCAGTGGGGTGTACAGCAGCAGGGTGTACAGCAGCGGGGTGTACAGCAGCGGGGTGTACAGCAGCGGGGTGTACAGCAGCGTGGTGTACAGCAGTGGGGTGTACAGCAGCGGGGTGTACAGCAGTGGGGTGTACAGCAGCGGGGTGTACAGCAGCGGGGTGTACAGCAGCGGGGTGTACAGCAGCAGAGTGTACAGCAGCAGAGGGTGCAGCAGCGGGGTGTACAGCAGCGGGGTGTACAGCAGCGGGGTGTACAGCAGTGGGGTGTACAGCAGTGGGGTGTACAGCAGCGGGGTGTACAGCAGTGGGGTGTACAGCAGCGGGGTGTACAGCTGTGGGGTGTACAGCAGCGGGGTGTACAGCAGCGGGGTGTACAGCAGCAGAGTGTGCAGCAGCGGGGTGTACAGCAGCGGGGTGTACAGCAGCGGGGTGTACAGCAGCGGGGTGTACAGCAGTGGGGTGTACAGCAGCGGGGTGTACAGCAGCGGGGTGTACAGCAGCGGGGTGTACAGCAGTGGGGTGTACAGCAGCGGGGTGTACAGCAGTGGGGTGTACAGCAGTGGGGTGTACAGCAGAGGGACAGGAGGCAGCAGGATGGAGAGCCAACAGCCCAACTTGCCAAGGAGGAGATGGTGCCAAGGAGACGCGACATGAGGCCTTGCTTGCACTGGCAGCGCCTGTCATTCAAGGACCTGCTGGACCGGGCATGCCGTCGCATACTTCGGCTGAGCAGGGAGATAGGACGACATCTCTGATGCCACACCTGGCACTGCGGGAGTATGGGGGTGGACACTCCCTCCTGGTGGCCGTCAAGGTGACGGTCGCCCCGAACTCCTATGCCTCCTGGTGCCGAGTAGGGACCTGTCCGGGATCTCACAGACCTCGGTGCACAGATGCATCCATGCTGTCACAGAGGCCTTATATGTCCAGGCAGCTCAATGCAACCATTTCAACATGAACAGAGCCCACCAGGATGCCCAGGCAGCAGTATTCACCACCATTGGCGGATGCCCTGAGTCCAGGGGAGTGAGTCGACTGGATGCATGCCCCCCTATGAGCACCTGCAGATGACAGACCGCTCTACACAAACCAAAAGGGATTCCACTCGATGAATGTGCAGCCTGTTATGTGAGCATGAGCTGCGCATCATGCACATTTGTGCCCAATACCCGGGCAGTGTGCACGATTCCTTCATCCCGGCATACTCGACGATCCCTGACATGTTCGAGACACCCCCCCCCCCCCCCCCACCCCACCCCCCCCCCCCCCCCCCCCCCCCCCACCCCCCCCCCCCCCCCCCCGGCTGAGGGGTTGACTCCTGGGCGACGGGTGATCCACTGCAGTCATGGCTGATAACACCCAACCGGAGGCCACAGACCGATGTGGAGATCCGCTACAACGACGCCCATACAGTGACCAGGAGTGTGATCTGTCATGATACGCACCCATGCACATAATGAGATACAAACAGGCAGCTAATGAATAAAGAGAACAGGACATAACCAATCAGCAGGCGAACACTTGGGGGTGGTTTCCCACTATAAAAGGCACGAGGCCCTCACACTCCGCCTCTTTCCACTGGTGACATCTACAGTGTGAGTCAGGGTGTACATATCACATAACTCCTACAGCACGTGGCTAAGAGCTAGTCTGGTTCAGTCAGACAGATTAATCACAGTAGGTTAGCAGAGAGTTGAACTCACAGAGGATTGAGCTAACTGTGTGACAGGTTCAATAAATCATATTGAACTAACTTCAAGGTGTGGAGTATCTCTCAGGTAATGCTGCATCCAGTTGCAGCCCGTGTTATCTCACTGTGCTTAACACAACATGATCGAGTAGTGCTTTGGCCTCCTGAAGATGCAGACTGCCTGGGCGGTCCTCCAGTATGAAGCTGAGAGGGTCACCCGCATCGTGGCGACCTGCTGCGTCATCCACAACATCGCATAGCAGAGGGGCAACATCCTGAAAGAGGAGGATGAACACCAGGCCTCGTCCGACGAGGATGAATGGGAGGGGGAGGATGGCCAGGACATGGGGCCCAGACAGGCATGGGAGGCCTGGGCCAATGCGCACGGGACGCTCTGATCACCCCCATGTTCACCGACTGAGGGGGAGAACTGGCCAAGGGCTTGGACACCGTATCTACCATCCACCTGGGTGATCCCTGCATGCGAGCTGGCCATTCCATCACATGGTGCCATCGGATCCCTGGGGTGTCGCTGGTGAGACGGTCGGGGGAGAGGAGGAGAGCCCAGGCCACCAGCAACATCCGCCCATTTCCCCCTACACCTTGCCGCCCCCCCCCCCCCCCCCCCCCCCCCCCCCCCCCCACCCGCTCCCATAAGACATAGGAGCAGAATTAGGCCACTCGGCCCATTGAGTCTGCTCCGCCATTCAAACATGTCTGATATTTTTCTCATCCCCATTCTCCTGTCTTCTCCCCATAACCCCTGATCCCCTTATTAATCAAGAACCTATCTGGCTCTGTCTTAAAGACACTCAGTGATTTGGCCTCCACAGCCTTCTGATGCAAAGAGTTCCACAGATTCACCAGCCTCTGGCTGAAGAAATTCCTCCTCATCTCTGTTTTAAAGGATCGTCCCTTTGGTCTGAGATGGTATCCTCTGGTTCTAGTTTTTGCTACAAATGGAAACATCCTTTCCACGTCCACTCTATCCAGGCCACGCAGTGTCCTGTAATTTTAATAAGATCTCCCCTCATCTTTCTAAACTCCAACGAGTACAGACTCAGAGTCCTCAACTGTTCCTCATACGACAAGCTCTTCATTCCAGGGATCATTCTTGTGAACCTCCTCTGGACCCTTTCCAAGGCCAGCACATCCTTCATTAGATACGGGGCCCAAAACTGCTCACAATACTCCAAATGGGGTCTGATCAGAGCCTTATGCAGCCTCAGAAGTACATCTTGTATTCTAGCCCTCTCGACATGATTGCTATCATTGCATTTGCCTTCTTAATTTCCAACTGACCCTGCACGTTAACCTTAAGAGAATCGTGAATAAGGACTCCAAGTCCCTTTGTGCTTCTGATTTCCTCAGCATCTTCCCATTTAGAAAATAGCCTGTGCCTCCATTTCTCCTTCCAAAGTGCATAACCTCAGACTTTTCCACATTGTATTCCACCTGCCACTTCTTTGCCCACTCTCCTGGCCTGTCCAAGTCCTTCTCAACCCGCCTGTACACCGCCCCTCTCACATCCCTCTCTGGCCAGCCCAGCCCAACCCAGTCCACCCCTCACATGCATTTGACAAAGCACCAAGGCAGGTTGTAACAGTGTGAACCGGTGTTTAATGTGACACCGTATCTACAGTTTTGTGCCCAAGCCCCTAACAAAACTGTGCCCTGCACACGTGCCAATGAACTAGTGTCTAACTTTCTAACCTTACGGGTCCTAATCTCGGCCAGGGCCTGCATGCTTGCAGCCATGGAGCACAGGCAGTGGACCATCTTCAACTGGGACTTCACCACATCACCCAGTGACTGAGTCACCACCTTCTAGGCCTGTGTCACATCACCCAGTGACTGTCACACTACCTTCTGGGCCTGTGTCACATCAGCCAGTGACTGAGTCACCACCTTCTGGGCCTGTGTCACATCAGCCAGTGACTGAGTCACCACCTTCTAGGCCTGTGTCACATCAGCCAGTGACTGTCACACTACCTTCTGGGCCTGTGTCACATCAGCCAGTGACTGTGTCACCACCTTCTGGGCCTGTGTCACATCAGCCAGTGACACCTCCCTGTGGGATTGAGCCAGGGGGGGCTCTATCTGGCAGTTCAGGCCCGCGCACGGTGGCCCCATGTTTTACAGCACGACCGCTGCAGGTAGTCGTCCTGCGGACCTGGCCATTCTCCAGCTGTTTATACCATGGGAGCCGGGAGTTTTACGCGGCGGGGCTGCTAGCAACTCACAAGTCGCAGGATCGGTGAGGGGGTGGCGCCAATTTTTATGATGTAAGTTGCTACAAATCCTCCAACATAGGTTCAGAAACGGAGAATCAAGCCCTTAGTCTCAGGAATGGAGAATGCAGCCCCTTGTTCTCACATGCAGTAAGACCTGGACAACATTTTGTCGTAGGATGGTAAGTGGTAAGCACCACACAAGTGCCAGGCAATGACCATCTTCAACAAGAGAGACTCTGACCATCGCCCCTTCGCATTCAACAGCATTTAAAGTGTTGAAAACTCTCACAAACAATATTGTAGGGTGCTTTATTGACAGGAAACTTAACAGCGACTCCTTAATGTCATGTGAGAGCACCTTTAAGAAATGTTTAAGAAATGTACCTTTAAGAAATAGGTGTTTATCAGTGATGTCAGAGTGTGGGTGAAGCTGGGCTGTCTGTCAGCTTTTTACTTTCATTTTAGGCTGTTTGCTGTTTAGGCTGTTTACATTTTTTTTAAGGATGGTAATAGCCTGAAACCTTTTTTACCTTAAAGGAACTAGTCTGTAGTAGACCTTTTTAAAATAGCTATTCACATTTGTAGGATTACTATTATTTTAAGGATGGTCGATCTTCAGAGGACTGGTTATCAGTGTTTAGTTGCAATGTTGGTGGCAAGGCATCTTGAATATGGCGAGACTAATGGTCGTTTGAGCGCCATGTTATCTCTGTGGGCCTCTTGTTAAGCGTTTACTACTGATGTTTCTTAGTTATGTCATGAGTATGTCACTTTAAGAAATGTTTGGCTGCTCATATTACTGTAGTGATGTCAGAGTGTGGGTGGAGCTGGGCTGTCTGTCAGCTTTTTACTTCCATTTTAGGCTGTTTTCTGCAGGGTGTGTTGAAGCCAGACAGAGCAGGTGTACTGTTGATCTCTCTGCCATGAAAAGACTATCTCGTAATCATTTGGTGAATTCAGAATTATAAATGTTCTCAGTAGTGAATGTAAACCTAATGTGCTTCTGTTAAAAGGTGTTTCTTTAGTCTTCTGGATGTTGTTTGGGAAGTTATCAAGCATTACTTAGTGTTGTATTCTTTGGGGGTTCTCTTTGAATTAATGGTTGCTAAGATGTTCACTGTATGTTTTATAAAGGTTAACTTGAGTTCATAGAATAAACATTGTTTTGCTTTAAAAATTACTTTTCCATTTCTGCTGTACCACAGCTCTAGAGTGGGCTGTGTGCTCCCCATACCACATTCTATTAAAAGTTGTGGGTCAGGTGAACTCCATGATACACTTTGGGGTTCTCTAAACCCTGGCCCATTACATTAATTACCACGGCATCAGGAGCAGGTCAGAGGTTGGGAATCTGCAATGACTAATCCGCCTTCTGACTCCCCAGAACCTGTCAATCATTTATAAGGCAACGTTTTGGAATGTGATGGATATTCTCCACTGACCTTGTTAAGTGTAGCTCCTAAAACATCCAGGTAAAAGCAGCTTATCTAATTGGCATTCCATCCACCACCGTAAACATACACTCAAACATAGATGCATGGCAGCAGCAGTGTGGACCATCTACAAGATGCACTGCTGGAACTCACCAAGTCTCTTTAACCTTCCAAACCTGTGGCCATGATCACATAGTAGGACAACGGTAGACTCATGGGAACATCACCAGAAGCATGTTCCCCTTCAAGCCACATACCATCCTGACTTAGAATTAGATCACCGTTCATTCACTGTGGCTAGGTCAAAATCATAGAATCCCCAAAGTGCAGAAGGAGGCCATTCGACCCATCGAGTCTGCACCGACCCTCCAAGCCAGCATCCTACCCAGGCACAATCCCCTGCCTTATCACTGTAACACTACCGACGGCCAATTTAGCCTGGCCAATCCACCTAACCTGCACATCCTTGGATGGTGGGAGGCAACCAGAGCACCCAGAGGAAACCCCCGCTGACACGGGGAGAAAGTGCACCCTCCACACTGGCAGTCACCCGAGGCTGGCGCTGTGAGGTAGCAATGCTAACCACTGCATCGCCGTGCCGCGTCTGGAACTCCATCCCTCACAGCGCTGTGGGTGCACCTGCACCACATGGACAGCAGTGGTTCAAGGGGGTAGCTCACCACCGCCTTCTCAAGTGCAATTAGGGATGGGTAACAAATGCTGGCCTCGCCAGCAACACTGACCTCCCAAAGACAAGTAAAAATAAACATGGTGGTCAGGTGAGATTGAGAACGGGAGGAGGTCTGAAACTGTCATTAGGCTCCTGGCCAACAGGCACAGAGAAGGAGTGGGAATGTCTATTCATCTTTTCCTCATCTTCACTTTGTGAGGATGCGGAATCCAATTTCACTGCGACCTGGCTCCGCAATGAATAACTCACACAGAGCGCACCTGTCCACCTTTTTTTTTTAACCAATTAAGTTTGCCAGCTGATTAAAGATTAATTCCTCTGAACCGACCAAAATTATTTTCAGCAAATCCCCACTGCAGCAGGGTTTAACTGCAGTAACATATGTACGTGTGCGCAGCGTAGCAGGAGAAATCAGGACAGCTTGGCCACCCCAAGTCCCCAATCAGCAGCTTTGTCCTGTAAATTGGCCACCTGTAGAAGGAGCCCGACTTGGCAGTTGGCTTCCACAGCCAGTTCACTCAGCAGCCTTTAGCTGAAATTGTGCAGAATTAAATTCCGTGTTCTGCTTAAATCTTTCTCCTGGCATCGGAAAGTCGAACGGAGGAGAGGAAAAGTCAGGAGCTGAGCAATGTGTGCATTGGCTTCCTAACCTGAAGGATGAGAAATTGCGCTGATATATCTCCTTTCATGACCTCAGACGACCTCAGTAATTTTGACGCCGTTGTCAGAATCTGCCCACAAACAGCAATGTGGATAATGAGCAAAATAATCTTGTTTTAGTGAAGATGATTGAGGAAGAAATGTTGGTCAGGACACTGGGGAGACCGCCCTTGCTCTCCTCCAAATAGTTCCAAGGGATATTTTGTATTCAGCTGAGAAAACCTCACAGCGTCCATTGGATGATTTGAGTGACTGCGATGAGACTAGTGACATCTGGTATTCGTACCAAGCCTTTCACGTTGAAAGTTTCCCAATGGCACTGAATAAGATCTTTAAAGGTAGGTGTGGGCAGGTGGATCAATATGTGTTAGAGAGCAGTGTGCTGATGAGTGGGCTGGTTTAGCTCAGGGCTAAATCGCTGGCTTTGAAGGCAGGCCAGCAGCACGGTTCAATTCCCATACTGGCCTCCCTGAACAGGTGCCGGAATATGGTGACTAGGGACTTTTCACAGTAACTTCATTTGATACCTACTTGTGGCAATAAGCGATTTTCATTTCATTTTTTTTTTCATTTTCTTTGGTACATTTTTGGGCCCTGTATCTAAGGAAGGACGTGTGTTCTGCTGGCCTTGGAAAGAGTGCAGAGGAGGTTCACAAGAATGATCCCTGGAATGAAGAGCTTGTCATATGAAGAGTGGTTGAGGACTCTGGGTTTGTACACATTGGAGTTTAGAAGGATGAGGGGGGATTTTATAGAAACTTACAGGATACTGACAGCCCTGGATAGAGTGGACGTGGAGAGGTATTTCAACCAGTGGGAGAAACTAGAACCCGAGGGCACAGCCTCAGACTAAAAGGACGATCCTTTAAAACAGAGATGAGGAGGAATTTCTTCAGCCAGAGGGTGGTGAATCTGTGGAACACTTTGCCGCAGATGGCAGTGGAGGCCAATTCACAGAGTATCTTTAAGACAGAGATAGATATGTTCTTGATTAATAAGGGGATCAGGGATTATGGGGAGAAGGCAAGAGAATGGCGATGCAAAAATATCAGCCATGATTGAATGGCAGAGCAGACTCAAAGGGCTGTAAGGCCTAATTGTGTTCCTATGACTTTTGGTCTTAATGTATGTTTTAAAGAAGCAGCTAGATATAGAGCTTGGGGCAAAGGAAATCAAAGGATATGGGGGAAAGCTGGATTAGCTTATTGAGTTGGATGATCAGCCATGATCATGACGCATGGCGGAGAAGGCTTGAAAGGTTGAATGGCCTCCTCCTGCTATTATTTTCTATGTTTCTACGTAAAACAGGATGAAAAGGAGTGAATAGATTGCAAATAGCCTGGATCAACCTTTACCAAGGATGTACTGCATAGGGGCAGCCTATTTGGTCCAAATACTGCAGTGTAGTCAAATATTTATGCCCCGCACGAGCCTTCTCCCATTTTTCCTCATCTATATCTGCAGCCGTGACCCCCCCATTCCCTTTTCTCTCACTTGTTTGTTTAGCTTCCTCGAAAAGCATCTCAACAATTGACTTCAACCACTCCCTGTGATAGAGTTCCACATTCCCATCACTCTCTCTCTCGGTGAAGAAGTTCCTTCTGAACTCTCTATTGGCTTTCCTGATCTTATATTGATGTTCCCTGGTTATGCTCCTCCCCACAAGAGGGCACATTGAGGAAGGGTGGTAATCCAAGGACGCAGGGTAACGGTCTGGGGGGCCCAGTTTCGAATCTTGCCACGGCAGATAGTAAAATTTGAATTAAAAAAAAATCTAGAGTAATTGTAAAAACCCATCTGCCTCCATGTGACTCAGATCCACGGCAATGTGTTGTTGATGCTGAGCAAGCGACTCAATTCTATGACAAACAAGGATGGGCAACAAATGCTGGCACACCCAACAATGGGTGGCGCCAGCAATGGCCCGAGGTATACAGGCATTGTTGGTCATCTGAGGAGATGTCAGACAGTATGTGCCACAGGAAGCTTCATCTCAACAAGGAGATGGTGTGGCACCTGTGCCATGTCCTCGAAGACTTGACACCACTTGCAATGCATTAACATGTATGGACGGCACGTTTGCACAGTGATTCGCACTGTTGCTTCACAGCTCCAGAGTCCCAGGTTCAATTCCCAGCTTGGGTCACTGTCTGTGCGGAGTCTCCCCGTGTCTGTGCTGGTTTCCTCCAGGTGCTCCGGTTTTCTCCCACAAGTCCAGAAAAACGCGCTTGTTAGGTGAATTGGACATTCTGAATTCTCCCTCTGTGTACCCGAACAGGCGCCGGAGTGTGGCGACTCGGGGCTTTTCACAGTAACTTCATTGCAATGTTAATGTAAGCCTACTTGTGACAATAAAGATTATTAAAAGACATTGTCTATTCTATTATCTCCTCAAAAAATTCAATAGGTTTAGTTAAGCGAGACTTTCCTTTTTAACTGAATGCTGTTATTTGTTATTTACTTCTATTCTCTCCTTCAGTAGGTTTCCACAAACTTTTAACCTGGGCTAGTGGCTGGGATGGGTGATAGAATTTACTGTTTAGCTAGGTATGAAGTTTGTGGCTGCTGCCAAGGATGAAGGCTTTGGTCATGCCAAGCTCCAGCAACAACTAGTATTGACGTAGAACCTGTAATGTAAAAGTAATTCACAGCAGCACCAAAAAGCAACATGGTTCACTGAGCCACATCAAAATCTTGATCAAAGTTTTCTCAGGGTGTTTCAAAGGATGAAAGAGGTAGGGAGGCAACATTTAAATTGGGAAGAGGTGTGAGCCAAGGATTGTTCCCCCAATAACTGTTTTGGGGTGGGAAAGACATTGTAGTTAAAGGTGCCTTTGCCCATTATCAGATAGGTCAGAGTGGTAGTAAGTGTGGACAGTCCCATCGAACTCGAGAGAGAGGCACTGTAAGAAGGTTGTGCAATTGGCTTTGTCAAAGACTGCAGAGCGATTGAGGAGCATGCAAAAGGATGGTAAAGCACAATTACTGCATGATTGGTTTCATTGGCCAGAACATCGAAAACAGGAGTTGGGACGTCTTGTTGAAGTTGTACATGGCATTAGTAAGAACACACTTGGAATACTGTGTACAGTTCTGGTCACCCTATTATATAGAAAGGATATTATTAAACTAGAAAGAGTGCAGACAAGATTTATTATGATGCTACCGGGACTTGGTGGTTTGAGTTAGAAGGAGAGCCTGGATAGACTGGGACTGTTTTCCCTTGAGTAGGAGGTTTAGGGATGATCGTATGGAGGTCTATAAAATAATGAGGAGCATCGATAAGGTAGATAGTCAACATCTTTTCCCAAAGGTAGAGGAGTCTAAAACTAAAGGGCATATCTTTCCGGTGAGAGGGGAGAGATACAAAAGGGTCCAGGGAGGCAATTGTTTTTACACAGAGGGTGGTGAGTGTCTGGAATGAGCTGCCAGAGGCAGTAATAATAATGATCTTTATTGTCACAAGTAGGCTTACATTAACACTGCAATGAAGTTACTGTGAAAATCCCGTAGTCGCCACAGTCCAGAGCCTGTTTGGGTACATAGAGGGAGAATTCAGAATGTCCAATTCAAATATTTCAGGGCTTGTGTGAGGAAACCGGAGCACCCGGAGGAAACCCACACAGACAGTGACCCAAGCTGGGAATCAAACCTGGAACCCTGGTGCTGTGAAGCAACAGTGGTAGAGGCGGGTACAATTTTGTCTTTTAAAAAGCATTTAGACAGTTATGTGGGTAAGGTGGGTATAGAGGGTGGGCCAAATGCAGGCAATTGGGACTAGCTTCGTGGTAAAACTGGACAGCATGGACAAGTTGGGCCGAAGGACCTGTTTCCACGCTGTAAATCTCTTTGACTCTATGTCACAGAGGATAAAAATATTACCTGTTGTCGTTATCTTGCTCACCTACTGTCTGCCTGGTGTGCGATACATCCCCATTTTGGAGGGTTTTATACAGCGGAGCTTTTCATAGTAACTTCATTGAAGCCTACTTGTGACAATAAGCGATTATTATTATTATTATTATACTGATAATTTGCTCTCTCAGCCAACTATATTTTGGTCAACTGATGCCAACTTGAGAAAGCAAGCTTGGTTGGCAAGATGGAGTGAGGCCACACTCTAAATATGAATGTAATTGGCAGTAATTTCTACCAAGTTGCTTGGACATCAGGACATGGAAATGTTGCATGGCTGGTGCTGACACAGGGCCTTAACGCAGTACTCCTCCTGTCAGACAGTTTGATTACAGTTATAGTTCATGCATAGCAAAGCAAAATATACATTTTTCAACATTTCTAACAACATAACTTAAGAACGTCATTTTATTCTTACAATTTATTACTTTTTGTCACCAAATTTTTTCTTTTCATTATTTATTCTGGTATGAGGCGTGAGTTGGCTATGATGGATTTGGAGAACATTACTTAAAAGGATGTTAGTGGATTGACAATGGCAAACATTCAAAGAGCGCATGGGTGAACTACAACAATTGTTCATTCCTGTCTGGCACAAAAATAAAATGGGAAATGTGGCCAAATGTGGCTTGCAAGGGAAATTGGAGATAGTGGTCGGGATTCTCCGACCCCCCCCCCCTGCCGAGGTCGGAGAATCGCCCGGGGCCGGCGTCAATCCCGCCCCCGCCGTGTCCCGAATTCTCCACCCCCCCCGCGATTCGGCGGATTAAACGTGGATTAAACCACCTCTCTTACCAGCGAGATTGGCAGCGCGGGCGGGCGCCGGGGTCCTGGGGGGGGGGGGGGGGGGCGCGGGGCGATCTGACCCCGGGGGGGGTGTTCCCACGGTGGCCTGGCTCGCAATCGGGGCCCACCGATCGGCATGCGGGCCTGTGCCATGGGGGCACTATGGTCTTCACCATGGTGGAGGTGGAAGAGACCCCCTCCCCTGCGCATGTGCCAGTATGACGTCAGCAGCCGCTGATGCTCCGGCGCATGCGCGGACTTACGCCGGCTGGCGAAGTCTTTTCGGCCCTGGCTGGCGTGGCGCCAAAGGCCATTCACACCGGCCGGCAGAGTGGGAACCACTCCAGCGCAGCCTAGCCCCTCAATGTGAGGGCTTGGCCTCTAAAGGTGCGGAGATCGTTAACCTTGACCTGCTCTGCGGCCACAGTATTCATATGGCTAGTCTAGTTCAGCCAATGGTAACACCCAGGATGTTACTAGTTGACTTCTGTCCAGTGACTATTACATGCAGATCAAAACTTTATATTAGCCTCGAAGGTATGAGGAATGACACAATCTGAGCTGCTGGCTACGTGTTTCAGATCAAGTGAGGAGGCGTCTTCATAGTCTTCATAGAATTTACAGTGCAGAAGGAGGCCATTCGGCCCATTGAGTCTGCACCGGCTCTTGGAAAGAGCACCCTACCCAAGGTTAACACCTCCACCCTATCCCCATAACCCAGTAACCCCACCCAACACTGAGGGCAATTTTGGACAATAAGGGCAATTTATCATGGCCAATCCACCTAATCTGCACATCTTTGGACTGTGGGAGGAAACTGGAGCATCCGGAGGAAACCCAAGCAGACACGGGGAGGATGTGCAGACTCCACACAGACAGTGACCCAGCCGGGAATCGAACCTGGGACCCTGGAGCTGTGAAGCCATTGTGCTAACCACCATGCTACCGTGCTGCCCACCTTCACGCTGTGGGCCTCAGCGGGGATTAACCATCGGCAAGACAGACGCAGCCCAGACTGATCTTGGCATCTGCACTGATTCTTACTTTCCAGCACCAGTAGCTAATGATCAGGAGCAGGAACTGAATCTTCCCGCGTTTTCTCTCCCCAATTTAGCGTGGCCAATCCACCTAACCCGCACATCTTTGGACTGTGGGAGGAAACCGGAGCACCCGGAGGAAACCCACGCACACTCGCAAAACTGAGGACAACCCCATCACCAGGCCCACATCACTCCCCTCATGCCTGCATGCCCTGCTTCCCCTCCCCTCCCCCCCTCTCCCGGCTTTCTCCTAATAGTTGCCTGGCTGATAATGGCTAACCAGGCCCAGCTCTGATGTGGAATCTATGGCCGGAATTCTCCACCGGTGAGTTCGATGTGGAGGGGGTGGGTAAGGTGGGGCGGGGGGGGGGGGGGGTGAAGAAATTTATGGGAGGCCCAGAAATCTGATTCACAATTGTATCTTCCACTGTTGCTCACCATGGCGGCTCTGAAAACCTACTCGAGGCCGCTGTGAACCTCATTTGCATGTGGTTACTGGGATACAGAGGAGGTAAAGGTTGGTGGTGAGCGATGGGAGGAAGTGAGGGGAGGGTGGATGTAGGAGACAGCAGGGAGGGTGATTGTTGGGGATAGGCAATTTGGGTGAGAGGGAGTCTCAGCAAGATGTCAGAATGGAAAATAATCTCCGCCTGGATGTGCAGGATGAGCTGTGAAGCGATTGTGCTACCCACAATGCTACCGTCTTCACCCAGAAGATCCTCAGGCTGCCCCCGTGACAGTTCTTGGGTATCAGTGAAAAGCTGATTCCATATGGTCTCCACAAACATGAAACCTGTACATTTGACTCCAGACCCACTGAAATGTGGTTCACTCTGAACCTACCCTCTGAAATGATTGAGCAAGCCACTCAGTCCAAGAAGCTGGAAATCATGAAATAAAAATAGCCAATGCTGGAAATACTCAGCTGGTCTGGCAACAAATATGCAAAGTGAGAAACAGATGCTTCAAGTCAATGACCTTTCATCAGAAAATTAGTTATTGCCCTGAACCCGCGGGATCTGAGCAGATTTTCTCAACAAGGATTAATCAAAAGTTTAGTTCGCTCGCTCGCAATACTGAGAACAAGGTCTGTTCGTTGGAGCAAAGAGCTTTCAATAAGACAGCTAATTAAGCGGCTATGCTGTGCTCTGACAACCTGACATATTATGTTGAGCCATGTTTGAATGAGACATCGCCATTAGAGATTATTCTCCCGGTGCCCTCCCTCGCCTCCCTGAGGAAAGATTTGTTTTCTTGTCTTAATGCCCAGCTCGTTTCTCCAAAAAATATGATAGGTCACACCCTCTGGTGCTTCACTTGTGGAATATACAGATTGTGAAATATGTTTCAAGAAGCAGAATCGAAGTGCTATTTAGTTGGAAGTAAATCCAAACAACGGAAATGGAGGCAGGAGCTTACTCCCTCAGCAGGCTTGCTGCGTAAGAGGAGTAATGCCAGGATTATCTCTCCCCGGTTCGGATCGTAACAACCGGCGCCCTCATCTTTTCCCCAGCAGTGACCTCTGATTCTGAGGGATCAGCAACTTTAGCGTGCTGAGATGACCTGGAAGTCCTTCACTGCTGCTCGTGAAAGAAAGGGAAAAGACTTAGAAGCTTTGTTAGGCCTGTCGGCAACATTGTAAAAGAGCTCCAAATACATTGAGCTATTCTCAAATCTTCGGTGGATCCCTCATGTACAACACGGTACCTCAGGGCAGCACGGTAGCATGGTGGTTAGCATAAATGCTTCACAGCTCCAGGGTCCCAGGTTCGATTCCCGGCTGGGTCACTGTCTGTGCGGAGTCTGCACGTCCTCCCCGTGTGTGCGTGGGTTTCCTCCGGGTGCTCCGGTTTCCTCCCACAGTCCAAAGATGTGCGGGTTAGGTGGATTGGCCATGCTAAATTGCCCGTAGTGTCCTAAAAGGTAAGGTTAATGGGGTGGGTTGTTGGGTTACGGGTACAGGGTGGATATGTGGGTTTGAGTAGGGTGATCATTGCTCGGCACAACATCGAGGGCCGAAGGGCCTGTTCTGTGCTGTACTGTTCTATGTCTATGTTAACTAGATTGCACGTCACAGTGAGGGGAATGAGTAAAAAAATCAGTCTTTATATGGTAGGAGTTGTCCAAGGGATCAATATCGTCTGGAGAGCACTTTGCGAAGGGACATTCACCATCAATCCCTCCAGGCAGGCCGAGATTTAACTTTCCACTGAAGGACTTGACTTCCGCTTATTACTGCGCTCACTTACTCTACTTCGAAAAGGAATTATTTCTTTTTATTATTATAAAAATTTAAGAGTGCCCAATTCATTTTTTACAATTAAGGGGAAATTTAGCGTGGCCAATCCACCTCACCTGCACATCTTATGGGTGTGGGGGCGAAACCCACACAGACACCGGGAGAATGTGCAAACTCCACACAGACAGTGACCCAGAGCCGGGATCGAACCTGGGACCTCGGCTCCGTGAGGCAGCAGGGGGCCACCGTGCTGCCCGAAAAGGAATTATTCCATGCGCGGTTTACACCGAGCAACTAGTGACCTTTGGGAAAGGAAAACTAAAGACTTTCAATCATGTAGTGCCTTTCATGAACTAAGGGCATCTCAAAGCACTTTACAGCCAGGGCAGTCATTTTGAGGTGCAGTCAGCATAGTGATGTCGGAAACATGGCAGCCAATTTGTACACAGTAAGATTCTGCAAGCAGCAATGTGATTTATAGATACATAGAAGATAGGAGCAGGAGGAGGCCTTTTGGCCCTTCGAGCCTGCTCCGCCATTCATCACGATCATGGCTGATCATCCAACTCAATAGCCCAATCCTGTTTTCCCCCCATAGCCTTTGATCCCATTCTCCCATAAGACTATAAGACCATAAGACATAGGAGCAGAATTAGGCCACTCGGCCCTTCGAGTCTGCTCCACCATTCAATCATGACTGATATTTTCTCATCGCCATTCTCCTCCCCAAGTGCTATATCTAGCCGTCTCTTGAATATATTCAATGTTTTAGCATCAACTACTTCCTGTGGTAATGAATTCCACAGGCTCACCACTCTTTAGTTGAAGAAATGTCTCCTCATCTCTGTCCGAAATCGTTTACCCTGAATCCTCAGACTGTGACCCCTGGTTCTGGACACACCCATCATTGGTAACATCTTCCCTGCATCTACCCTGTCTAGTCCCATTAGAATTTGTATGTCTCTATGAGATTCCCCCCCTCATTCGTCTGAACTCCAGCGAGAACAATCCCAACCTAGTCAATCTCTCCTTATATGACAGTCCCGCCATCCCTGGAATCAGTCTGGTAATCGTCAGTGAACCTGTTTTTGTGATGTCGATTGAGGAATAAATATTGTCCTTGACACTGGGGATAACTCCAATGCTCTTCTTCAAATTAGCACTGTGGAACATCTTGAGGGCAAACAGAAACTTGGTTCAACACCTAATTCAAACGACAGCATTAGCAACAGTGCAGCATTCCCTCAGCTCTGCACTGGAGTGACAGTCTGAATCTTTGTACTCAAGTCCAGCAGGGGGATTTGACCTGAACAAGTTTCTGTCTCAGTGGTGATTACACCAACTGAGCCTCAGTTGGAACTTCAACAGTGGATCTAAATAACTTGTGGTGCAGATAGCTATGGCTCAGTTGGGAATTCTTGCCTTTGAGTCAGTGCGTTTAAGTCTCATTTCAGAGACTTGAGCCCAAAATCTAGGATGACACACCAGTGCAGTACTGGAGGTATACCGCACCGTTGGAAATGCTGTCTGTCAGATGAGACGTATATTTAAGATGTCGCCTGCAGGAATGACTGGAAAATCCTGTCAACTGTTTTGAAGAAAAGCAAGGTTGGTCTCCCTGGTGACCTGGCTGATCTGTATCCCTCAATCAACGTCATCAAAGCAGACAGTTTCAAGCGTGCTTAACTGGCTGTGGAGTGCATTGGGACAACCTGAGGTGGTCAAATGCCATAAAACATAGGAGCAGAATTAGGGCATTCGGCCCATTGAGTCTGCTCCGCCATTCGATCATGGCTGACATTTTCTCCTCCCCATCCTACTGCCTTCTCCTCCTAACCCCTGACCCCCTTATTAATCAAAAACCTATTTATGTCTCAAAGACACCCAGTGATGTGGCCTCCGTATCCTTCCCTGGCAATGAGTTCCACAGATTCACCACTCTCTGGCTGAAGAAATTCCTCCTCATCTCGGTTTTAATGGATCAGCCCTCAGACGCAGTACCCTGTAAGATTCAATGAGATCCCCGCCCATCCTTCTGAACTCCAACGAGTACAGACCCAGAGTCCTCAACCGCTCCTCATACGACAAGCTCTTCATTCCAGGGATCATTCTTGTGAACCTCCTCTGGACCCCTTCCAAGGCCAGCACATCCTTCCTTAGATACGGGGTCCAAATCTCCCCACATTTCTTTGCTTTCTTTTTCTTCACTGAATCTGATTTGTGTCACTTTTCAGTCGGGTAAATGACCTTGTTGACCCAAGATAATTCAGTACTGTTCTAATAAACAAGAGAGATAGAGAATGCATTGAAGGTTGGACTAGTAACCCAGGGGAGGCAGTGGTGGAGTGGTATTGTCGCTGGGCTAGTAATCCAGCAGAACCAGAGTCATTCCTCTCGGGGTCCCCGCTTAGAATCCCGCCATGACAGATGCTGAAACTTGAATTCAATGAAAAAAAAAATAACCTGGAATTAAAAGTCTGAAGATGACCATGAAAAAATTGCCAATTGTCGTAAAAACCCACCTGGTTCACTAATGTCCTTTAGGGCATGAAATCTGACATCCTTACCTGGTCTGGCCTACATGTGACTCCAGATACACATCATTGTGGTTGACTCTTAAGTGCCCACAGGGATGGACAATGAATGCTGGCCCAGCCAGCAAGGCCCACATCCCATAAACAAATAAAAAAACAATTTGCGGCAACCATTTAGGCACGCAGTTGGGTTCAAACTGACCAGTTTGGATTTTGTACAATGCCAATAAATTTCCCCCATATTAAGCCATATTGTTATGGGCCAGATTCACCTGACCCACAACTTTTACTAGATTGTGAAATTAAATGAAATGAAAATCGCTTATTGTCACGAGTAGGCTTCAAATGAAGTTACTGAGAAAAGCCCCTAGTCGCCACATTCCGGTGCCTGTCCGGGGAGGCTGGTACGGGAATCAAACCGTGCTGCTGGCCTGCTTGGTCTGCTTTAAAAGCCAGTGATTTAGCCCAGTGAGCTAAACCAGCCCCTGGACTGTGGCATGGGGAGGACACGGTCCACTCTACAGGTGTGGGTACAGCAGAAATGGAAAAGTATTTTTTAAAGGAAAACCAGGTTTATTCTATGAACTCAAGTTAACCTTTTTAAAACAGACAGTGAACATCTCAGCAATCATTAATTCAAATACAACCCCCAAAGAATACAACACTAAGTAATCCTTTAAGCTTTCCTTTTAACATCCATAAGACTTAAAACACTTTTTACCAGAAGCACATGAGGTTAAAGCCACTACTGTTAGTTTCAAATCACCAGGATCGATTTACAGTCTTTAGATTACAGAGTGAGACTCTAATACACCTTCTGGCTGTGACTGCAGCTATTCAGCTCTGAAAACGAAACTAAAATGTACCCTGCAACAAACAGCCTAAAACGAAAGTAAAAATCTGGCAGACAGCCCAGCTCCACCGACTCTCTGACATCACTGCAGTAGTAAACACCCATTTCTCAAAGGTACTCTCACTACAGATATTTATATACACACCCATTCATAAACACCCATTTCTTAAAGGTACTCTCACATGACAGTATTGAAGTCAGTTCTGAGTCAGAAGTGTTCAAACTCCACTGTAAACAGCTTCCTGAGTGGAGGCTGGGGCTCTGGATTTGAATTTCATGTTAATCTCCAGTAGGATAGTTATACCTGTGTCCTTTTCCTTCGTTCATGGGATGTGGGTGTTGCCAACAAGGCCAACATTTGTGATCCTAATTGCCCTTGAACTGAGGCCATTTCAGAGGGCCGTTAAGAGGCAACCACATTGCCATGGGTCTTGACAGACATGTAGGCCAGTTTGGGTAAGGGTGACAGATTTCTTTTTCGAAAGGGCATTAGCGAATCAGATGGGTTTTGACAAGAATCAATGATATGTTTATCGTCTGGTAGATTGTGAGATTCCATATAACACTTCTGCTGTATTGAAGGATCTAATCTATCAGCTGGCATGAAGGTGGTTTCGAGCAAGGTCTCACATCCGAGACTGGTCAAGAAAGGAAGAGCCAATGGGATCCAGGGCAATTTGGCAAATTGGCTCCAAAATTTTCTAAGTGGCAGGAGACAGAAGGTAATAGTTGAAGGTTGTTTTTGAGACTGAAAGCCTGTGTCCTGTAGTCATAGAATTTATAGTGCAGAAGGAGGCCATTCAGCCCATCGAGTCTGCACCGACTCTTGGAAAGAGCACCCTATCCAAGGTCAACACCTCCACCCTATCCCCATAACCCAGTAACCCCACCCAACACTAAGGGCAATTTTGGACATTAAGGGCAATTTAGCATGGCCAATCCACCTAACCTGCACATCTTTGGACTGTGGGAGGAAACCGGAGCACCCGGAGGAAACCCACGCACACACGGGGAGGATGTGCAGACTCCGCACAGACAGTGACCCAAGCCGTAATCGAACCTGGGACCCTGGAGCTGTGAAGCCATTGTGCTATCCACAATGCTACCGTGCTGCCCATGTGTACCACAAGGATCGGTGCTAGGTTCCTTGCTGTTTTTAGTGTACATTAATGATCTCAACATGAATGTAGGAGGTATAACCAATAAGTTTACAAATGACACAAAACTTTCTGGTGTAGTACATAGTGAGGAGGAAAGCCTTAGATTATAGGACCATATAGACGGGCTAGTTAGGTGGACAGAACAGTGGCAAATGAAATTTGACCCTGAAAAGTGTGAGGTAATGCATTTTTAAGGGACGAAGATGATATAGCAATGAATGGCCGGACCTTAGAAGGTAGAAGCAATCAGAGGGACCTTGGTGCGCATCTCCATAGATCTCTAAAGACAGCAGGATAGGTAGATAAGGATCCTTGCCTTTATTAACTGAGGCATAGAATATAGGAGCAGGGAGGTTATGCTGGAGCTGTATAAGACACTGGTTAGGCCACAGCTGGAGTACTGTGTCCAGTTCCAGTCATCACATCATAGGAAGAAAGTGACTGCACTGGAGAGGGTGCAGAGGAGATTCACCAGGATGTTGCCTGGGTTGGAGCATTTCAGCTATCGAGAGACTGGATAGGCTGGGGGGTGTTTACCCTGGAGCAGAGAAGGCCGGGCCAAGGGGGGCGGGGCTGGATGGACCTGATTGAGGTGTATAAAATTCTGAGGGACATAGGTAGGGCGGATAGGAAGGAACTTTTCCCCATAAAGTAAGGGGGTTCATAACCATGCGGCATCGATTTGAGGTCATGGGCAGAAGGTTTGTAGGAGGTGTGAGGAAAACGTTTTCAGTCTGAGGTGTTTGGAATCTGGAACTCGATGCCTGAAAGGGTCGAAGAGGCAGGAACCCTTGTAACATTTAAGAAGCATTTAGATGAGCACTTGAAACGCCATAGCGTACAAGACTATAGATCAAGTCCTGGGATAGATAGGTGCTTGATGGTCAAAATGGACACGATGGACCAAAGGTTCTCTTTCTGTGGTGTAAAAATTGTGTGACTGCCTCTATGACCAGGAAAGGAGTGTTCACATCATAGCCTGTCAGACTGTGAAGCAGCCTTGAACTGCTTTCCTCCACGATAAGAAGGCAGCTACACTGAGTGGCAGCCATGGCTGAGTTGATAGCCTGTATCACGAGATTCCATGTTCACATCCCACTCCAGCACTTGAGAACAAAACCCAAAGTGGTCACCCCAGTGCAGTAGGGAGGGAGTTGGAGGTGCTATCCGTCGGGGGAAATGCTAAACTGAGTCCCTGCCCGATCCCCCACTCCTCTCATTCCCCTTCTGGGGGCCTGCCAGCCTGCATCTGGCAATACACTGGATATAACTTGAAGTCTACTTTGATTGCCGGACACTTCTCTCTGCTGGGACTGCCTATAGTTCTGGGCATGACCACCACTCATACCTGGTGCTGCTGGGACAATAGAGCAGCTGACCACCCAATTGGCTGGCAGCTCTCTTCGGTGATACATCCTCTCGATTAAGGGACGCATCTCATCTTAAGTCAATTAATGCAGCCCCCAACATTAAATGGATGCAAGGCAACTGAGGACATCATGGGAGAGGTCACCCTCCTCCCATATATCCCTCCCCCCACATTTTAGCTAGGGTTGGGTTGGAAGAAAACAACCTATGTTACAGACATCAACTATTCCCTGAGTTCCACATTCTTAATGCTCTCTGGATAAAGCAATTGTCCTTGAATTTCCCACTGCATTTATTTGGGACCATCTTTTTAATGTCGCACAAGGAGGGAGGCAAAGGCAGTGGCATAATAATAATAATATCCCTCAACTAGTAATACAGAGGCTAACCTATTGCTTCAGTTTCGCATCCTGCCAAAGCACCCGAGTTTAAATTCCATTTATAGATCTAGAATTGAAAGCTTGTCTCAGCAATGGTAACCAAGATACTATTGCCATTTACCAGGTTCACTGATGTCCTTTGGGGAAGGGGAATCAGCCATCTCAACCTCCTCTGGCCTACATGCAACTCCAGACCCACAGCAACGTGGTTGGTGATGATGTGTTGGGCAGGCTGGGTCTATGTGGACTGCGTTTGATGCAGTGTAGCGAGAGACAGACTTCCAGCACTTGATGAGATGCAACACGATTTTATTTAACATCTAACTATTTTACATGTGATGAGACCATCAATTCACAAGACACGTAATTGGAAGTGAACAGTGGTTTTAATAGTCTTACAACTGAGCCTGCCTGTGACGAGATGAACTGGCAGCAGGCTCACGACTGCAGATCTTTATACTTCCGGTCAGTGGGAGGAGCCATGGGCGGAGCCATGGGCGGAGCCAAGGGTGGAGACCAGTACAAACTCCTCATCTCCCCCGATGGGCCGAGCCGCACAATGGCTCGTACACAGAGCCCACAATACGTATGATACAACACAGTGTGAATTACTCGGTTTATAATTCATCACAACATGCTTAACTGTGGGTTGACAGTATGCTGACTTGACTGGAGACCTGATACTAGCCTGACCAGACTAACTGGCTACCACATGCTGTTTGCACTGGCTGCTGCTCACGAACTCTGACTGTCTCAGAGGCTGTATCCCGAGAGAGTGGGAAAACTGGTTCCCTCTGGCTTTATAGTGGTTGTATCCTGTCTGGTGATTGACTGCTGTGTGTTCACTGGTCATCCTGTGTGTCATTCATTGCCTGTCTGCACTCCATTATATACATGGATGTATATTATGACATTTCCCCCCTTTTGTTTGACGTTTGTGCTCAGGTAATTAATATTGAGGTGCATGTGCGTGAAGATGTGTATATGTGTGTGACTATAAACAGAATATGCTAAAATAGACTTATATACATAGGAAGGTGTGGCCAGTGCAGATATAGGGAAGATGAAACTGTAAAAAAATGATATTTACAGATGTCAAAATGATGAGGTAACAAAGTTATGCAACATTCAGTCTATAAGTCTCTGTGGCGGGTGACGAATTCTGGTTGACCGCCTCAAGGGTGGATCAGGGGCCGCCTGCACTTGGATGGGCGGGACTGCCGCCAATGCGGTGGTCGCAGAGATCGGCAGGATTGCTGGTAGGTCAGTGGCCTCCTGGCAGTGCGTGTCCGGAGGAAGCAGTGTGTGAGGTGGGACATCACGGTCAGGTGGCAGGTGTGGAAGTCTGTTGCATCGGAGAAAAGAGCCATCAGCCGTGCGAATGAGGAATGATCTCGGGGCCACTTGCTTGACCACCACAGCTGTGGCTGACCAGCCGCCGTCAGGCAGCTGTACACAAACTCGATCAGCTGGGACCAGCTCGGGGAGATCCGTGGCCTGAGCGTCGTATGCTGATTTATGTTGGGCCCGAGACTGCTGCATCTTCTGTATGACTGGGAAGCTGTCAAGGTTTGGAATGTGGATGGCTGGAACCATTGTTCACAGCGTGCGGTTCATGAGAAGCTGTGCTGGAGACAACCCAGTGGACAGAGGGGTCGCTCTGTATGCCAACAGCGCCAGGTTGAAATCGGAGTCTGAGCCTGCAGCCTTACGTAATAATCTGTGGACCCCTTTTTCAGCCTTTCCATTTGACTGCGGGTAGCGAGGGCTGGATGTGACGTGCCGAAAGGTGGATAACCGGGCAAAATCAGACTACTCCTGGCTGTAAAAACAGGGGCCGTTGTCACTCATCACCGTGAGTCGTATCCCACGTCTGGCAAAAGTTTCCTTGCATGCCTTGATCACCGCCGCCGACGTGAGGTCAGACAGCCTGACCACTTCGGGGTAATTGGAAAAGTAGTGGACCAGGAGGACATAGTCACGTCCCTTGGCATGGAAAATGTCGACACCGACTTTGCACCATGGGGAGGTCACTATCTCATGTTGCTGCAGAGTTTCTTTATGAAATGAAATGAAAATTGCTTATTGTCACGAGTAGGCTTCAATGAAGCCACATTCCGGCGCCTTTTCGGGGAGGCTGGTACGGGAATTGAACCGTGCTGCTGGCCTGCCTTGGTCTGCTTTCAGAGCCAACGATTTAGCCCAGTGTGCTAAGGTTGAGCCGGCTGAAATTTTTGACACGTAATTTTTGACTTTGATGAGTTTTGCCCTCAGCTCATGCCATTCTTTCTCATGAGCTGGTAGCCACTGGAAATCCATTGACTTTCGGACGAGATGGCGGAGGGCTGTGGTGTGGGACGCCATGTTGGGAATGAACTTCCCAAGGAAGTTGACCATCCTAGAAAGCGGAGGACGGCTTTCTTGTCCTCTGGGGTCTTCATAGCGTTGATCGCCGAAACCTTGTCAGCATCTGGCTGCACGCCTTGCTGCGAGATGTGGTCGCCAAGGAATTTGATTTCTGATTGACCGAATGAGCATTTGGCTCTGTTGAGTCGGAGACCATGCTCGTAGATCCTGTGGAACACCTGCTTGTGGCGATCGATGTGTTCTTGAGGAGTTGTGGACCAGATTATGACATCGTCAACAAACACTCGCATCCCCTCGATACCCTCCATCATCTGTTCCATTGTGCGGTGAAATACCTCTGAGGCAGAGATGATGCCAAAGGGCATCCTGTTGTAGCAGTAGCGACCGAACAGGGTATTGAATGTGCACAGCTTGCGACTGGATGCGTCCAGCTGTATTTGCCAGAACCCCTTGGAGGCGTCCAGCTTCGTAAAGACCTTGGCATGAGCCATCTTGCTGGTTAACTCTTCTCATTTTGGTATCGGGTAATGTTCCCTCATGATGTTGCGGTTTAAATCTTTGGGGTCGATACAGATTCGAAGCTCCCCTGACGGCTTCTTGACGCAGACCATGGAGCTAACCCAGTCCGTGGGTTCTGTGACCTTTGATATGATGCCCTGGTCCTGCAGGTCTTGCAGCTGCTGCTTGAGGCGGTCCTTGAGGGGTGCCGGCACCCGACACGGTGCGTAAACCACAGGGGTGGCGTTTGGTTTCAGTAGGATTTTGTATTGGTATGGGAGTGTGCCCATAACCTTCAAACGCTATGATACTGCGCTATGATGTCATCAATTTGAGCCTGGAAGTTTTCATCAGGTGAGGCCGTTGCCTGTGATGATGACATAGTGTGGACTCGTTGAACCAGGTTCAGGAGTTTGCAGGCCCGAGCACCGAGCAGGGAAGCTCTGTCAGGTCATACAATCTCAAATCGCAGCGTCGCTTTAAGTGACCTATTGGACACTCCAAGTTGGCATGAGCCACTGGCAGCAATGGCATTGCCATTGTAGTCAAGGAGATGGCAGGCCGGTGGAAGAATGCTTGGTCTGACGCAAATGGTGTCGAGATCGGATTTCGAAATGAGGTTCGCTGTAGCGCTGGTGTCTGGCTTGAAACGGATGCGAGACTTGTTAACTGTGAGGACAACACACTACTCATCATCAGGATCAACGCTCAGGATTGGGAGGTGTGTCACCATCTTTGAGAAAGGCAGCGCATGTTTAGTAATGATGCCCACCCGGAATGGGGATTTGAGACACCCGGGTCAGGATCTGGTGGGCTGCCGGAGTCGGAGTCTGGCACGGCCTGCTGTATCGAACGGACGCTTCTGCGCCGTGGCTGGGATCGCTGGATGGTGGGCAGTGGAGCAGATCTGCAGAGGGCTGTAGACAACGTCGTGATTTTGCCGGACATTGCCGCTTTAAATGGGCAGAGTCACAATTCGGACATGTCATGACGCCAACGTCAGCGCGTTCCATGCGCCACGCGCGTGCGCAGTGCAGTTGAATGACATACTCACCTGTGCAGGCTGGTCATCGGTCTCGCCGTCCCCTCGGTCAGGCGCGCATGTGCTGGAGCCCGGGAAAAGCGCGCAAAATGGCCACTCCCATCAAGACTCAGGCCCTGCATTTGTGTGATGGCCTGCACCGCCCTGCCTCATGGGGGTTTAGCTTTGCCGTTTCTGCCGCCCTGATGTGGGAGTACCGGTTGTTAGCGTGCTCGTGGGGAACGCACGTTTCGATAGTGATGGTGAGGGTCAGCTGCTTCACTTTCAGGAGCTGCCGGCGAAGGGAATAGGAGTGGACCCCGAAAACGATCTGATCCCGGAACATGGAATCAGTTGTCGAGTCATAGTTACATGACTGCGCAAGGATGCAGAGATGGGTCAAAAAGGATTGAAAAGGTTCATCCTTACCCTGAAGCCTCTGCTGGAAAACGTACCGTTCAAAGCTCTCATTCACCTCAATGTCACAGTGGCTGTCAAACTTCAGCAGGACTGTTTTAAATTTCGTCTTGTCTTCGCCTGCAGCGAATGTGAGGGAGTTGTAGATGTGGATAGCGTGGTCCCTGGCTGTGGAGAGGAATAGTGCGATCTTCCTGGCATCCGATGCGGCCTCGAGGTCAGTGGCTTCGAGATAGAGTTGGAACTTCGGTTTGAAGATCTTCCAGTTTGCACCGAGGTTGCCGGCGATGCGGAGCTGCGGAGGAGGGCGGACGTTGTCCATGTCACCGGATGGCTAATTGCTGGTCAACGCTAATTACCTCAAGGTGGGTCCGTCAATTCTCAGCATCCAGACCTGGTACCATGATGAGTTGGGTAGGCTGGGTCTTTGTGGACTGCGTTTGATGCAGTGTAGCTAGAGACAGGCTTCCAACACTTGATGAGATGCAACACGATTTTATTGAACATCTAACTATATTACATGCTTAACTGTGGGTTGACACTATGCTGACTTGACTGGAGACCTGAGGCTAACCTGACCAGACTAACTGACTACCACATGGTGTTTGTACTAGTTGCTACTCACAGGCTCTGACTGTCTCAGTGGCTGGATTCCGAGAGAGTGGGAAACCTAGTGCCCTCTGGCTTTATCGTGGTAGTGTCCTGTCTGGTGATTGGCTGCTTTGTTCTATGTGCTTCCTGGTCATCCTGTGTGTCAATAACTGCCTGTCTGCACTCCATTATATACATAAATGTACATTATGGCAGTTGGCTCTTTGCTGAATCCGCGGTAGACAGAAGGCACAGACTGAAGTAGAAATTACGGAACAAGGTATAGAACATAGAACAGTACAGCGCAGTACGGGCCCTTCGGCCCTCGATGTTGCACCGACCTGTGAAACCATCTGAAGCCTATCTGACCTACACTATTCCATTTTCATCCATATGTCTATCCAGCGACCACTTAAATGCCCTTAAATTTGGCGAGTCTACTACTGTTGCAGGCAGGGCGTTCCACACCCCTACTACTCTCTGAGTAAAGAAACTGCCTCTGACATCTGTCCTATATCTACCACCCCTCAATTTAAAGCTATGTCCCCTCGTGTTGGTCATCACGGTAGCATGGTGGTTAGCATAAATGCTTCACAGCTCCAGGGTCCCAGGTTCGGTTCCCGGCTGGGTCACTGTCTGTGCGGAGTCTGCACGTCCTCCCTGTGTGTGCGTGGGTTTCCTCCGGGTGCTCCGGTTTCCTCCCACAGTCCAAAGATGTGCGGGTTAGGTGGATTGGCCATGCTAAATTGCCCGTAGTGTCCTAAAAAAAAAGTAGGGTTAAGGGGGGGGGGGGGTTGTTGGGTTACGGGTATGGGGTGGATACGTGGGTTTGAGTGGGATGGTCATGGCTCGACACAACATCGAGGGCCGAAGGGCCTGTTCTGTGCTGTACTGTTCTATATTCTATATTCTATATCACCATCCGAGGAAAAAGACTCTCACTGTCCACCCTATCTAATCCTCTGACTATCTTATATGTCTCTATTAAGTCACCTCTCAGCCTACCCCTCTCTAACAAAAACAACCTCAAGTCCCTGAGCCTTTCCTCGTAAGACCTTCCCTCCATACCAGGCAACATCCTAGTAAATCTCCTCTGAACCCTTTCCAAAGCTTCCACATCCTTCCTATAATGTGGTGACCAGAGCTGCACGCAGTACTCCAGGTGTGGCCGCACCAGAGTAATGTACAGCTGCAGCATGGCCTCGTGGCTCCGAAACTCAATCCCCCTACTGATAAAGGCTAGCACACTGATGTACCATCAATTGTACGCGAGGCGAGTGATTTACCAAAGTCAGGCTTTAATTACCAGGGCCAATGGTAAGCCGACGTTCTGGCCCAATGGCAGACGAGTATGCAGATCATATCACCACACACACCATATGCCTTCTTAACAGCCCTATTAACCTGGGTGGCAACTTTCAGAAATTTATGTACCTGGATGCCGAGATCTCTCTATTCATCTACACTACCAAGAATCTTGCCATTAGCCCAGTACTCTGCATTCCTGTTACTCCTTCCAAAGTGAACCACCTCACACTTTTCCGCATTAAACTCCACCTGCCACCTCTCCCCCACCCCACTCTCCACCCCCCCCACTTCCTTCCCCTCCCCACTCCACCCACCCACCCCCCCTCCCCCCCCCCCCCCCCCCCCCCGCCCCAACTTCCTCCCCCCCTACCAGGTCACCTAACCGCTCAGCCTTCTCTTCAATCTTTCCCGACAGAGAACGTTCTTTTAATGAGATTAAAGTTGCTATATAAGTGCACGTTTTCATTCCTGCCAATGGCAAAGTTGCTACTCAGGTGCCTGTGACAGTGCATTGCCAAAGTAAAACTCCTTTCCAACTTTTCTTATAGATCTGTGCTGCCTGGCAACGGGAATGAGTTAATGAGACATGCAATATCCTTCCCTATCATGGTCTGTGCGACCTTCACCTGCAATTCTCCACGGGATCGTGGATCTTTGCTTCTTCGCTGTATGTAGATGGAAGTGAGCACATGCAGATGGAAGGGAAGCAGTTTTAATGAGGCACTGAGCCAGGCTCACAGTCAGTGGATCTGGGCTGTAAGCCATGTCAAGATCGTACTCAATAACACACGCAATTAGGCCTGCTGCAGCAGGCTCCATTCCAGATAGTGCTGAGCGAAGCAGCTGAAGTCAAATGAGTGCTGGTGTTTAATGCACACTCCGGCTGAGGGTTGGTCGCAAGTTGTTACAGCATTACATATGAGATACAGAGAGAGCGAGCGAAGAAGAGTAAGAGAGTCTGATTTCATCTTGGGATTCGTTATCTGCCTATTGTAGGTGAGATCTTGCCGGAGGCAATGGTCCTTTGTTGAAAACACATTTATTTCCAAAGTTGAAGTCAGACCAAGGCCTAGCTGCAGTTACTCTCTAAGATGCCTCCCTGTCATTGTCACCCAGTGAGGTAGCTCCTTGTGCACATGCTCAGTCGCTATCATTATAATTAACCCTTTACTCTACAGGGAGAGAGAGAAGACCATTAGGCCGCCTACCATGTTGGCCGGATGTTTGTTTTGATAAAATCGATAGCTTGCCGATTCTTTCCCCGTCCTCAGGTACTAAAGGAAATGGAATTAGGTACATATTTATTTTAAAGGACAATCTTTTTGTAGCCTGCCTCCATTTCAAAAATTGATAATAAGTAGTTAAGGCATTGGACGGAATTGGATTTGGCATGGGGGTGCAAAACCAGTTATAGCTCATGCCTGTCATGCGTCTCTGTTGAAGTCAATGGGGTTGATTGAAGAGAGAATTCTCACGTTGCATCCCCACCTGTTAACAATTAGCAGAGCTTGCTGTCTGAGCAACAACTATCTGAAACTAATAACCCCACCTTTCATTTCCACCAGGCCCCCACCAAAGGTTGTTGTAGGCTGCTGAACACCTTCAAGGGCTGCAGGCGCACCAAATTCAAGATGCATATTTAATCTGCTTGCTGGAACCAATATAGCACAGGTGGCATAGTGACACAGTGGTTAGCAAGGCTTCCTCACAGTGCCAGGGACCAGGGTTCGATTCAGACCTTGGGTGACGGTGTGGAGTTTGCACCTTGTCTGCATGGGTTTCTTCCGGGTGCTCTGGTTTCCTCCCACAGTCCAAAGATAAGACCATAAGATCATAAGACATAGGAGCAGAATTAGGCCACTCAGCCCATCGGGTCTGCTCTGCCATTCAATCATGAACCAATATTTTTCTCATCCCTACTCTCCTGCCTTCTCCCCATTATGCGTGACCCTTATTAATAAAGAGCCCATCTATCTCTGCCTTAAAGACACCCAGTGATTTGGCCTCCACAACCTTCTGTGGCAAAGAATTCCACAGATTCACCACCCTCTGGCTGAAGATAAATTTCTCCTCATCTCTGTTTTAAAGAATCGTCCCTTTAATCTGAGATTGCGTCCCCTGCTTCTAGTCTTTCCTCCAAGTGGAAACATCCTCTCCACGTCCACTCTATCCAGGCCTCGCAGTATCCTGTTTCAATAAGATCCCCCCCTCATCCTTCTAAACTCCGAGTACAGACGCAGAGTCCTCACCCATTCCTCATACGATGTGGAGATGCCGGCGTTGGACCGGGGTGAGCACAGTAAGAAGTCGTACAACATCAGGTTAAAGTCCAACAGGTTTGTTTCGAATCACTAGCTTTTGGTGCACTGCTCCTTCCTCAGGTGAATGAAGAGGTGGGTTCCAGAAACACATATTTAGATAAAGTCTATCATGCAAGACGATACTTTGAATGCGAGTCTTTGCAGGTGATTAAGTTTTTACAGATCCAGACGGAGTGACTGGAGAGAGTGATAATCACAGGTTAAAGAGGTGTGAATTGTCTCAAGCCAGGACAGCTGGTAGGATTTTGCAAGCCCAGGCCAGATGGTGGTGGGGGGTAAATGTAATGTGACATGAATCCAAGGTCCCGGTTGAGTCCGTACTCATGTGTGTGGAACTTGGCTATCAGTTTCTACTCGTTGTTGCGTGTCCTGAAGTCCGCCTTGGAGAACACTTACCCAAAAATCCCTCATATGACAAGCTCTTCATTCCAGGGATCATTCTTGTGAACCTCCTCTGGACCCTTTTCAAGGCCAGCACTTCCTTCCTTAGATACAGGGCTGAAACTACTCACAATGTGCAGTTTGGCTGGGGTTGCGGGAATATGGCATGGAAATGGGTTCTTTCAGAGAGTCGATGCAGACTCGATGGGCCGAATGGCCTTCTTCTGCACTGTAAAGACTCTTTTTTTTGTATTTTTCCAATTGAGGGGCAATTTAGCGTGGACAATCCACCTACCCCGCACATCTTTAGGTTGTGGGGGTGAGACCCATGCAGACACAAGGAGAATGTGCAAACACCACATGAACAATGACCCGGGGCCGGGATCGAGCCCGGGTCCTTTGCGTCATGAGGAAGCAGTGCTAACCATTGCACCACCTGGCTGCCCTTAGAACATAGAACATAGAACAGAACAGGCCCTTCGGCCCTCGATGTTGTGCCGAGCAATGATCACCCTACTTAAACCCACGTAACCCGTATACCCGTAACCCAACAACCCCCCCATTAACCTTACACTACGGGCAATTTAGCATGGCCAATCCACCTAACCCGCACATCTTTGGACTGTGGGAGGAAACCGGAGCACCCGGAGGAAACCCACGCACACACGGGGAGGACGTGCAGACTCCACACAGACAGTGACCCAGCCGGGAATCGAACCTGGGACCTTGGAGCTGTGAAGCATTGATGCTAACCACCATGCTACCGTGAGGCCCTTCACTGTAGGGATTCTAGGAATTGCCTACATCACAGCCTGGCTCCCCAGAAGAGCTGGAGAAGGATTCACTTCAGTGATGAGGATAGAGTGGAGAGGTTGGAACTGTTCTCCTTGGAGAGAAGAAGGCCAAGAGGAAATTTGATGGAGATGTTCAAAATCATGAGGGGGCTGGACAGAGTAGATGGGGAGAAAGGTTTCAGCTCGAAAAAAGGATCAATTATTAATAATAATAACTTATCGTCACAAGTAGGCTTCAGGGAAGTTACTGTGAAAAGCCCCTAGTCACCACATTCTGGCACCTGTTCGGGGAGGCCGGTACAGGAATTGAACCTGCGCTGCTGGCATTGTTTTGCATTATATGCCAGCTATTAGAACATAGAACATAGAACATAGAACGATACAGCGCAGTACAGGCCCTTCGGCCCTCGATGTTGCACCGACATGGAAAAAATCTAAAGGCCATCTAACCTACACTATGCCCTTATCATCCATATGCTTATCCAATAAATTTTTTAATGCCCTCAATGTTGGCGTGTTCACTACTGTTGCAGGTAGGGCATTCCACGGCCTCACCACTCTTTGCGTAAAAAACCCACCTCTGACCTCTCTCCTATATCTATTACCCCTCAATTTAAGGCTATGTCCCCTCGTGCTAGCCACCTCCATCCGCGGGAGAAGGCTCTCGCTGTCCACCCTATCTAACCCTCTGATCATTTTGTATGCCTCTATTAAGTCACCTCTTAACCTTCTTCTCTCTAACGAAAACAACCTCAAGTCCATCAGCCTTTCCTCATAAGATTTTCCCTCCATACCAGGCAACATCCTGGTAAATCTCCTCTGCACCCGTTCCAAAGCTTCCACGTCCTTCCTATAATGAGGCGACCAGAACTGTACGCAATACTCCAAATGCGGCCGTACTAGAGTTTTGTACAACTGCAACATGACCTCATGGCTCCGGAACTCAATCCCTCTACCAATAAAGGCCAACACACCATAGGCCTTCTTCACAACCCTATCAACCTGGGTGGCATTGAGCCACTGTGCTAAACCAGCCCAAGAGTGAGAGGGCACAGATTTAAAGTGAAAAGAAGAAAATGTGATGTGTGAAAAACCTTTTCATACAGCAAGTGGTTCTGGTCTGGGATGCATTGCCTGGAAGTGTGGTGGAGGCAGGTTCAATCGAGGCAGTCAAGAGGGCATTAGATGATTATTTCAATAGAAAAAAGTGCAGGGGTATGGGGAAAGGCACGGGTATGGCACTAAATCATTTGGAGAGTTGGTGCTGACACAATGCGCCCAAGGGCCTTCTGCGCTGTAACGATTCTGTGATCCTGTGATTTAAACAGAAGTTGCCCAATCCCCTTTTCTAAACCGTCCTGTCCAAATAGGGGCTGCTTCACATTCTTGACTCTCTGGTTTCCATTGGTGTGTTCGCTTTAAGGTCAAAATGGCAGGGTTACAGCATCATTCTGAATCATTTTGCATACTCTTTAAATGTTCCTGTCTGTTTCCATGAGCCCTTCCTGCCACTGAAGGAAGTTCATGTGGAGTCCCAGCTGCACATCACTGCTCCAATTTCCACCCCCTCTTTCCACGGGAATAACTGCCTGTGGGGAACTACAGAAGAAAATCAGCTTTTATTTTAGAATGACCATAAGACCATAAGACGGAGGAGCCAAAGTAGACCCTTCGGCCCGTCGCGTTTACTCTGCTATTAACTGTTTGAGCGTCCGTGATGCTGGGAGCACGAAACGAGATCGGATGGAGAATTGCGCAAATTAGAAAAAAAAATCAGGAATGCACTGGCGCTGATTCCGACGGTATGCTCCCGTCTCTGGCCACCGGCGAACTCGCCCCACGCCGGCCAGTCCAAGCAAAACCCTCATTTGCATGGATTTTAATAACTCAGTGTGGTGGAGCGCGAAGTGTCCAACTCCATACTCCATTCCACTAATCATTTTAACATCATTAGTGGATTGGATACTTCTTGTTTCATCCCTCCGCGATGCTCCTCTTAGACAGAAGTTACACGGCTGCAGATTGATTCAAATATTTCCAAGTGAGGCCTGGGTACCATTGCTGTTGAGGGGGAGTGAGAAGGTTAGAAAATTCTTTAAAACTCCAAAATTGTTGGGCCTGCTGAGCAGGTGGCTGCCTGGTCCAGGGGGAGGAGCAGGGAACGTCTTGGTGCCCAGTCTGTGGACTCGGGGTATCCCTCTTGGGATCAGGGTGGCCTGGCTCAGTCAGCCATTACAGGCCCCTGGCTGCTCACTCTGCTGACTGCTCGCTGTGTCCTGTAAATGTTCACAGAGCATCTGGTCATTTGGGAGCCCACCCAGGCCACCCCTCTGGAAACCCTCAGACCCCAGCTGACCCGTCACCGGGATGGGCGTGGCCAAGCTCACTCAGTGTCACACCAGGTGCTGCCATTCCTCAGCGCCCTCATCAGAAGCTCTGCCCCACTGCAGGGGAAGCAGGGGAATAGCAGAGCTCACCCCAAACAAAGGACACATGTACCGTGGCCTTTGGCACCCTCCCGGGCACACTGACCCTCTCAGGGCAGAGCCCACATCAGTGACAGTATCAGCGAGCCCACCCTGCAGGGCCAGCAGCGTCTCCAAGCCCTGCCTGCCCACCGCGCCCCTGCTGCCATCCATCCTGCCCCTGGACAGATTGTCACAACCTGTGTGTCACACCCAGGACCCACATCACACGGCAGCTACACTCCCAGCAGACGCACACTTCCCTGCCTCACCCCCATCTGTAGGACCTGCCCACACACAAACCTCTAACGTGGAGGCGATTGGTGGCACACGGTTATCATCTCCACCACACAACCAGGTGCCACCCTGCTGTCGGGATAACACACAGCTCACCCAGTGGGGAAACCCGCAGTCAACCTCACTGGAGAGACAGGACAGGGGCCACTGAACCTGTCGATGACAAGGGTGGCGACATCCGCCAATACCCCTGTTGACAGGAGTGGGTGGTTCGTATAGAGGCTCCCCCCATCACAGGCCCGGTAAAACCCTGGTGCCACTCACTGATGGGGACAGGACTGCAGTACGCCAACAACTTACTGAGGGGGCCAGGTGAGGAATGGTGGTGGGGTGGGACTGGGGGGACGTGGTGAGGATGGCGCAGCAGTGGCTACTCAGGGTCAGTATATAACCTGGCGGCTTTGGATGGGAAAGGGATCATCTTGATGACATTACTCCTCTTTTCCTCCTGCAGCGATACAATCTGGAGTACAGACAGCTATGCTCACAATCAACCTGGATGCAGCTGCCATGGCCTCTAGGGGAGTTGTGGTGGTGGGTTTGGAGTGACAGGGAAGAAGTGTGCGGTTATGGGGAATGGGGTTCCATTTTGAAGAGGGTGTGGGGGGAATGGAGACCTCCAGGATCCGACAGGCAGCGTCAGGGAGCAGGGGAGGCCTGCTTGTGACACTAAGAAAGATTATTATTATTAAGTCCTTGCTCTGGTGGCATAAACGTTCAGAGCTGCGGTGACCTTCACGCCCACCAGGATGGGTGCCCACCTTCTCCACGGGGTGTCTCGTTCATGAGGTGCCACACTGTCTCTTTGTAAGGAATTGGAGAAGGAGATAGACCGACAATCAGTAAGGCTTCCACCCCGAGACCCTCAAATTCCCCCAAGACTTATGGGTCCAGCCTTCTCTCAAAGTGCCATCCAGTGAGCCAGTTGTGCTCAAAATTCTCGCTCTGCACACTCACCCCCAGCCACAGCAGGAGCCCCGAGATCCCAGATCTCTGCCCGGAACATAGGGAGGCCGAGTTTAGGTGCCGTCTCCGATCCACACCCTTACCCTTTGGTCACGAGGATATCCCCAGTGCTGAAACCCAGCGATTGATCGTTGGCTGCTGCCTCTATGGTACAGACACTTTAAGAGTTCAAAGTGTTCAGACTTCAAAGTTTGATTGAAATGCAATGATCATCATCTGATGCACAGTACATGTACCCACGAGAAGCCACTTAAGTAACATATTATTGGCAAAATGGTCAACATTGGCAATAGCCTTCAGCTGTGAAGCCAGAAGCTTCCTCATAGTCAAAGGTTGTTTGAGTGACACTCAGCGTATAACAAAGAACAGGGCTCTGTCCGGGAGGTTTATGGCAGGGCAGAGAGACAGCAGCAGTTGTTGCCCATGTTCTGGGTTTCCACAATATTTAAAGATGGCTTGAAGGTTTCACGGATTAAAAGCCCCTCACCCCCCCTCCAACCTTCCCACCCCCCGGCCCAGGGGCGACCCCGACCTGCAACGCTTCAGCAACCCACCCCCCCCCGAACAAGCACAACCCCAATCCGCCTGAAGGGAGCTCCCTCCAAGTTGGCAGTGCCAAACTACAAGTGCTAACCAGGCTGTGTGAACCCATGGCAGGGGACAGTGCCAGGGGGCAGTACCAGCGGGAGCCCCATTGGAGGGCGTGCATATATGAGTAGTGTGCGGGCGACAGGACGGACTTTGGGAGGGGCATTGCTGGTGGTTATTGTGGGCAGGGTGCAATGCCAGCGGTGAATGTCGGTGGGGGGTTGCCAGTGGTGAATGGCAGGGGTGGGGGTGGGAGTCCCTGTGACCTCCGCGATGTAGGCTGGGGGCCGTTAGACTGCAGCGCTGGTCGGGGCACTCTTTAAAGATAGGTTTGGAGCCGGATGCCAGCTCTAAGAGATTCCACCAGGGTGACAGCATAAACCACGCCCACTCACTTTTATTTGGCAAACAGGCTCAAAATTCCGTGAGAAATTCACACCACTTTTCACCAGACCGGACATTTTACCAATTTTTGTGGTAAGAATCCGTTCAATGGCTCTCATCCTGACCTCACACCCATTATAGTGAAAATGGAGGGAGGAGAATTTGAGGCCTGTGAAAGGCCAAGGTGAACCTTCTGCCTCTTGCCACTCGGTTACCATTTATCAGATTTGCACTGGTTGGTCGCTGCGTTGGCATGCCCTGCAGAACTGCAATTATTCTGCAGCAATTCAGTGAATTGTAAAGCACTCTGGGAAATCCTAAGGAGCTGTCGCCATGAATTGTGATTCCCTCAACAGTCAAATAGTCCATTGGAACTCACTCCATCTGGCACCACGTACGAACAGTGGCTAATGGGTTGTTCCGGGCTGGAACTGAAAATCTGTGAAGTGAAAAGCAAACAGCTGCAGGCCTGGGGGAACTGAGCAGGGGAGCAGCACAGGTATAAGGGGCTGAATGGACTCCTTCTGTGCTATACGATGCTAAGAAGGAAAGGAGTGAAGTATTCGGGAGCTGCTGCAGTGTTTGGGATTGAGACTCTCTGCCCTGGAGGTCTGAGAGAGAACAAGCTGTCTCGAAAATGTGACTCTAAGAAAACCTGCAGCAGTGCTTAATGAGAAACCTGCACAGATTTAATGAGATGTCATTGCAGCATAACACATTTGCTCATCCATTTTTAACAAAAGGAAATAAAAGTTTATTTCCAGAAAAATATATAAATCTGTCAGGCAATCTTCAATAAGTGCAGCTTTTCCCCTGCAATGTTACAGGCAAGCAGTGGATGGCAATTCTAACCTGTGGTACCCTCTTCCTCTGTGAAGTGGCCCTGTCTGCAAGGCAGTCCAGAGAGTTGCCAGGGTGATAGCCACGGCAACGTACGGGCCGCTCTTAACTAGTTTGCCAGGCTCCGCAGATTAAATAGACTTTGCTGCAAATAACTAACTGGATGATCAGGCCACGCTACAATCAATACATTTGCAGGCAAGGAGGCTTTGCAAAGAAATCAGTGAGAGACCCTTGTCCGAAAAATGAAAGAACAAAGAGGAAGAACAAAGAAAAGTGCAGCACAGGAACAGTCCCTTCGGCCCTCCAAGCCTGTGTCGACCGTGCTGCCCGTCTAAACTAAAATCTTTTACACTTCCTGGGTCCGAATCCCTCTATTCTCATCCGATTCATGTATTTGTCAAGATGCCCCTTAAATGTCACTATTGTCCCTGCTCCCACCACCTCCTCCGGCAGCGAGTTCCAGGCACCTACTACCCTCTGTGTAAAAAACTTGCCTCGTACATCTTCTCTAAACCTTGCCTCTCGCACCTTAAACCTATGCCCCCTAGTAATTGACCCCTCTGTCCTGGGAAAAAGCCTCGACTATCCACTCTGTCTATGCCCCTCATAATTTTGTAGACCTCTATCAGGTCGCCCCTCAACCTCCGTTACAGTGAGAACAAACCGAGTTTATTCAACCGATCCTCATATCTAATGCTCTCCATACCAGGCAACATCCTGGTAAATCTCTTCTGCACCCTCTCCAAAGCCTCCACATTCTTCTGGTAGTGTGGCGACCAGAATTGAACACTATACTCCAAGTGTGGCCTAACTAAGGTTCTATACAGCTGCAACATGACTTGCCAATTCTTAGACTCAATGCCCCGGCCAATGAAGGCAAGCATGCCGTATGCCTTCTTGACTAACTTCTCCACCTGTGCTGCCCCTTTCAGTGACCTGTGGACCTGTACACCTAGATCTCTCTAACTGTCAATATTTTTGAGGGTTCTACCATTCACTGTATATTCCCTACCTGCATTAGACCTTCCAAAATGCATTACCTCACCTTTGTCCGGATTAAACTCCATCTGCCATCTCTCCGCCCAAATCTCCAAATGATCTAAATCCTGCTGTATCCTCTGACAGTCCTCATCGCTATCCGCAATTCCACCAACCTTTGTGTCGTCTGCAAACTTACTAATCAGACCAGTTACATTTTCCTCCAAATCATTTATATATAGTACGAACAGCAAAGATCCCACTAGTTACAGCCCTCCAATCAGAAAAGCACCCTTCCATTGCTACTCTCTGCCTTCTATGACCTAGCCAGTTCTGTATCCATCTTGCCAGCTCACCTCTGATCCCGTGTGACTTCACCTTTTGTACCAGTCTGCCATGAGGAACCTTGTCAAAGGCCTTACTGAAGTCCATATAGACAACATCCACTGCCCTACCTGCATCAATCATCCTTGTGACCTCCTCGAAAAACTCAAAACTCTATCCAGTTAGTGAGACACAACCTTCCCTTCACAAAACCATGCTGCCTCTTGCTGATATGTCCATTTGTTTCCAAATGGGAGTAGATCCTGTCTCGAAGAATTCTCTCCAGTAATTTCCCTACCACTGACGAAAGGCTCACCGGCCTGTAGTTCCCTGGATTAACCTTGCTACCCTTCTTAAATAAAGGAACAACATTGGCTATTTTCCAGTCCTCCGGGACATCACCTGAAGACAGTGAGGATCCAAAGATTTCTGTCAAGGCCTCAGCAATTTCCTCTCCAGCTTCCTTCAGTATTCTGGGGTAGATCCCATCAGGCCCTGGGGACTTAGCTACCTTAATATTTTTAAAGACGCCCAATAGCTCGTCTTTTTGGATCTCAATGTGACCCAGGCTATCTACACACTCTTCTCCAGACTCAACATCCACCAATTCCTTCTCTTTGGTGAATATTGATGCAAAGTATTCATTTAGTACCTCGCCCATTTCCTCTGGATCCACACATAGGGCGAAATTCTCCGCACCCGCGGAAAGTCGGCAAACGGTCGTAAAAATCGGGACCGTTTTACGACGGTCGCGAAGGCTTCATTTCCCGAACGATTCACTTCCTGGAAATGGGCTAGCAGCGCGGCCGCGTCAATTACGTGCGTGATGACGACGGAACGCGACGACGACACGAACCCGCCCATGTGACGCCGCCCGACGCCGTAAAAAGGCGCGGGCGACCACAGAATCTGTCGGGCAGGATGTCGGAGCCTAGGCGAGCTGCTCCTCGCTTTATTGATGCAGACGTCGAGGAGCTCCTCGATGCCGTGGAGCAGAGGAGGGGCATCATCCACCCGCGGAGAGGGCATCGCCAACCTGCCAGCACGGTACGCCAGGCCTGGCGTGACGTGGCTGCTGCCGTCAGTGCTGTGGGGCACACCCCTCGCTCAGCAGAGCAGTGCCGAAAGAAGCTACACGACCTCACCAGGTCTGCCAGGGTAAGTGCCATGAGGGTGCCCCCTAGTCACAACCATCCCTCCCCCTTAACTGCCCGGGGGGGGGGGGGAGAGGGATTGGGGCAGAGTTATTTGAGGGTGGTTCACAAAGTTGTCACAGACCCAGCGCTCTGGCCCCGAGGAGAGATGCAATCATCTGATGACAACTTGCCCCCCCCCCAAACTGTGCCAGTATCAGAACGGACTTCTGATACCTACCGTTTTGTAATGATCTACCTATGTTCCCTCCCCCAACAGGCCAATGCCGGTCATAACCACCGTGAGCGGCACAAGACTGGAGGGGGTTCGCCCAACATGCACCCCCTCAGCACCTTTGAATAGAGGGCACTGGACCTTGTTGGGGGGTCTGCCACCCGCGATATCGCGCAATGCGAGGTTGGCGGAACTGCAGCAAGTGAGACAACCCTCCCTGACAAACACCCCCCCCCCCCCCATCCTCTGTCCCTTCACACACCCTGCCCACTGGGACACCTCCCCATCCTCTGTCCCTTCACACACCCTGCCCACTGGGACACCTCCCCATCCTCTGTCCCTTCACACACCCTGCCCACTGGGACACCTCCCCATCCTCTGTCCCTTCACACACCCTGCCCACTGGGACACCTCCCCATCCTCTGTCCCATCACACACCCTGCCCACTGGGACACCTCCCCATCCTCTGTCCCTTCACACACCCTGCCCACTGGGACACCTCCCCATCCTCTGTCCCTTCACACACCCTGCCCACTGGGACCGTCCAGCGGCCTGCCAAGCAAATCGAAATAACCCGTCTCATTCTCTTCCCTAGGACGTGATGCCGAACGACTAGGGCCGTCTGGCTGCAGACGGAGACAGGAATCTGCCGCCACCTCACCCGGGGCCTCACAACAGAGGGTGCCCGATCAGCGGGCGGCCCTATCCGCCCCAACCCAATCTGCGGACCAGGACGCACAGAGGGTTCGAAGTCCACCACCACCACCAGAAATGGCCAGGGACAACCCTCCTGTCGCTGAGCAGCCCCACACCATGGACGAGGACCTAACCATTGAGAGCGTCGGGCTTGCGGTACTGCTTTCTCCCACCACATCCATCATCCCAGAGATACACACCCCGGCGGGCCTATTTAGTGATGAGTCTCCTGGGGCACAGTCTGGTTGGCACATCACAGATGAGCAGGTACAGCAGGTGGAGGTCGGAGCAACAGAGGGCCCGGACTCGCGGAGGCCAGACCAGGCCCAGGATGCAGCTGGCTCCCAGACGTTTTCGGAGTTCCTGGAGTTTCTCAACCCACCCGCACAGCCGATGCCTCAGGAAACCCAGGGAAACAATGACGGGATGAGGGCTTCCTTCCAGACTCTGCAGACGCTGTTAGATGAGTCGAACCGCGTCCAAGAGCAGGGAGTGGTGCCGCTCATGGCAGAGACCCAGTCCGACACCGCACGGGTGGCATCCGCGGTGGAGGCAATGGGTCAGGTTATGCAAGACGTTGGGGTTAATGTGCACGCGTCATCCTCGGCCCTGGACAGGGTTGCCCTCTCACAGGCAGCAATGTGCCAGAGCCAAACCGACATTGCCGGCGCCCTGCGGGCCATGGCCGAGTCTCAGCAGGTCATTGGCCAGTCGCAGCAGTCAGTCGCCGAGAGCATCAACCGCCTGACACATGTGCTGGATGGCGTCGTGCACACTCAGGTTGAGATCGCACAGTCCCTGGCGGGAATGTCTAACTCCCTGGACTCCGTCTCTGCAAACCTTCGGATCCTGGTGGATACCGTTGCAGGCCTCCACGACTGGCAGCGCCAGGTGTCGGTGGTGCGGCGGGGAACCTCCCCGCTCGCACCTCTGTCCCAAAGTGAGGCCCGGGGGCCACCGGGCTCCCCGAGGGAGGAGGAGGTTTCGGGGCCCGTCCCATTAACTCCATCACGGGACGTCCCGGAATTCTCGGCCTCCCCCCGTCCCATCCCTGGTGCATCGGGTGGGCAGCAGGCAGAGCAGGGTGGCACAATGTCACCCGAGACGCCCGCAGAGCAGCCTGGCCCATCAAGGCCGGGTCGCCCCAGGAAACGCTTGGCCAAGGAGAAACGAGTTGAGGGGGGCGATTCGCAGCAATCCTCCTCCACTCCTGCTATATCATCTGGGGATTCACTTAGACGTAGTGGTAGGGCCCGTAAGGCAACTAACATAGGCACTGAGTAAGTTGGCACGGGTGAAGGGCACAGTTTAGTTGTAGGGGCTAGGGCACCTGTAAATAATTGTTAATATTAAACGCACTGTTCCACCTTACTTGTAATACCGTGTGATTGTTCCACAGCCACAGGAATCGTGATGGTGACCGAGTGTCGCTGGGGGTGACGGGTGGTGAAACCTCGGTGCCGGGTGTGCAGTCCCTGCCCCTACCCCCACCCAGAGCTAGCCCACGCGGGCACGTGATGGAGTGTCAGTGACGAACTCAGCGGCCACCAAGGTGGATGGTTCAGCTATTGCCATGGGTCAGACTCTCTCTAACGACTCTGAGCTCACAGCTCTTCGCAGAGCGGGCTGTCATCATTCCACATGGCACTGATCACACCCGCTGACACAGCCATCAATGCTGTGCCATTCGGTCTGGACCCAGTGATAAGCGTCATGTCGAAGTGGAGCAGTGTACACTGAGAGGGGGGGTTGTGGTGGTGGCCGTTGTGTGGTGACCCTCTGCATGACTAGCGATGCAGGTGGTGGTTTGGTGTTCATTGGGGACGTCACATGCGATGCGTGAACCGTGCTGCCACCATGACGTCGCGTGCCCGCCGTCCTTGCGGGGCCGTCGTGCCGCCTCCTGGACATCACCAGCACCTGGGTCGTGTCTGCGTGCTGCGCCCGCCACTCCGCCAGCGTCCTCCTCCTCCTCCTCCTCCTCCTCCTCCTCCTCTGTGCTGGCACCACTGCCACTAGCTTCTCCCTCCGCCTCCTGCAACAGGTCATCTTCCCTCTGCATCGCGATGTTGTGCAGCGCACAGCAGACCACTACAATGCGAGCGACCCTGTCGGCCTGGTACTGCAGGGCCCCTCCGGAGCGGTCCAGGCACCTGAATCTCATCTTCAGGAGGCCAAGGCAGCGCTCCACCACACCCCTGGTTGCTGCATGGGCCTCGTTGTATCGTGTTTCCGCATTGGTCTGAGGCCTCCGTATAGGCGTCATCAGCCAAGACCTCAGCGGATAACCCCTGTCACCTAGCAACCAGCCCCTCAGCCGGGGGGGACGTCCCTCAAACATCGCAGGGATGAACGACTGCGCTAGTATGTAGGAGTCATGCACACTCCCTGGGAACCTTGCACAGACGTTCATGAACCTCATGTGGGGATCGCATACCACCTGGACATTAATGGAGTATGTCCCCCTCCTGTTTGTGAACACGTCCCTGTCCACAGCAGGCGGGCGCATGGGGACGTGAACACAGTCGATTGACCCCTGAACCCTCGGTATCCCGGCCACACTGGCAAATCCACGGACTCGTGAGTCTTGACTTGCTCGGTCCTCGGGAAAGGTGATGTAGCGATCGGCGATGGCATAGAGGGCGTCGGTCACATCCCGGATGCACCTGTGCACCGATGACTGGGAGATCCCAGAGACGTCCCCGCTCGGAGACTGGAAGGAACCGGTAGCATAGAAGTTCAGAGCGACCGTCACCTTGATGGCTACAGGGATCGCGTGTCCTCCCCCCGTTCCACGTGGGGCGAGGTGCGACAGGAGTTCGCAGATATGTATCACCGTCTGCCTACTCAGCCGGAGTCTTCTCCTGCAGGTGATGTCCGGCATTGTTAGGAAAGAGACCCGGACACGGTACACCCTCGGCTTTGGTCGTCGCCTCTGACGCCGTGGCTGCACCCTCACTCTCTCCTCTTCCTCTTCTCTTCCTCTTCCTCCTCCTCCTCCTCCTCCTCCTCCTCCCCCCCATGCTGCTCGACGACTGGCAACTCTTCGGCCCTTCCCTCTGCTGCTGCAGCTGGCCCTGCAGCCACTGCGGGTTGTGGGTGTGGATGCTGCTGCATCTCCAAATCCAGTAGAGCTGCCCCAACCACTGCGCAGAACATAGCCGTTCTGTTCCCATGCATCGTGCTAACCTACAGAAGGGTGGTGGGGGGCAGAGAAACGGGACATGTTAGACGGACGTTAGTCGTTACCTCGGCAGCCGCCAGCTATGGGATACCAGTGTGTCCCGGTGGCCTGGTCGCGCTGCTGACACGCGGTCAGCCTAACCCCTGGTCACTTTCTGCATCCAACGGCCAGTAAACTATGGCCTCCTCACGGGTGCGTCAGTGGCCTGTGGCCGGAAGCCACAGGGGAACCAGCGGCCGTGTCCTCGTCACCTGCACACCATGGCATGGTGGCAGACATTTTGTTACGGGGTTGGACGGCTCACCCTCTACCTAACCCCCCCCTCCGTCTCCCCCACTGCCCCCTCCGTCTCCCCCACTGCCCCCTCCGTCTCCCCCACTGCCTCCCCCGTCTTCCCTCACTGCCCCCTCCGTCTCCCCCACTGCCCCCTCCGTCTCCCCCACTGCCCCCTCCGTCTCCACCACTGCCACCACCGTCTCCCCCACTGCCCCCTCCGTCTCCCCCACTGCCACCTCCGTCTCCCCCACTGCCCCCTCCGTCTCCCCCACTGCCCCCTCCGTCTCCCCCACTGCCCCCTCCGTCTCCCCCACTGCCACCTCCGTCTCCCCCACTGCCCCCTCCGTCTCCCCCACTGCCCCCTCCGTCTCCCCCACTGCCTCCCCCGTCTCCCCCCCACTGCCCCCGCTCTGGACCCCCTCCCGTTCCCAGGGATGCCTTCCCCGTTGTGGCCAGACTCGAGCGGTGCGCTGAACGGTGCGCTGAGCGGTGCGCAGAGTGGTGCCCTGACCTCCTCCAAGCAGTCGTCAGCCAGGCCGACTGGTTGACGAATTTAAAAAGCAGGTGTGTTTCACGACGTCCAAACAGGGCGCCATGACGTCGGGACTTCGGCCCATCCGGGCCGGTGAATAGCGGGGGGGCTCTCAGTGGCGATTCTGGTCGTGTCAGGGGCGGGAAGGAGGCGTTTGTCGGGAAACGCGACTCCGACAATTTGCGGGGTTCGGAGAATAGCGGGAGGGCGTCGGAACAGCGTCGCCGTAAAAATTTCCGACGCCCGCTATTCTCCGACCCGTCGTGAGTCCGGAGAATCTCGCCCATAGATTCCCTTGCCTAGCCTTCAGTGGGCCAACCCTTTCCCTGGCTACCCTCTTGCTTTTTATGTACATGTAAAAAGCCTTGGGATTTTCCTTAACCCTATTTGCCAATGACTTTTTGTGACTCCTTTTAGCCCTCCTGACTCCTTGCTTAAGTTCCTTCCTACTTTCCTTATATTCCACACAGGCTTTGTCTGTTCCCAGCCTTCTAGCCCTGACAAATGCCTCCTTTTGCTTTTGACGAGGCCTACAATATCTCTCGTTATCCAATTTGCCGTATTTATCCTTCTTCCGCGCAGGAACATGCCGGTCCTGAATTCCTTTCAAAAAAGAAAGTCAGTTTGCGGTGGACAATTTTGGACAGTGGTTCTGTTTTAAAGCTGGGACTGTTATTATTTGTGCCATGGAGGGATTGTGACTAAATTGTTGTTTTCCATTTTGCAGTCCCAAACTGTTTTAGTTCCCTGTTCCTTCCCACAGCAATCTAATGTGAACCAAAAACACACCCCTCAACTGGTCATCTATCATTGTGGTTCATGGGAACAAACATGATGCAAAATGGCCGCCACATTTGTCTACATAACAACAAAGGAAGTAGTTTCATTTACACAGTGCCTTTCACAGCCACTGCTATCCCAACTCACTTTACAGTCAGCAAAGTGCAGTCATTGTTGTAAAATAGCGTGGCAGCTGGTAATTTGCATCCAGCAAATCCCCAGGAGCAACAATGTTTTGTGAGGTTGACGGATAAACAATGGCCAGCTCGGGACATCTCCCTTTCTCTTCTTCCAAATGGTGATTGGGAATCTTTTATGTCTTCCTGAGAGGACAGGTTAGGCTCAGTCGGAAAACGGCACCAACAGCAATGCTGCGTCCCTTCAGTACTGCACTGGTATACCAGGCTAGATTGTTGTGCTCAAGCCCGGGAGTAGGCCTTTAACCCAAAACTCAGCAGCTAAAGTGTTACCGACTGAGGCAGAGTGGACACACACAGCATGGAGTGTGGAGTGCAGATGTTTCTGTATCTTTTAGGTCACAGTAAGTATAGTGTGGCAGCCATTTTGCATCACGCAAATTGTCATGAATTTCTGCAGTGGTCACATTGCTTGTCTGATGCTACGCTGTCAGGAGCGGCTCAGAAGCACAGATAGAATGGCAGGTGGGCTAATGAATTTTAAAAGTAGTGTGGCAGAGGAATGAGATTGGGTGAAAGCTCTTTCAGAAAGGTGGGACAAGCATGAGGAACTGAAAGAGAACTATAATTCTGATGATTCTATGAGAGATTGGAGAAGGCGTTTTAGAAATGCAGTTTCCTTTGCCGATGGGGCATTGAGAACACAATTGCTGGCTTAGCCAATATCCTAGCCTAAAGCAGGAGATACCACATAGTTATTACTGGTGCACCAGTCAGTTTTCCATATGCACTGGCTACATTTGCATGGGATCTCTCTAAAATCACCTGGCCGATAATTTAGTACAGTACTGAGGGGCGGCAGCATTGTCTGATGTGCTGTCTTTCAGATGAAATGCTGCACATGGTATTATTTCAAAGAAAAGTCACGGAGATCTTCCTGGTGTCTGCTCAATACCGACACCTCAAACAACATAACCAAAATCTAGATTATCTGGCCAAGGGCCCTTAACTCCTGACCTCATTCCAGCGTTGGTTCAAACATGGAAAAAAGATCTGAACTCCAGAGGTGAGGTGAGAGTGACTGCCCTTGACATCAAGCCAGCATTTGACCGGGTATGGCATCAAGGAGCACCAGCAAAGCTGGAGTAAATGGATGGAGTCAGGCTGAACACAAAGGAAGATGTTTGTGATTGTTGGAGGTCAATCACCTCAGTTCCAGGACATGACTGCAGGAGTTCCTCAGGGTAGTGTACAAGACCCAGGCACCTTCAGCTGTTTCATCAATGGCCTTTCCCACATTACAAGGTCAGAAATGGGGATGCTTGCAGAAGATTGCACAATATTCAGTGCCATTCGCAACTCCTCAGATACTGAAGCAGTCCATGCCCATATGCAACATGTTCTCAACAATGTTCAGGTTCGAGTTAAGTGGCAGGTGATGTACCATCAAATGAACGCGAGACGAGTTGCTGGACAAAAGTATGGCTTTAATCTACTAGATGTTAGCCCTGCGGTCGATTACAGTAGAAGGACAACCGCCGGGCGTACTGGGTATTTATACCCCGCCCTGGAGGCGGGGTTTACTCAGCCTCTCAACCAATCGGGGAGCCGACACATGACTGGTCTCAACCAACCGGTCGAGAGGCACATGACCGACCAGGGCCAATGGTAAGCCGGTGTTCTGCACCAATGGCAGGCAGCTATGCTAATCATACCACCACATTCACCCCTTGCGGAGAAAGAAGCCTGTGTCTGTCGACGGCGGGAAGGTCGTGGACTGAATGAGGGGACGGGCCTTGTCGGCGTAATTGGGAACCCATTGGGCGTAGTAAGCAAAGAAACCCAGACAGCGTTTAAGGGATTTGAGGGTATTGGGGAGAGGGAGTTCCATCATGGGGCGCATGCGTTCGGGGTCGGGGCCTATCACTCCGTTACGCACTACGTAGCCGAGGATAGCTAGACGGTCGGTGCTAAACACGCACTTATCCTTATTGTAAGTTAGGTTAAGGAGTTTTGCGGTTTGGAGGAATTTTCGGAGATTGGTGTCATGGTCCTGCTGATCGTGGCCGCAGATCGTGACATTATCGAGATACGGGAAGGTAGCCCGTAATCCGTGCTTGTCGACCATTCGGTCCATCCCCCGTTGGAAGACCAAGACCCCATTTGTGACACCGAGTGGAACCCTAAGGAAGTGGTAGAGGCGCCCATCTGCCTCGAACGCAGTGTACTTGCGGTCACTCGCGCAGAGGGGGAGCTGGTAATAAGCAGAGTTGAGGTCCACCGTGGAGGAGACTTTGTATTTCGCAATCTCGTTTACCATTGCGGAAATACGGGGGAGATGATACGCGTCCAGTTGCGTAAACCGGTTGATGGTCTGGCTGTAGTCGATGACCATCTGGTTTTTCTCCCCAGTCCGTTCCACCAGCACTTGGGCTCGCCAGGGACTGTTGCTGGCCTCGATGACCCCTTCCTTCAGAAACCTATGGACCTCGGACCTGATGAAGGTCCGGTCCTGGGCGCTGTACCATCTGCTCCGGGTCACGACGGGTTTGCAATCGGGGGTGAGATTAGCAAACAAGGAGGGGGGGTCCACTTTGAGGGACGCGAGGCTGCAGACAGTGAGGGGGGGGGGGGGGGGGGGTATAGGGCCACCGAATTGGAAGGTCAAGCTCTGCAGGTTGCACTGGAAGTCCAGTCCTAGGAGTGCCGGTGCACAAAGATCAGGGAGGACAAGGAGTTTATAATTTTTAAAAACCTTCCCCTGGACCATGAGGTCCGCGATGCAGCACCCGGTGATGCGGACGGAGTGCGAACCTGAGGCTAACCCGATTTTGTGTTTTACAGGGTGGACAGGGAGCGCACAGCGTCTTACCGTGTCAGGGCTTACGAAGCATTCTGTGCTCCCGGAGTCCAGCAGGCAGCCCGTCTCGTGCCCGTTGAGGTGTATTTGCGTCGTCGTCTTGGCGAGCGTGCGTGGACGTAACTGGTCGAGCTGAATGGCCGCGAGCCGTGGAGAGGATCCATCGTCATAGTCGTCGTCGGCCGAGTAGGTGCTGGCAGGACCTTGTGTGCCAGTCCAGGATGGCGGCGCCCAGGACCCGCAAGTGGAGTCGGGGCCCCAAGATGGCGGCGCCCAGGATCCGCACGTGGAGTCGAGGCCCCAAGATGGTGGCGCCCGCAGGACCCTCGTGGTTGCTGGGGGCGGGGTTAGCGGTGCCGGCGGGCCGATCGGAGCGGCTGAGAGCGGGAACAGAGAGGCGCGCAGGCTGGGCGCAGGGGCCCGGGGGCGGGGGGGGGAGGGAGATTGGTGTGGTGCGCTGGAAGGGACCGGAAGAGCCCGGAGGAGGAGATCCCCGGTTGCTGCGCGGTACAGCAGCGACCGATTTGGCCTGGCAGACCGACGAAAAATGGCCCTTCTTCCCGCAGCTCTTACAAAGGGCGGAACGGGCCGGGCAGCGCGGGCGGGTGTGTTTAACAAACCCACAGAAATAGCAGCGGGGCCCCGCGGACTTGTCGGGGCGTCCCACGGCGCAGGCCTGAGGGGGGTCGGGAGTGGCGGATGGCGGTGGGGAAGCGTGCCAGGACGCCCAGGGCGCTGCAGCGCGGCTGGGGACATAGGCGCGGGCGTTTAAGTCGGCCACCTCCAGGGAGGTGGAGAGAGTCCGTGCCTCAGTTAGGCTGAGGTCGTCTTTTTCCAGCATCCGCTGGTGGATAGCGGCGGACTGCATCCCAGCCACGTTAGCATCTCTGATCAAAAGTTCCATGTGCTCAGTGGCTGAAACTTCGAGGCAGGCGCAATTCCTCCCCAGGATAGCGAGGGCCCGGTAAAAATCATCTAAGGACTCACCGGGGAACTGTTGTCTGGTAGCCAGCAGATGTCGGGCGTACACTCGGTTTACCGGCTTAAAAAATTGTCCTTTTAGTGTATCCAGGGCCACGTCATATTCCTTTTCTTCCCCTATCATCGCGTAGGCCGCCATTCCCACGCTGGAATGGAGAATATGAAGCTTCTGTGCCATGGTGGGGGGGCTGCTTGCGGTCACCAGGTAGCTATCGAAACACGCCAGCCAATGCTGAAGATTTCCGATGCGTTCAGAGATTGCGGGCTGATGCGGAGCTCCATCTTCAAATTTCTAGCTGATTAAATTGATGTACCATAAATTGAATGCGAGACGAGTTGCTGGACAAAAGTATGGCTTTAATCAGCTAGATGTTAGCCCTGCGGTCGATTACAGTATAAGGACAACCGCCGGGTGTACTGGGTATTTATACCCCGCCCTGGAGGCGGGGTTAACTCAGCCTCTCGACCAATCGGGGAGCCGTCACATGACTGGTCTCAACCAACCGGTCGAGAGGCACATGACCGACCAGGGCCAATGGTAAGCCGGTGTTCTGCACCAATGGCAGGCAGCTATGCTAATCATACCACCACAGCAGGTAACATTCGCATTACACATGTGCCAAGCAATGATCATCATAGAATCATAGAATTTACACCTAACCTTTTTGACATTAAGTGGCAATTTATCATGGCCAATCCACCTAACCTGCATATCTTTGGACTGTGGGAGGAAACTGAAGCACCCGAAGGGAACCCACACAGACACGGGGAGAAAATGCAATCTCCACACAGACAGTGACCCAAGGCCGGAATTGAACCAGGCACCTTTGAGCTGTGAGGCAGCAGTGCTAACCACTGTGCCACCATGCCGCCAATAGGAAACAAAATCCAACCATCACCCCTTGCTCTCATTGCTGATTGTGGGATCTCACTGTGCACACATTGACTGCTGTGTTTCCTACATACAGCAGCAACTTCAGTTCAAAAGTACTTCATAGGTTGCAAAGTGCGTTGGCATGTCCTGATGGTGTGAACAGAGGTATACAAATGTAAGTTCTTCCTTTCGTTTTTTTAACCTGTTATGTTGTCTTTGAGTCAATTTTCCTGCTGTCATAGCTCTGTGAACAGGGCATGGGGTTTACAGGGCATTGCATTACGTGGAGCAGCACGATGGCACAGTGGTTAGATCTCCTGCCTCACTGCACCAGTGGCCTTTGTTCAATTCCAGCCTTGGGTGATTGTCTGTGTGACGTTTGCACGTTCTCCCCGAGTCTGCCTGGGTTTCCTCTGGATGCTGCTGTCCACAGGTGCTGCTGTGCAGGTTAGGTGGATTGACCATGCTAAATTACCCCTTAATGTCCAAAGATGTGCAAATTGGTTGGGGTTACGGAGGTTGGGGTTACGGAGACAGGGCGGGGGAGTGAACCTAGGCAGGGTATTCTTTCAGAGGGTCGGTGCAGACTCGATGGGCTGAATAGCCTCCTTCTGCATTCGAGTGATTGCATTCCTTGAGCCATGTGAGCAATCTCTCTGTCACAACCTGCACAATATGTAACATGACACGTGACTAACAGGGAAAGGTCACGGAAAAGTGGAGCGCCGTCCAGTTTTCAGGAATCAGCCAATCACTTTGTGTGAGTCACCTCCAGCCTGACTGGGTCCCTGGCACTTTGCAGTGGGCTGTGTTACTGTAATACATTTATGGAGCTGGTGCCACACATTTACAATGTGTTTGGAACACATTTACGATATGGAAAGAATTTATGATGTTACGAGAATGCATTCATAATGTTCCGACAATGTATTTATGATGTCGCTCGAATGCACTTGCAATGTTACCTGAAGGGATACAATGCTACAGGAAGACATTTATAACATTGCTAGAATGTATTTATAATGCAGCAAGTATGCGTTTACGACATGAATCTAATGTATTAAAATATTTCTGACAGGCATTTATAGCATTACAAGTGTGCGTTTACGATGTCACTAAACCAAATTTAGGATTTTTCTGTACAAAAACAAGCAAAGAAGCTTTTGTCACAATCAACTTTTCTTTGATTCCAGGAAAACTTCCCCATATATGGACCATTCAACTTGGGTCTCGCAGAGGAACTGGCCAATCTGCGTGGAGCTGGGCAGCGATAACCCCTTCTCCAGTCGGAGCTGCCCACAGGCTGCCCGTGGGTCCCGGTGCAGTATCCAGCTTATGCAGTTGAGCTCACTGCTAAATGATTTATGTGCAGAACGTGAGGCGCATCATGAACTGTTTAAGTCATCCTTAGAAAAGAGCATCCCATCTCTCCGTTGACTTTAGAACGATTATCAACATTGACAGAATGGATTTGGTTTTGTTATAGAAAACAGGTTTTGGCCCTCCATCTGTATTTGCTTCGATCGATGGCAAAATAGCATCGACGAGCCTTCAGAGCTTTGCCTTACTTAACAGTAAAAAAAAATCAGATAATGATATCTTAACCATAGTGAAACCTCATTTAACCTCCCGTGCCCCACTCCACAGATACCATCTCACAGGCATCGATTACAGCATCTGATTATACAACAAAAGGTCAGGAAAGTTTCAAAATTGGCAAGCGGGGAGGCAAGGTACAGTCAGCTTGCAAAAGTAAATGTACCAATGTTGTTATGGTAAATGGATACCTGGGGTAACATTCATGCCAATCAAGTGCCAGGCAGTAACTATCTCCAATAAGAAAGAATCATACCTGTGATGAATATGACACTGCCCACAGAACCAAATGAAATAATAAACTTATATTAGAATCAAACTCAACGCTCCAAGGTAGAAACCGGTGCGCATGGGGCAGCACGGCAGCACAGTGGTTAGCACAGTTGCATCACATCTCCAGGATCCCAGGTTCGATTCCCGGCTTGGGTCACTGTCTGTGCGGATCCGGTCTGCACGTTCTTCTCCCCGTGTCCGCGTGGATTTCCTCCGGGTGCTCCGGTTTCCTCCCACAGTCCCAAGATGTGCAGGTTAGGTGGATTGGCCGTGCTAAATTGCCCTTAGTGTCCAAAGAAAAGGTTGGGTTGGGTGCGGTTATGGGGATAGGGTGGAGGTGTGGGGTTAGCTAGGGTGCTCTTTCCAAGGGCCGGTGCAGACTCAGTGGGCCGAATGGCCTCCTTCGTCACTGTAAATTCTATGATTCTACGATTGATTCTATGCCCTGGCCTGATGTTTTGATGATATGTAGCAGTGCATTTAGACAGCTGCACCATCAGTTTCTGGATCGCAAAATAGGACAAATGAAATGTGTATCATGTAATTATCATTCAGAATCCCTAATACCAATTGGGATAGAAATGTAACAAATAGAATTATGAATAAGACTTAAATAGTTTAAACTACCCCAAATAACGAATGTAACAAAGAGAATAAATTGTATTCCAGGATGTTGAGTTGATAAACATGAAGAGCGGGATTCTCCGTCGGCGGGATCCTCCGTTTCGCCGGCAGTGCGCTCGCGCCCGTGGATTTCCCGACGGCGTGATGGTGCCCACCATGGGAAACCCCATTGGCCGGCTGCCAGGACAGAGAACCCCGCTGCAGACGGGGGCGCCCCGTACCAGAAACTGGGTGCGGCGGGATGGAGAATCCAGCCCAAAGTCTTCTTAACTAAGAAACATCATTGGTAAACGCTTAACAAGAGGCCCACAGAGATAACATGGCGCTCAAACGACTATTAGTCTAGCCTTATTCAAGATGCCCTGCCACCAACATTGCAATTAAACACTGATAACCAGTCCTCTGAAGATCGACCATCCTTAAAATAATAATAATCCTACAAATGTGAACAGCCATTTTAAAAAGGCCCACTACAGACTAGTTCCTTTAAGGCTAAAAAGGTTTCAGGTTATTACCATCCTTAAAAAAAATGTATAAATCTACAAATGTAAATAGCCATCTCTTAGACAGGCTGCTTATGACAGAGATCAGGAACATCATGCTATTCTCGAGAAAGGGAAGGAATGTGTATAAAAAGGGACAGATTCGAATGACTGCTTTCCTGCAACTCTCTCCGAGAGGGAGGGCGAGAGAGAAGTCAAATTCTGCCCATTTTCACACACTGTTATTGTGGACTTGTAAGTATGACTTTCTTACTCTCTTAAAGGTTTTGAAGTAGAGACAGTTTTTGGATAGCCATGTTTCAGTGTAACAGACTTAAATTTTGTCGACTTGGTGAATCTGTTTTATGTTTTTTAATGTTTTCAATAAAACCCCACCAAAAACATAACTGTGTTTTTGCCACATTGAGTAAATTTAAGTTCATTAGAAAAGACTGTGGCTACCAGGGCAGGTCAAAGGCTAGGAATCCTGTGGTGAGTAACTCACCTCCTGACCCCCCAAAGCCTGTCCACCATCTACAAGGCACAAGTCAGGAATGTAATGGAATACTTTCCACTTGCCTGGATGAGTGCAGCTCCAACAACACTCAAGAAGCTTGGCACCATCCAGGACAAAGCAGCCCACTTGATTGCTCCCCTTCCACAAACATTCAAACCCTCCACCACAACGAACAGTGGCAGCCCTGTGTACCATCTACAAGATGCAGTAACTCACTAAGGTTCCTTAGACAACACCTTCCAAACCCACGGCCACTACCATCTAGAAGGACAAGAGCAGCAGATACCGAAGAGCCCCACCACCTGGAGTCATTTTAAAAAGGCCCATTACAGACTAGTTCCTTTAAGGTTAAAAAGTTACCATCTTCAAGAACAAAAGAATATAAATCTACCAATGTGAACAGCCACCTCTAAGTCAGGCTGTTTACCATCTCTTACCACCCTGCCTTGGAAATATATCGCCGTTCCTTCACTGTCACTGGGGCAAAAGCCTGGAACTCCCTCCCTAACAGCACAGTGGGTGTACCTCTTTAGCGGTTCAAGAAGGCAGCTCACCACCACCTCCAAAGGGCAACTAGAAATGGGCAATGAATGCTGGGCTAACCAGCGATGCCCACATCCCATAAACAAATTTTAAAAAGAACCTACGCTGAAAAAGTAATGATTTAGTTTGAGCGACTTACGTGGAGAATCTCCATGTAACTGATAGCGTTTTAACTATTCAGGGCACTGAAGGTTACCTCCCTATAGTGACAGACACTCATTGCTCTGTTCAGGAAGATAGCCACCCCTCTTTCACGGGCTTAATCAGTAACAGACTAGTCCGGTTAATCAGCCAGGTCAGAAATCCTAAATTTCATAGAATTATTTCATAGAATTTACAGTGCAGAAGGAAGCCATTTGGCCCATCGAGTCTGCACCAGCTCCTGGAAAGAACACCCTAACCAAGCCCACACCTCCACCCTATCCCCATAACCCAGTAACCCCACCCAGCACAAAGGGCAATTTTGTACACGAAGGGCAATTTAGCATGGCCAATCCACCTAAACTGCACATCTTTGGACTGTGGGAGGAAACCGGAGCACCCGGAGGAAACCCACGCACACACGGGGAGAATGTGCAGACTCCGCACAGACAGTGACCCGAGCCGGGAATTGAACCTGGGACCCTGGAGCTGTGAAGCAATTGTGCGAACCACAATGCTACCGTTCTGCCCATGCAAGCCATTGATTCACAAGCCATCACCCCTTCACATTCAGTGGCATTACCATGGCTCAAACCCCCACTTTCAACTTCCCGGGGGTTAACGTTGACCACAAACTGAATCGGACTAGCCATATAAATACTGTGGTTACAAGAGCAGGTCAGAGGTCAGGAATCCTGCGGTGAGTAACTCACCTCCTGACTCCCAAAACCTGTCCACCACCTACAAGGCACAAGTCAGGAGTGTAATGGAATACTCGCCACTTGCCTGGATGAGTGCAGCTCCAACACTCAAGAAATTGGACACCATGACTTGGACATATATCACTGTTCCTTCACTGTCGCTGGGTCAAAATCCTGGAACCCCCCCTCCCTCCCTGTAGCACTGTGGGCGTACCCACACCACATAATAATAATCGCTTATTGTGACACAAGTATTTTGCAGTCTCAACTAGAAGATTCCATCTGCCATCTCATTGTCCATTCACCAAACTTGTTTCTATCTCTTTGCAACCTCCTCCCTGCAGTGTATCTTTCTACCTAGCTTGGTGACATCAGCAAACCTAAACACATTACTCTCTGTCCCTTCCTCCAAGTCAGTAATATAGATTGTAAATAGCTGAAACCCCAGCACTGATCTTTGCAGGACTCCAGTATTCACTGCTTGCCAACTTGAACAATCCCTGTTTATGCCCAATCTGTTTTCTATCCATCAATCAATCTTCTATCCTCCAGCCATGCAAATATATTAACCCCAACACCATGAGAGACATTATCTTACCTATTTTGTGTGGCACTTTCTTGAATGCCTTTTTTGAAATCCAGGTATTCTGCACCTGTTAGGTGATAGTATACAGGGGGAGGCAATAGCATAGTGTTTTTTTTTATTCATTCTTGGGATGTGGGCATCGCAGGCTGTGCCAGCATTTGTTGCCCATCCCTAATTGCCCTTGAACTGAATGGCTTGCCATTTCAAAGGGGGGCAGTGAAGAGTCAACCGCACTGCTGTGTGGGCCTGGAGTCACATGTAGGCCAGACCGGATAAGGATGGCAGATTTCCTTCCCTGAAGGACATAAGTGAACCAGATGGGTTTTTACGACCACTGACAATGGTTTCATGATCATCATTCTTCTGTGAATTCCAGATTTTCATTCAAATTCCACCATCCGCCATGATGGGATTCGAACCTGGTACCAGAGGGCATTACTCTGGTTGCCTGGATTACTAGTCCAGTGACAATATGGTAGGACAGCGGTTAGCACTGTTGCTTCACAGCTCCAGGGTCCCAGGTTCAATTCCCAGCTTGGGTCACTGTCTGTGCGGAGTCTGCACATTCTACCAGTGTCTGCGTGGGTTTCCTCCGGATCCTCCGGTTTCCTCTCACATTCCAAAGATGTGCTGGTGGATTGGCCATGATAAATTGACGTGCTGTTAGGTAATTTGGACATTCTGAATTCTCCCTCCATGTACCCGGAGTGTGGCAACTAGAGGCTTTTCACAGTAACTTCATTGCAATGTTAATGTAAGTCTATTTGTGACAATAAAGATTATTATATTATATTATATATTATACCACAATGCCAGCACCTCCCCAGGTATTATCACTGGACTAGTAATCGAGAAACTCAGGATAATGCTCTGGATCTGGGTTCAAATCCCACCATTTGAGTTCAATAAAAATAATGATGACCATGAAGCCATTCTTGTAAAAACCCAACTGATTGACTAATGTTCTTTAGGGAAGGAAATCTGCCATCCTTACCTGGTCTGGCCTACATATGACTCCAGGTCCTTGGCAATGTGGTTGACTCTTAAATTGGTGGCACGGTGGCACGGTGATTAGCACTGTTGCTTCACGGCGACAGGGTCCCGGGTTCGATTCCCAGCTTGGGTCACTGTCTGTGCGGAGTCTGCACATTCTCCCCATGTCTGCATGGGTTTCCTCCGGGTGCTCCGGTTTCCTCCCACAGTCCAAAGATGTGCAGGTTAGGTTGATTGGCCAGGCTAAATTGGCCTTAGTGTCCAGAAAAGGTTTGGTGGGGTTACTGGGTTACGGGGATAGGGTGGAGGTGTGGGCTTAAGTAGGGTGATTAAGCGAGGGCCGGTGCAGACTCGATGGGCCGAATGGCCTCATTCTGCACTGTAAATTCTCTGGTTCTATCATTGATTCTATGCCCTAGCCTTAGCAAGCCACTCAGTTCAAGAGAAACTAATGATGGACAATAAATGCTGCAGCCACATCCCATGAATGGATAAAAAACAATCTACTGGTTCCCACATCTCCCCCACAAGTTACAAACGCCAATAAACCTGTCAAACAGGGTTTCTCTTTAGTAAAACCATGCTTGCCAGTTCAAATCATGCAATATTTTTCTGAGTGTATTGTTAGGACTCCTTCAGGAAGAGATTCCAGCATTTTCCCAATAGCCAATGTCAGACTAACTGGCCTCTTATTCATTGTTTTCTCCCTTCCCTTTCCTGAAAATCGAATGGGACCGTTCCCAAATCTAATGAATTCTGGAAAAACACAACCAGCCTACACACTATCTCTGCACTATCCCTCGGGTATCAGTAATCGCATCCCAAATATTTGTCGGACTTTAGTCCCTTTCTTCAGCACTGCTGATATAGGGCAGCACGGTAGCACAGTGGTTAGCACTGTTGCTTCACAGCGCCAGAGTCCCAGGTCCGATCCCCAGCTTGGGTCACTTAACGGGGTACGCACGTTCTCCCTGTGTCTGCGTGGGTTTCCTCCGGGTGCTCCGGTTTCCTCCCACAAGTACTGAAAGACGTGCTGTTAGGTAATTTAGACATTCTGAATTCTCTCTATGTGTACCCGAACAGGCGCCGGAATGTGGCGACTCATAGAGACTCGGGGATTTTCACACTAACTTCATTGCAGTGTTAATGTAAGCCTGCTTGTGACACAAATACAGATTATTATTACTAAATTCCGTAGTTTCCTCACTCTTCTGAGTCTTTTCATTCAACACCCCTGCCATTGCCTCATTCCCCATGATAGCTTTTTCTGCCTCTAAGAGATAAACACTTACGTTAGCTACTCTCTTCTTTTTTATTTAATTACAGAAGCTCTTAAAATCTGTTTTTATATCCCTGGCTAGTTTACTCTCATTCTTTTTCTTTCTTTTGTATCAACTTTTTCGTGGTCTTTTGCTGGTCTCGAAAACACCTGCAACCCTCAGACCTGCTACTATTTTTGTAACCCTGCAAACCTCTTCTTTTCATTTACCTTAACTTGCTGAGTGGGTTCCTCAGGGAATACATTTCTGTGAAACATTTTTAATTGTTTCTTCAAATGCTTCTCTCTGCTCCTTTATCCTCACACCTTTGAGTCGATTTTCCCAATTAACCTTAACCTCGCACCTCTGTAATTGGCTTCATTTAAGTTGAAGATTTTGGCTTGTGATTGGAATATGTAATTTTCAAACTGAACATGGAATTGAATGGTAATAAGGGGGGTGATTCTCCGAGCCCCGCGCCGGGCTGGAGAATCGCCGCAACCGCACCACCACGCCCCAACGTCGGCGTGCGATTCTCCGAGCGGGGAATCGCCGCCATTTGCGCCGGCGCGTTTGGCGTGGCGCCGGCCGTGGGCCGCTGGGATCGGCAGGGCCGTCGATTCTCTGGCCCGGATGGGCCGATCGGCCGCGCCGATATGGCAGAGTCCCGCCGGCGCTGTTCATCCCTGGTCACTCCCGGCGGGAACTCTGCTCAAACGGTCGGAGGGGCGGCCTGTGGGGGGGCTCCTTCATTGCGGATCAGTAACTGATCTCCTGAGCCCCCAAAGCCTGTCCACCGTCTGCAAGGTACAAGTCAGGAGTGTGATAAAATACACTCCACTTGCCTGGATGAATGCAGCTCCAACAAGCTCGATAGCATCCAGGACAAAGCAGCTGCTTTATTGTTATCCCATCTGTGAACATTTAGTCCCTCCACCACTGACACACAGCAGCAGTAGTGTGTACCATCTACAAGATGCATTGCAGGAACTCATCACGGCTCCTCAGACAGAACCTTCTAAACCCACGACCACTATCATCTAGAAGGACTAGAGCAGCAGACACCTGGGAACCCCACCACCTGGAGGTTCACCTCCAAGTCACTCATCATTGACTTGAAAATATATCACCATTCGTTCCTTCACCATCATGGGTCAAAATCCTGGAACTCTCTCTCTGTACCGGCCTTCCCGAGCAGGCGCTGGAATGTGGCGACTGGGGGCTTTTCACAGTAACTTCATTGAAGCCTACTTGTGACAATAAGTGATTATTATTATTATTAATATTACTGATAGCACAATGGGTGTACCTGCACCTAAGGAAATGCAGTGGTTCAAGAAGGCAGCTCACCACCACCTTCTCAGGAGTAATTATGGATGGGCAATAAATGCTTGCACCTAGCAAGACACACCCACATCCCTCTAGTTAATTTTTAAAAATGGCTGATGGCATAGAATCACTGCAGGTTATTTATTACTTCCTTGAATTTTCCATCCCACATTGTATCTGCTATGTTGGTCAGTGAATCCCATGTGACTGGTTAATGATGAGGTTCACCCTGGAGCATATAAAATGTGGCACATGATTACATCTAGTTTAGTGAGATATAACTTGCAATTGATTACCTGGGTAGCTGTATAGCTGGGTTTTTACGAGGCCTTTTTTAACACAGTGTGTCACAGTATTCTTTCCCACACCTCCTGTTTTACAGCAATTGTCTATTGGCACTATTTCTCCCTGTTTCGATTGACAATTCTATTCAGCTGATGTGTATCTGCAGACCTGGCATGAAGCACAGGGTCTGATTAACAAGACACATGGGCCCTATTTTCCTAGCTCATTCCTTTGAAGGGAACAGATCAATGCGAGTCAATAACTGGGACGAACTTTGCCCTGTTATCGTCGCTATGCTGAGTCTCAATTTGGGTTATTTTGTCCCCACACAAAGCCTTGCCCACTAATGTTACTGGACAGAAAAGAGGCCAAAATAATGAATCAGCTTTATGCTCAAAAATCTACTTAGCAGTTGGGGGCGGCACAGTGGTTAGCATAGCTACCTCACGGCACTTAGGATCCGGGTTCAATCCTAGCCCGGGGTCATTGTCCATGTGGAGTTTGCACATTCTCCCCCTGTCAACATGAATCTCACCCCCACAACCCAAAGACGTGCAGGTAAGGTGGATTGGCCATGCTAAATTGCCCCTTAATTGGAAATTTTTTAAAAAAACTACTCAGCAGTTAACAACTTGGTATTCAAGAATTCAAGAATTAGCCAAATTCCACATAGTACAGCAAAGCGAGGCAAAAGCGTTTGCAGTAGCCCACAAGGAACTAATTCAACCATTGCAAACCTCAGACATTTTTGAGTTTATAGTGGCCAAACTGCAGTATTCCTTGCATCAAACATGTTTCCTTACATGAAAATATAATGTAGGAGACTCTTCCCTTGACCCGCTCAAAATGTGAAAGAGGGCTCTTGGCTTTTGAAGTTACCCTTCCGCCTTTGAAGATGGGGCGAATTGTTGTGATCAAATATACAACTGGCAGAGATTTTCAAAATATTAGAATGCAATATGGTGATGACAATTTCACTGAATGCTAATAACAAGATAAACACACAGATTGCCTGGAACCTAACACCTGGTTGCCTTCATGCATATCAGTCAGATATTATCATCACCAAACATCAAGAAACACACGTTTAGCTCTGATAGCAATCCACTAACAAACTTAGATTAAAATATTCCTCATTCTGTATTGAATGTCAGTGCCAAATAATCAAGTATGTCGCGTCTCTTTAACATGCGTATCTATGCTTCGAAGTTTTCAATATTGAACTTAAAACCCATTGAATTCCCTGCTGCAAAGATGTGTACCATCCCTTTAAAATGCAATCAGAAGAGAACCAAGTGCATAGACTGTACCCCTTATAAGTACATGGTTCATTTGTTTCTAATGGGACTATCAGAAGTGTCACAATTTGGCACAAGAGTTCACTGTAACTTTAAGGGAGTAACTGAACGCCTTGCTTCACCGTCCAACCATGCAGCACATATGAGGCACAATGAGGCACATATTCCAATACACAGAGGGCATCAAAAACTGTGCACAGGGAGCAATTTGTGAGCCTGTTGGGTGGAGATATTGAATTGCCAGCAAAGGGACCTGCCATTTTATTTGGCATCACTTGAGCGATAGCTGAGGCAAGTGGCTACTTTGGAGCAGAGATTGGGTTTGGACGGATGAAGCTGAGCTGTAGTAAGGGGGGTCGGTACTCAGGATGCCAACTTGGCCACTTGGCGGGCATCGGTTTAGCGTCCGCAAAGCAATCAGCTGACAGAGGCTACTGTTTAATGCCCTCATACTCACATTGTGGTGGCTCCTGAATGACTACAGGCAGCCGGTGGCCGCTGGGACACCGTGACGTTGCAGCCACTTCCCCGGCATTGACTGGGAACTGGCAGAAGCTGTGGGGATTCCCCAGAGAGCTTGCCACTACTCATCGTGATGGGAAAATCCTGTCTTGGGTGATAGGGCAAAAAGAGGCGGGCACAAATCAGTTGCCCATTTTGCACTGGGCATAAAGGGGGAAAAAAAGGGTCGATTCACTGCGGCCCAGGGCAAACCTCGCCCTCGAAGTGTTGTAGGTGTGAGTCTGGTCATCCCACCACAGAGAGCAGCGGGCTCTGTGATATTTCCCATGCAATAAAGAGGTAGCGACCTGAAAGCTTTGTGGGATGCATTGAACGTTTTCCTGAGGTACATTGCAGACTGCCACTTGGGCTGGGCTCCTACTGCTTACCTGGAGCATTAAATACCAAAAAGAACGAGTTAGGCCAAATTGTCCTGTTTATGTGTCACCGTGTCTATGTCATAGCATTGAAAGAACAAAAGAGGGCCGAAATGCATTTGAGGAGGAGCTGGATGAACACAAGAAGAAGAAAGGAACAGGACACATGAGGAGATTTAGATGGGGGCTGGAAGGAAGTTCACATGAAGCGGGGCCAGATGGTCGAATGGCCTATTACAGCGCTTATACCATATTCGTAAATCTATGCAAGTGACAGAGTGCTATTTTGACCTGATCCTTATATTGGCATCCACATTTTGGATACTCAGAAATTAAACATCTTCATCCTCAAAGGGTTTCTCTTGCAAACCGTTAACAAACTTGCGATCGGTGATGTACAACATCTTCCCGTATAACAGCAGGCAACAGCCAGACTGTGTTCACATTGGTTTCTGTCTAAACAGGTTGTCCATCAAATGCATAATTCCCTCAGGTAATCAGAAGTTCATCGCTCCTTGGTGGCTTCTCTTGATGTTCCCGAGCAAACAGAGTCCATATGGACACGATAGGATTGATTTGTTGAAAAAAAACAATGCTAAACGGAGTAATTGATTCGCCAAATGATTGTTTTTCTTGTTTGGTATTTACAGCAGCTGCCAGGGTGTAATGTCTCTTCCACCATCTGCTTTTATTCATTTCATCTTAATTTGACCAAACTGTTTACGCCTAGTCCTTTAATCTTGCTTATTACGGAAGAGTGCGAGTCTTGAGATCCGAAGTTCAATTTGGCTGTCGAATCAATGGAGGCCTTTGGAGGCAAGTGCACGCAGACATGCTGTAAGAAATCTGCGAGATCATGCCTCTAGGCAGAGTGTAATGGTAATGCTGATGGACTTTAACACTATTGTTTGGGCGTAGCATGTGTCAGGTCTTACATATGTTGGATAAAATGTCACCAATAAAGGTTATGGCTTTGAATTATTTTGGTAACTTGGGGATGAAGGGGTTACATAGAACATAGAACAGTACAGCACAGAACAGGCCCTTCGGCCCTCGATGTTGTGCCGAGCAATGATCACCCTACTCAAGTCAACGTATCCACCCTATATCAGTAACCCAACAACCCCCCCCATTAACCTTAACCTTATTTTTTAGGACACTAAGGGCAATTTAGCATAGCCAATCCACCTAACCCGCACATCTTTGGACTGTGGGAGGAAACCGGAGCACCCGGAGGAAACCCACACACACACGGGGAGGACGTGCAGACTCCACACAGACAGTGACCCAAGCCGGGAATCGAACCTGGGACCCTGGAGCTGTGAAGCATTTATGCTAACCACCATGCTACCGTGCTGCCCCTTAACAAGTTAACAAGTTAATTGACAACAGCAGACATATGCACATGCTTTACACACCAAACCATACAAGTTACACATGTGCTGGCGTGGATAAACACACAGACAGGTACATACAGACACAACAACAAGACTTACTTTTACATAGTGCCTTTAACATGACACTGAACCACATGCGGGCAGATGGCGAAAAGATTGGTCAAAGAGGTATGTTGTAAGGAGCATCTGAATGAGGGAGGGAGCGATGAGCAAGTGAGGAAGTTTAGGGAGGGTGTGCCGGAGCTGAGGGCCGAGGTAGATGAAGGGCACAACCACCCTTTGGAGCGATTAAAATCGGGGTGGCTCAAAGTGTCAGAACTCGAAGGGCACAAATATCCCAGGGTTTGTGGGGTTGGAGGAAATAACAGAGGGAGAATACAGGGATCTTTAGGTACGAGGCCTCAGAGAGATATGGAAATAAGGATGAGGATTTTTAAATTGAAGTGCTGTGTGACCAGGAGTCAATGTAGGTCAGCGAGCACAGGGATGATGGGGGTTCAATGCAGGCAGAATCATAGAATCTCTACAGTGCAGAAGGAGGCCATTCAGCCCATTGAGTCTGCACCAACCCTCTGAAAGAACACCCTATCTAGTCCCACTCCCTCCCCACATCTCTGTAATCTCACCTAATCTGCACATCCCTGGACACTAAGGGGCAATTTATCATGGCCAATCCACCTAACCTGAACATCTTTGGACTGTGGGAGGAGACCGGTGCACCCGGAGGAAACCCACGCAGACACGGGGAGAATGGGCAGATTCCGCACAGTCAACCAAGGTCGGAATTGAACATGGGTCCCTTGCGCTGTGAGGCAGCACTACTAACACTGTGCCACCGTGCCACTTTGACAGCAGAGATTCGGATAACCTCACGTTTACAGAGAGTAGAAGGCGGGAGGCCGGCAGGAGTGCATTGAAATATATAAGTCCAGAGGTATCGAAGACGTGGATGAACAAAGAACAATACAGCACAGGAACAGGCACTTCGGCCCTCCAAACCTGTTCATAATTCCAACCTTTGCCAAAACCCTCAGCACTTCTGTAGCCATCTGGGATGGCCACTTCCAACTAGGTACAGAGAAACTCGCAAAGCCTGGTGGGTAAAATGGACAAGCCAAGACTCAGGCAGGCTCAGAGCCTGAAATGCATATTCGTAAGCAAGAAGTCCAGACGGTATCGAAACTCTGTCCAATTAGCATTTTAATGGGGCCGATTAACATTTGATGGCCCATCTTCACCAAAACAAAGGATTGGAACTCAAGCAATCGGGACAGTCCCAGTCATTTCGACGGCATTCCCTGTTCAAGGGAAATGCAGCCAACAGTGACCGTTTGGGACAAGCCCAGCCATCCAGATCCCCGCCCACTTATTGGTTAAGGAATCGAACGGAGTGATCAGGGATCACCCAATTAGTAAGGCCCAAATCAAAGGACCCCCCAAAAGAACGCAAAAACCCCCCATGCATAAGAAGAAGTGTTTGCCATATGTTTGCTCTCTCTTGGCCCTGGTACCTCGGTCACAGCCATCGCCAAGTGCAGCAACACCAGAAGCGAGTCCAAGTTCAACGCCCGCTACCAGACAGATGAGCCCAGCTGAGCAGCAGTTGCTCCTTCGAACCCGAGAGATCCAGAATTGAATAATGGTCACTGTTTTCTGACCTAAGCCGGGTGCCCGAAGTTAAGTACAGGTTGTCATAGTCGATAGGTGTAGTTAACTAGTAGTGTTAATGTTGCATGACTAATTGTGTGTAACTAAAGTACCCTTGACCTTGAACTAACTAACTGGTGTTTTGCACTTTGATCGATAGCCGGTTGAAACTTGTGGTGGTATCATTTGACACCTGCCGACTCTAAGCATTTGGACATAGATAACATGTTTTTTTTTTAAATTTAGAGTACCCAATTCATTTTTTTTTTCCAATTAAGGGGCAATTTAGTGTGTTCAATCCACCTACCCTGCACATCTTTGGGTTGTGGGGGTGAAACCCACGCAAACACGGGGAGAATGTGCAAACTCCACACGGCCAGTGACCAGAGCCGGGATCGAACCTGGGACCTCAGCGCCGTGAGAGGACCTAGATAACATAGAAAGAAGGGCAAATTCACTGATTGCCATAATTGGAACAGAACCACAGAAAAGACAAAGTAGAAAAGAAAGCACACTTCCTTGTGCCGTATCCCTCTATACCCATCCTATCCATGTGTTTGACAAGATGCCTTTGGAACCGTTAATGTATCTGCTTCCACAACCTCCCCAGGCAACGTGTTCCAGGTACTCACTACCCTCTGCATAAAAAAGCTGCCTCACACCTCTCCTCTAAACTTTTCCCCATGGACCTTAAACCTATGCCCCCTGGTGATTGACCCCTCCACCCTGTGATAGAGTGCCTGCCAATCCACTCTATCCATGCCCCTTATAATCTTGTAGACCTCTATCAGGTCACCCCTCAACCTCCGTCTTTCTAATGAAAACAGCCCGAGTCTATTCCGCCTCTACACATAGCTAAAACCCTCCATAGCAGGCAACATCCTGGTAAACCTCCTCTGCACCCTCCCCAAAGCCTCCACATCCTTCTGGTAGTATGGCAACCAGAATTGTGCACAGTATTCCAAGTGCGGCCTTAGCAGGATTCTATACAACTGTAGCATGACTTGCCAGTTTTTATACTCAATACCCTGTCCAATGAAGGCAAGCATTCCATATGCTTTCTTGACCATCTTGTACACTTGTATTGCCACCTTCAAAGATCAGTGGACATGCATGCCCAGATCTCTCTGACTTTCTATATTCTTCAGAGTTTTACCATTTACGGTATATTTTCCCTCTATGTTAGACCTACCAAAATGCATCACCTCACATTTGTCCAGATTAAACTCTATTTGCCATTTCTCTGCCCAAGTCTCCAACCTATCTGTCCTGCTGTACCTTCTGACAATGCTCAACACTATCTGCCACTCCACCAATCTTGGTGTCATCCGTGAACTTACTAATCAGATGGGCTACATTTTCCTCCAAATCGTTTATGTATACCACAAACAACAGAGGCCCCAGCATAGATCCCTGTGGAACACCACTAGTCACAATCTTCCATTCAGAAAAACACCCTTCTACTGCTACCTTTTGCTTTCTGTGACCGAGACAGTTCTATATCCGTCTTCCCACCTCACCTCTGATCCCGTGTGACTTCACCTTTTGTGCCAGTCTGCCATGCGACACCTTATCAAAGGCTTTACTGAAGTCCATGTAAACAACATCCACCACCGTCCCCAGGGGCTGGTTTAGCACAGTGGGCTAAACAGCTGGCTTGGGCTGAGGCAGAGGTGGCATCTGGCAATGTTACAGGGTGGAAATAGGTGGACTTGGTGATGGCTCAGATATGTGTCCAAAAACTCATTTTAGGGTCAATTATGACACCAAGAACGAGTCTTCTCTTAATTATAATGATGCTTAATCTGTTTAGCATTAACAACATACCTATCTAGATCTTGTCCCTGCTTTGGAAGTTACACACTTATCCTTAGTAAAACCTGTTCTCTGGTTATAGCCAATTGGTGTCTTCACTCTGTAATGTTACCTCATGTTTGGTCATTTGGATACCCGATGTGTGATGGAAATACATGACCTTGCTTAAGCTGCTTCAAGTGAAGTTGCAGAGACTTGAATACTGGGAGAAGTTGTTCAACCAGTGAAACCAGTTGACCAGCTGTTGCCACCTTCTTTCTTCCCAGGTGTTGACCTGACCATCTTCTCCAGGGCATAAATCAGGGGTCTGATGGAATACTTTTTACTGACCTGGATGAGTACAGCTCTAACCCATGCCCAAGAAACTTGACACCATCCAATGACAACAAATCCATCCATAATTATTCACTCTCTCCACCACCGATGCACAGTGGCAGCAGTGCATACTACCTACAAGATGCACTGCGGCAATTAAGGGTCCCTGGACATCACCTTCAAAACTTGTGAGCTCTGCAACCTGAAAGGACAAGGGCAGTGGCACATGGAAGCACCAAGTCAAGGGCAGCACGGTAGCATTGTGGATAGCACAACTGCTTCACAGCTCCAGGGTCCCAGGTTCGATTCCGGCTTGGGTCATTGTCTGTGCGGAATTTGCACATCTCGTGTGTGCGTGGGTTTCCTCCGGGTGCTCCGGTTTCCTCCCACAGTCCAAAGATGTGCAGGTTAGGTGGATTGACCGTGATAAATTGCCCTTAGTGACCAAAATTGCCCTTAGTGTTGGGTGGGGTTACTGGGTTATGGGGATAGGGTGGAGGTGTTGACCTTGGGCAGGTTGCACTTTCCAAGAGCCGGTGCAGACTCGATGGGCCGAATGGCCTCCTTCTGCACTGTGAATTCTATGAAAGTCACACACCATCCTGACCTGGAACTAGATTAACATTCCTTCACAGCCATTGATCAAGATCCCGGAAATCCCTCCCTTACAGCACAGTGGATGCACCTACCTACACTAGTGGGACTGAAGTGGTTCATTGGCTGTTCCTCGATTTAAGAATAATGACTACTCAAGTCATGAGTTTCTGTCATTGATCTTCATGTTGCTGGACTGGCTGATTCCCAAGCCTCAGATCTTTGGACACATAGGGTAGGAGATTTCATCAGGTAGTGCTGGATTGCCTTCCTTTTTGCCTCTGCCACTACTCTGCCTCTTTAAACCATTGGGATTCAAAATGTGATGCCGCTTGATAGACAAATTGTCTCCATTATGGGCGATTAGTAGCAAGCCCCTCCCAGTTATCAAGGCATCTTCAAAATGTGGACTCGGGTCAAACAAGGTTTTGTGATAGCACCCATACTATTTATAATCTGCCTGACAGTGGCCATTGATCTCAAAGAGTGCCTGTCCTCTGGTGTCAGTATTAAATACCGTCTAGATGAAAAACTCTTTAACCTCAGTCGCCTCTGTGCCAAACCTAAGATGACGACCCTGGATATACACGATCTACAGTTTGTGATTGAGTGCAGTGTCATTGCCCACTCTGCGCCAGATTTGCAACCACTCTCAATCTCTTCAGTCCTGCATACATGAAACTCAGTCTGTCTTTTAATGTTGCCAAAACAAAACTCAAACGAACCCAGACCCGGTCAGCCAAATATTCCACCTCCCATATATGTTGAAGGAAAGACTTTGAAGTATGTTAAGCACTTCCCACACCATGGTAACCGGCTCTCTCAAAAGGCCACCATTGACGAGGAGATCCTACATCGGACAGGCTACGTCAGCTCAACAAACTACAAACTATGGTAGTGAGTGATTGACAATAAAAATCTTCTTAAGTCAACAAGAGTCCTAGTGGACCAAATAGTTGTGATCAAAACGGCTCCTGCACTGCTGTGAGACCTGGACTGTGTCTCTGAGACACACGTTCGGCGGAGGCTTGAGAATCCACTCTGAAAATGGGTTCCAAAACTGTTGGCTATTATTTATTCTGATGCGCACGCAAGTAATACTGGCGAAAGTGGAGTGTGTGAGAATCGGAAGAATGGTGTGCTCCAGGGAGGTGGCAGGGGATGGGGGAAATAGGTCAGATGGTGTACATCTGGATCAAATTGCAGAGACTGGAACGGAAAAGGCCATGAAAATATTTAAACAAAGGAGAAGAATTTGATTTTACAGCCCTTGGAGAATCAGAAAGCTATATAGGTTATTCAAGTTTTAAAAACATTTAAGACTTAACCCGCTGTCCTGCTCACAATATCTCTAAGTTAATGGTCTCCCTTTCTAATGAAACAACACCTCAGTATTTATGTGCTGAAAACATTTCTTAATCACCGATAACTCTATTAAGTTCCCCCTTAAACTTCTTTGTTCAAGTCAGTATCATCAATCTTTCGTTCCTTCCCCTCAATTCATTGACTACATTCTAATGGAATCCGAATATTGTTCTCTCCATGATATACTGAATTATTAATAAAAGCTGTGAAATAATTCCAGGAGGCGCAGGCTAAAAGGAAAAGGAGGTTTGTTTTCCAACATAAATAAAGCCACAATTGTGCTGTTCAAAACAAATGTCCCAGCCTGGGGCGATCAGAAACTGCCGGTGCAGGTCTGGGGTTTAATATTTAAGGCCCCGAAGGTGAGTCCCTATTGGGCTGGTCTTTGCATGCTCACCGCGGGGAATCATATTCTACAAAGCCAAGGGGGAGGTCATTCAGGGATTCCCCCTTGGTCTTTCTGAATGTTTGAGCATCCCTCACTCCTCATGTCTGTATCTTTTCGTCCTCGCTGTCAACAGGGGTGGTACCAGAGGATTGGAGAGTGGCGAATGTCGTGCCCCTGTTCAAAAAAGGGAATCGGGATGACCCTGGGAATTACAGGCCAGTTATTCTTACTTCGGTGGTAGGCAAAGTAATGGAAAGGGTACTGAGGGATAGGATTTCTGAGCATCTGGAAAGGCACTCAGAAAGGTACAGCTTGATTAAGGATAGTCAGCACGGATTTGTGAGGGGTAGGTCTTGCCTTACAAGTCTTATTGACTTCTTTGAGGAGGTGACCAAGCATGTGGATGAAGGTAAAGCAGTGGATGTAGTGTACATGGATTTTAGTAAGGCATTTGATAAGGTTCCCCATTGTAGGCTTGTGCAGAAAGTAAGGAGGCATCTAATAGTGGGAAATTTGGCCAGTTGGATAACAAACTGGCTAACCGATAGAAGACAGAGAGGTGTGGTGGATGGCAAATATTCAGCCTGGAGCCCAGTTATCAGTGGTGTACCGCAGGAATCAGTTCTGGGTCCTCTGCTGTTTGTGATTCTCATTAACGACTTGGATGAGGGAGTTGAAGGGTGGGTCAGTAAATTTGCAGATGATACGAAGATTGGTGGAGTTGTGGATAGTGAGGAGGGCTGTTGTCGGCTTCAAAGAGACACAGATAGGATGCAGAGCTGGGCTGAGAAGTGGCAGATGGAGTTTAACCCTGACAAGTGTGAGGTTGTCCATTTTGGAAGGACAAATATGAATGCGGAATACAGGGTTAACGGTAGGGTTCTTGGCAATGTGGAGGAGCAGAGAGATCTTGGGGTCTATGTTCATAGATCTTTGAAAGTTGCCACTCAAGTGGATAGAGCTGTGAAGAAGGCCTATGGTGTGCTCGCGTTCATTAGCAGAGGGATTGAATTTAAGAGCCGTGAGGTAATGATGCAGCTGTACAAAACCTTGGTCAGGCCACATTTGGAGTACTGTGTGCAGTTCTGGTCACCTCATTTTAGGAAGGACGTGGAAGCTTTGGAAAAGGTGCAAAGGAGATTTACCAGGATGTTGCCTGGAATGGAGAGTAGGTCTTACGATGAAAGGTTGAGGGTGCTAGGCCTTTTCTCATTAGAACGGAGAAGGATGAGGGGCGACTTGATAGAGGTTTATAAGATGATCAGGGGAATAGATAGAGTAGACAGTCAGAGACTTTTTCCCCGGGTGGAACACACCATTACAAGGGGACATAAATTTAAGATAAATGGTGGAAGATATAGAGGGGATGTCAGAATTAGGTTCTTTACCCAGAGAGTAGTGGGGGCATGGAATGCACTGCCTGTGGAAGTAGTTGAGTCGGAAACGTTAGGGACCTTCAAGCGGCTATTGGATTAGGGTAGAATAATGGAGTGTAGGTTAACTTCTTAAGGGCAGCACGGTAGCATTGTGGATAGCACAATTGCTTCACAGCTCCAGGGTCCCATGTTCGATTTCGACTTGGGTCACTGTCTGTGCGGAGTCTGCACAACCTCCACATGTGTGCGTGGGTTTCCTCCGGGTACTCTGGTTTCCTCCCACAGTCCAAAGATGTGCAGGTTGGGTGGATTGGCCATGAAAAACTGCCCTTAGTGTCCAAAATTCTATGATTAACCTAGGATAAAAGTTCGGCACAACATCGTGGGCCGAAGGGCCTGTTCTGTGCTGTATTTCTCATTCTATCTATCATCCCCTTCACTCCTGTGGTGATGGGATATTTTCCATCTTTTAGCACTTGGCATGAGGCAGGTGGAGCCAGATCGGGGTCAAGAGTGGGGACCTCTGCTTCCTCGGTTAAGGAAGGGGGTCTTTCCTCAGCTCTGGCCTCCGGAGGTAAACCAGTCTCCTCAGCCTCCATCTTAGATCCCAAAACTTCACCGCAGGGAGGAAAGACTCTAGGATGCCCCTTTTGTCAGAGGTGGCCGCAATTGGAGTTGGGGACATAGTTTCCCTTGACAGGGCTCCCTACTCATCAGGTGATCCAGGTACTTTATCATGGCCTTTCCTTGGATCTTGACTTTATAAGACACAGGTCCTGCCTTCTCCAACACGACTTCAGAGATTAACTGGAGCCATCCCTGAATTTCCAGATATATATATGGGATCTCCTGCTTTAAATGTTCTCTTGGGTATAGTGACATAATAATTCCACTTTTGGCTCCCCTGCCTGGACTCCGCTTACCCGCCAAATTGGGAAATACCAAGCTCAGCCTGGTGCGCAGTCGCTATATCATTAATAATTCCACCGGGATGCATCCTGCGGTGTGAGGCTTAGTTCGGTAGTCAAATAGGAATCGAGCCAATATTGTAACCATGGAACCCGCTGGCCGTTTCTTCATTCTAGGTTAGGATTGTTCTCACTGGAGTTCAGAAGAATGAGGGAGGATCTCATAGAGACTTATAAAATTCTAACTGGACTAGACAGGGTAGGTGCAGGGAAGGTGTTACCAATGATGGGTGTGTCCAGAACCAGGGTCACAGTCTCAGGATTCAAGGTAAACCATTTCGGACAGAGATGAGGAGACATTTCTTCACCCAGAGTGGTGAGCCTGTGGAATTCATTACCACAGGAAGTAGTTGATGCTAAAACATTGAATATATACAAGAGGTGGCTCGATCTAGCACTTGGGGCAAATGGGCTCAAAGTCTATGGGGAGAAAACAGGATTAGGCAATTGAGTTGGATGATTAGCATAATCATGATAAATGGCAGAGCAGGCTCGAAGGGCCAAAAGGCCTCCTCTTGCTCCTATCTTCTATGTAAGAACAGCTGGAACTCCCCACTGGTAAAAGCAATGTCTTTATCGGATACAAGCACCTCTGGTATGCAGTGGGTACATGGATTTTGCCAGAGTTTTTCTATTGTTGCATGAGAGGCCATGCAATGCACATCCAACCATTTAGAATGGGAATTGACCATAATGAGGAACATTGACCCCAAGAATGGGCCAGCGAAGTCTCCATGCACTCGTACCCATGGCCTTCCTGGCCATTCCCATTGGTGCAAGGAAGTCGAAGGTGCGAGCCTCTGGTTTTCCTGGTGAAGCATTGCTTCACCAAGTCCTCAATGTCTGCATTAAACCCAGCCACCAAACATAGCTCCTCGCGAAAATCTTCATCTTGGAGTGGTGACTTCATCCCCAGTGGGGACTGTTGTGTACTCCATCAAAATTGGGCACCGACTTGGGCAGGGGTCGACGATTTGGGATCCCCACAGGGTAATCCCATCTTCAAGACTTAATTCTTGTCTCTTCATGAGGAATGGCTTCTTGTCATCCCTGGGGTGTCCCTGGATCCCGCCATTGAGGATTATATGGCCTAATTTAGGCAATGAAGTGTCCTTCTGGGCCCAAGCCCTGATTTGTTTCATAGATACGAGCAAGGTATTTAAAACGTTTAAAGTCATGATAACTCCTTCAAGCGCTGGTGGGCAGTGAGAGGTGACTCTGGGGGAGTTGGAGCACTGTTGGCGCTCCAGGGCGGTGCTGCCAGCAACCAGACCCAACGTTGGATCCGAGACAAGGTGATGGAAGGAATTGCTTTATCTTCTTTAAAAGGCATAGCAAAAGCTTGTGGTCCATCATGATGACAATATGTTGGCCGTAGATATACTGGGGGAACCTTTCCACATCAAAAATAAAAGCCAACCCTCCTTTTTCAATCTGTGTGTAGCGCTGCTCAGCGTCCACCAGGGTCCTGGACACGTGCGCATTGGGCTTCTCTGGGCTATCGATGCAAGAGGACTTCCCCACTCCATGCGGAGAGGCATCACACGTCAGTATTAGTTCTTTTCTGGGGTTATAATGGGTCTGAATATTTGAGGACAGCAGTTGCCGTTCGCGGAGGCTTCATCCTGCCATGACCACCTTTGATGTTTTCTCGGAAACATGTGCAAGAGTGGCTACAAAGTGGTCAAATTTGGGATGAACTTGCCAGAGTAATTTATGGGGCCATAAAGATTTAAGCTCTATTGTATTTAGCGAGGTTAGCATATCCTTGATGGCCTTGACTTCATCTTCCATGGGTTTTAGGCCTTTCTTAACTCCCCAGTACCCAAGGTAGATCACTTCACCCACCTGGAATATACATTTCTCTCTCTTGAAGCATATGCTTGCATTAGAAAATAGCCTCAAGACAGCCTCCAAGTTTGCTCGGTGCTCTAGTGCAGTGGCCCCTGTGATTAATATGTCGTTTATACTGCCACATGAGGCAGCTCTTGGAGAATATTTTTTCTGACTCGCTGAAAGACGGCACATGCTGATGAGATTTTGAAGGCCAGGCGTGTACATTTTTGCGGGCTGTTATTGGTGTTAATTGTGATGTAGTTTCTAGATGTTTCATCTAGTTCGAGCTAGAGGAAGGCATGGTTCATATCCAGTTTTGTGAATGTTTGACCACCTGCCAACTTGGTGTATAAATCTTCTATACACAGCGTCAGATCACAGGTCCAGTGGTGAGGTTTTGTTGACTGTAAGTTTGTCATCTCCGCAAAGGTAAACTGACTTGTCGGGCTTGAGGACGGGAACCACTGGCGCATCCCACTCCACAAACTGCACTGGTCCCGAGGCTTTCCAACCACTTGATTTCCATCTCGGGGTCCTCCCAGTTGTGTTAAAATGGTAGCTTTCGAGGACTATGGACGGCTTTGGGTCATAACGGTTTCTTACCAGGTCCCAAGCGCACGTTGAACATTTCGGTTTCAGGGGCAATGGATAGACTGCAGAGCCTGCAGGTGAGTGAAATACAGAGGGATCCAGGTGTTCTTGTGCATGAATCACAAAAGGTTAGCAGACAGGTTCAACAAGTGGCAAACAAAATTTTAACCTTTATTGCAAAGGGGTTGGAGTTTAAAAGCAGGGTGGTTTTGTTGCAATTGTACAGGCTGTTGGTCTCACCTGGAATACTGCATACAGTTTTGGTCACTTTACCTAAAACAAGATATAGTAATATTGGAGGCAGTCCAAAGGAGGTTCACCAAGCTGAGGGAACTTGACAAGGTAGATGCTGAGATGTTTTCACGGGTGGGAGAGTTTCGAACAAGGGGACATAGCAACAAGATAAAGGGCTGGTCATTTAAAACTGAGGTGGGCAGAAATGTCTTCTTGCAGAGGGTGGTGAATCTCTGGAACTCTCTGCCCTGGAGGCTGGAACATTAGATGTATTTAAAGTGGAGGTGGATAAATATTTGATAGACGGAGGAATTGGGGGCTCTGGGGAACAGGCAGTGGAAAGGAGTTGAGGCCGGCATTGATCAGCCATGATCGTATTGAATGGCAGGATGGGCTTGATTGACCCAGTGGCCTACTCTTGCTTGTACTTTGTGTGTTCTTGTGATAGATTAAGCTTTTGATAAAGCTAAATGTCGGGCCCCTGCATGCTGTTAGGAGGATTAACGTTTGTCTCTCATCCCCTTCAAAGCTGTTGCCGTGAAAAAAGTAGCACATGCGCTTGGCATGCTGGGCCGAGTCCTCTACGTTGCATCATATGGTTCAAATCTTACAACGTTCCAAGTTTAAAAAAAATATTTTTATTGAACATTTCTTGAATATGTAAATACAAAAATACAAAACAGATAAACAACTCCAGAAACAATCCCCCCCAACCCTGCCCCCCCCCCCCCCCCCCACAACATTTGACGGTGACCAGTTCCTTGAAAGACATGACAAATGGCTGCCATCTGGTGTAAAACCTCCCAATCGGACCTCTCAACCTGTATTTATTTTCTGAAGGGACAACCACTCCATGAGACCCCCAGCCACGCCAAAAATACTGGTTGAAGAAGCTGACGTCCACTCCATCAGAACCCGCCTGTCAGCGAGGTGAAGGCTAACACATCTGCCCCCACACCATCTGCAGCTTCGGCAGATCTGACACCCCGAAAATGGCTTCCAGGGACCAGCTTCAATTCCCTTTGCAAGATTGCTGATGTGGCACGAAAGAAGGAACCCCAGAAGTTCGCTAGCTTAGGATATGCCAAAACATATTTACACCGCTCCCTACCTATCTTCTACACCCTCAAACACTCGACCCATCCTAGCAAATATGCCTTACATACCACCTTTAATTGTATGAGCCCCAGCCTTGCACACGACGAGGTGGCATTCACCCTCTGCAGGGCTTCTCACCACACCCCCCTCTTCCACTTTCCCCCCCTGGTTCTTCCTCCCACTTAGCCTCAATCTCCCTCAGCGTCGCTATGTCCTCTGCCAGAATCCTCCCAGCGATTACGAATGTACTCCCCTTTTCCGCCCTCGTCAACGACAGTACCCTCTCCGCCAATGACGATGGCGGCAACACCGGGAAGGTCCGAAAAATCCTCCTAACAAAATTCCGAACCTGCAAGTATCTGAACAAGTTTTTTTTCTCTTACTGGAGTTGTCTTCTGGAGTTTCAAAAAGGCTGCTCAAAGGGCAGCACGGGGGCGCAGTAGTAGCACTGCGGCCTCACGGTGCCAAGATCCCAGTTTCGATCCCGGCTCTGGGTCACTGTCCGTGTGGAGTTTGCACATTCTCCCTGTGGTTGCATGGGTTTCACGCCCACAACCCAAAGATGTGCAGGGTAGGTGGATTGGCCACGCTATATTTCCCCTTAATTGGAAAAAAAACAATTGGGTACTCTAAATTTATAAAAAATAAATAAATAAATAAATAAATAAACAGGCTGCTCAGAATCCCATACTTGATCCTCGTCGCCAATGTGACCGAGGTCGCACAGGCTAAAATGAAAAGCAAGTTTATTCTCCAACGCAACTAAAGCTGCAACCACAGCTGTGGTGGGCAAATTGAATGTCCGAGCCCGGGACTATCGGGAACTGCTGGTCTGTGTCTGGCGGTCAGTGCTGAAGGCCCCGCTGGTGAGCCTCTATTGGATGGGCCGCCGCCCGCTCAACACAGGAAAGCCCACCAGGCATCAATCAGCGATCTCCCACGGTCTTTGTGAGGGTTGTATCAGACTGAAAAGTATTTTAAAGAGCATACTTTAGCTTCTATTCCTTTTGTATCAAATGGGCCAAACCTAAATTCCCAATAGTGGGGGATTTTTCAACCCCCACATTTGGGAATTATATCTATATATATTTTTTTCTTTATTTGTTCTGGGGATGTGGTGTCGCTGGCTGGGTCAGCATTTGTTCCCCAGCCTGAAGTGCCCTTAAGCTGAATGGCTTGCTAGGCCATTTCAGAGGGGGGCAATGAAGAGTCAACCACATTGCTGTGGGTTTGGAGTCACATGCATAGCAAGAACAAAGAACAAGAACAAGAAGGACAAAGAAAAGTACAGCACAGGAACAGGCCCTTCGGCCCTCCAAGCCCGTGCCGACCATGCTGCCTGACTAAACTAAAATCGTCTACACTTCCTGGGTCCGTATCCCTCTATTCCCATCCTATTCATGTATTTATCAAGATGCCCCTTAAATGTCACTGTCGTCCCTCCTTCCACCACCTCCTCCGGCAGCGAGTTCAGGCGCCCACTATCCGCTGTGTAAAAAATTTGCCTCGTACATCTACTCTAAACCTTGCCCCTTGCACCTTAAACCTATGCCCCCCTAGTAATTGACCCCTCTGTCCTGGGAAAAAGCCTCTGACTATCCACTCTGTCTATGCCCCTCATAATTTTGTAGACCTCTATCAGGTCGCCCCTCAACCTCCGTTGTTACACTGAGAACAAACCGAGTTTATTCAACCGATCCTCATATCTAATGGTCTCCATACCAGGCAACATCCTGGTAAATCTCTTCTGCACCCTCTCCAAAGCCTCCACATTCTTCTGGTAGTGTGGCGACCAGAATTGAACACTATACTCCAAGTGTGGCCTAACTAAGGTTCTATACAGCTGCAACATGACTTGCCAATTCTTAGACTCAATGCCCCGGCCAATGAAGGCAAGCATGCCGTATGCCTTCTTGACTAACTTCTCCACCTGTGCTGCCCCTTTCAGTGACCTGTGGACCTGTGCACCTAGATCTCTCTGACTGTCAATATTTTTGAGGGTTCTACCATTCACTGTATATTCCCTACCTGCATTAGACCTTCCAAAATGTATTACCTCACCTTTGTCCGGATTAAACTCCATCTGCCACCTCTCCACCCAAGTCTCCAAACGATCTAAATCCTGCTGTATCCTCTGACAGTCCTCATCGCTATCCGCAATTCCACCAAACTTTGTGTCGTCTGCAAACTTACTAAGCAGACCAGTTTCATTTTCCTCCAAATCATTTATATATACTACAAACAACAAAGGTCCCAGCACTGATCCCTGCGGAACACCTCTGGTCACAGCCCTCCAATCAGAAAAGCACCCTTCCATTGCTACTCTCTGCCTTCTATGACTTGGCCAGTTCTGTACCCATCTTACCAACTCACCCCTGATCCCGTGTGGCTTCACCTTTTGTACCAGTCTGCCATGAGGGACCTTGTCAAAGGCCTTACTGAAGTCCACATCGACAACATCCACTGCCCTACCTGCATCAATCGTCTTTGTGACCTCTTCGAAAAACTCTATCAAGTTAGGGAGACACGAACTCCTCTTCGCAAAACCATGCTGACTCTCACTAATCCATCCATTTGCTTCCAAATGGGAGTAGATCCTGTCTCGAAGAATTCTCTCCAGTAATTTCCCTACCACTGACGTAACGCTCACTGGCCTGTAGTTCCCTGGATTATCCTTGCTACCCTTCTTAAACAAAGGAACAACATTGGCTATTCTCCAGTCCTCCGGGACATCACCTGAAGACAGTGAGGATCCAAAGATTTTTGTCATGTAGGCCAGACCAGGTAAGGATGGCAGATTTCCTTCCCTGAAGGACGTTCAGTGAACCAGTGAAAATCGGCAATGGATTCATGGTCTTCATTAGACTTTTAATTCCAGATTTTTCTTGAATTTAAATTTCACCATCTGCCATTGTGAAATTCGAACCCGGGGACCCCAAAGAATAATCCTGGGTCTCTGGATTACTGGTCTAGTGGTGGGGTTCCCAGGTATCTGCTGTTCTTGTCCTTCTAGACGGTAGTGGTTATGGGTCTGGAAGGTGTTACTTAAGGAACCTTGTGAGTTACTGCAGTGCACCTTGTAGATGGCACACAGGGCTGCTACTGTGCGTTGGTGGTGGAGGGATTGAATGTTTGTGGAAGGGGGAGCAATCAAGCGGGCTGCTTTGTCCTGGATGGTGTCGAGCTTCTTGAGTAGTGTTGGAGTTGCACCCATCCAGGCAAGTGGAGAGTATTCCATTACACTCCTGACTTGTGCCTTGTAGATGGTGCACAGGCTTTGGGGGGTGAGCAGGTGAATTACTCACAGGTTTCCTCACCTCTGACCTGCTCTCGTAGCCATATTATTTACATGGTTAGTCCAGTTCAGTTTTGGGTTAATGATACCCACCCCGGATGTTGATAGTCTGGATTCAGCGATGGTAATGCCATTGAGTGTCAAGTGCACATATTTAGATTCTCTCCAAACATGGATGGGATGGTTATAGCCTGCCAATTGCGTGGTGCGATTGTTACTTGCCACTTGTTATCCAGGTCTTGCTGCGTTTAGACAACTTGAGGAAATTAACATTGATAAAGGAACCAGAAGAATGCTCTTCTTTGGAATTCACTACCCCGGAGAGCAAATCAGGGGCTGGGTCACTGAATTCATTCAAGCCTGAGTTAGACGGATTTATGAAAGACAAGGGAGTCAAGGGTATCGTGGCAGGCAGGAATGTGCAATTGAGACCACAACCAGGTCAGCCACGATCTTATTGAATAGTGGAGCAGGCTCGAAAGGTCAAATGGCCCACTCTGCTCTTTAGGTCCATATTGCTATGTTCCTATGATATATATTCAAATCCCTTTACATCAGCTGGTGGAATTTGAACTCAAGTAATAAAATCTGGAATTGAAAGCCAGTCTCAGTAATAGTGACCATTAAACTACCATCAATTGCTGAAAAAATCCACCTGGTTCACTAATGTCCTTTAGGGGAGGAAATCTGCCGTCCTTACCAGGTCTGGCCTACATGTGACTCCAGACCCACAGCAATGTGGTTGACTGAAATGGCAAAGCTAACCATCCAGTTCAAGACCAATTAAGGATGGGCAGAAAATGCTGGTCTAATCCACATCGTATGAAAGAATTTTTAAAATCATCCTGAGGCAACGGTTCAAACCTCAGCTGCACATCACATTTGAAAGACAGCATCTTCACTTTACAGCACTCCCTCTGTACTATATTATAGGGCTGGCCTAGCTAACTCAGGAACCTCAAATGGACTGCAACTCACAACCTACTGATGAAGAGACAAGAGTGTACTTTTTCATTCATTGTATCACTGGCTCGGCCAGCATTTATTGCCCTTGAAATAAGTGGCTTGCCAGAGGGCATTTTGAGATGGCCATGGTCATCATAGAACATAGAACAGTACAGCACAGAACAGGCCCTTCGGCCCTCGATGTTGTGCCGAGCAATGATCACCCTACTTAAACCCACGTAACCCGTATACCCGTAACCCAACAATCCCCCCATTAACCTTACACTACGGGCAATTTAGCATGGCCAATCCACCTAACCCGCACATCTTTGGACTGTGGGAGGAAACCGGAGCACCCGGAGGAAACCCACGCACACACGGGGAGGACGTGCAGACTCCACACAGACAGTGACCCAGCCGGGAATCGAACCTGGGACCCTGGAGCTGTGAAGCATTGATGCTAACCACCATGCTACCGTGAGGCCCCTAATCATTAAGCTTTTTGCTAAATTCTATGGAATTCAATTGTCACCATCTGCCATGGTGGGATTCGAATCCTGGTTCCCCCAGAGCATTACTCAGATCTCTGGACCGCAAGTCCGGTGACAATACCACTACACCACCCCCTCCCGTACAGACTTCCACCCACTCAACTATCACTCAAACCACAGGTTGAGAATCAATGCTGGGACCTGCCATATTGTGGCCTCACAATCAAGATGGCAGTCGATCATCCAAAGGACCTAACTGAGGTAAGGTCCCAAATCTATTTCTTTCATGCCCATGCCTTCCGAGGATACATATTTCCATAGAATCCATACAGTGTAGTAGGAGGCCATTCAGTCCATCGATCCTGCACCGACCTTTCGTAAGAGCGCACTACTTAGGCCCATTCCCGCATCCCATCCCTGTAACCTGACTTAACTGGCATATCTTTGGACACTAAGGGGCAATTTAGCATGGCCAACCCATCTAACCTGCAATTCTTTTTTTTAATTTTAAAGTGCCCACTTTATTTCCCAATTAAGGGGAAAGTTAACGTGGCCAATCCACCTACCTGCGCATATTTGGGTTGTGGGGCTGAGACCCATGCAAACACGGGGAGAATGTGCAAACTCCACGCAAATAGTGACCCGGGGCCGGGATCGAACTCGGATCCTTGGCGCCATGAGGCAGCAGTGTTAACCACTGCGCCACTGTGCCACCTTAATCTGCACTTCTTTGGACTGTGGGAGCACCTGGAGGAACCCAACCCTGACATGGGGAGAATGTGTAAACATATACAGTCACCCAAGGCTGGAATTGAACCTGGGACCCTGGCTGAGCTAAAGCACAGGTCTTTAGGGATTCTATTCAGGTTTGACCGACAGTGTCTGCCTCCAAAAGACATTAACAAACTTCATTTTGTTCCAAAAGGTTACTCCTTCTTAAATGTACTTTATGACCATGGCCTTTCGAATTCATTCAATTCAATTTGTTAAATGCTTCTTAATTTCAATGGGACCTGAAAGAGCATATTTCACACCTCACAATCAAGGGTGTCACATTAAAGTAAATAAAGAATAAAAGGGCCATACAGAATTTGATGGCAAGTGTGCTGTAAAATGAGTAAGTGATAAAAGAGTTCATTTCCTCTCCTTACAGCGTTCAACGAAAGGAAAGAATTAAAGGACGAAGGACCTCAATTACATGGCGAGATTGAAAAAGTTGGGGTTGTTCTCCTTAGAGAATAGAAGGTTGCGAGGACGTTTGATAGAGGAATGCAAAAATGATGAGTTTTCTGCAGAGTAGATCGAGAGAAACCATTCCCATTGGCAGAAGAGTCGAGGACAAGAGGAAGTGGATTTAAGGTGAATGGCAGAGGGCGACACAAGGAAAGAGTTTTGTTTGGACAGCGAGTGTTCACAAGCTGGGATGCACTGGGTGTTGGAGGCAGGATCAGACATGGCTCTTTTTATCATAGAATTTACAGTGCAGAAGGAGGCCATTTGGCCCATCGAGTCTGCACCGGCTCTTGGAAAGAGCACTCTACCCAAGGTCAACACCTCCCCATAATCCAGTAACCCCACCCAACACTAAGGGCAATTTTGGACACTAAGGGCAATTTAGCATGGCCAATCCACCTAACCTGCACATCTTTGGGCTGTGGAAGGAAACCGGAGCACCCGGAGGAAACCCACGCAGACACGGGGAGAACGTGCAGACTCCGCACAGTGACCCAAGCCGGAATCGAACCTGGGACCCTGGAGCTGTTAAGCAATTGTGCTAACCATAATGCTACCGTGCTGCCCTAAAGGGGACTGCCGATTATCCGAAGAGAAGATATACTGCAGGACTATCGGAAAAAGTCAGGTAAGTGGGACTTAGGTGAGTTGATTTTGCAGAGAGCTGGAATGGACACAATGGGTCAAGTGGTCTCTTTCTATACTCTAACCTATGATTCAATGCCTTTAGCATAAGAATTGTCAAGTGCACCAATCCATTGGTTTTCCTTCAGTGACTGACTGGATGGAATGATGGTCAGGTGCAATGCTGTATTTGTAGGAGTATGCCTATGTAAAATGGGGATAAAGACTTGGGAGAAAATTTGAGGTAAAGGATTACCGGGCGGCACCATAATGCAATGGTTAGCACTGTTGCTTCACATTGCCAGGGGCCCAGGTGTGATTCCCGGCTTGGGGCACAGTCTGTGCAAAGTCTGCATGTTCTCACCTTGTCAGCGTGGGTTTCCTCCGGGTGCTCTGGTTTCCTCCCACAATTCCTGAAAGACGTGGGGCGGGATTCTCCGACCCCCCGCCGGGTGGGTGAATCACCGGGGGTTGGCGTGAATCCCGCCCCCGCCGTCCTCCCAATTCACCCGCCTCCCAAAAACCAGCGTGGCGTGAATCGCGCCACCCGCCTCGGAGAATGGCGGGGTCCGACGCGACTCAATGGGCCCCAGGGTTGTCCGGATTCTCCGGCCCGTGATGGGCCGAAGTCCCGCCCGTTCTATGATGGTCCCACTGGCATAAATTGGAGTTGGTCCCTTACCAGCGGGACCTGGTGGCACGGGTGGGCTCCGGGTTCTTGGGGGGTCACGGGGAGATCTGGCCCCGGGAGGTGCCCCAACGGTGGCCTGGCCCACAGCCGGGGAGCACCGATCGCGGGCGGGCCTGTGCCGTGGGGGCACTATATTCCTTCGCGCCGGCCGTATAGGCCTCCGCAATGGCTGATACGAAGGTGAGCCCCTCTGTGCATGCGCGGGGATGACGTGCATGTGTGGACCCTGTGCTAGCCGGCGGATTCCCTTCGGCCCCTTCCACGCCGGCCGGAGTGGCGGGAACCACTCCGGCATCGTCCTAGCCCCTGAAAGTGCGGAGGATTCCGCACCTTTTGGGCGGGCCGATGCCTGAGTGGTTCCCGCCACTCCGTCCCGCCGATTCCCGGAGAATCCCGCCCGTGTTGTTAGGTAATTTGGACATTCTGAATTCTCCCTCTGTGAACCCGAACAGGAACCGGAATGTGGCGACTTGGGGATTTTCATAGTAACTTCATTGCAGTGTTAATGTAAGCCTACTTATGACACTAATATTGTTATTATTAACTTCAACAATAATAATAGCTACTGTGCATCAACCTAAAAAGCCAAGGCATAGAAATGTCACCCACAGAGACAAGTACCTAAAAGAGGAGCAGTGGCTCAGTCCTGATGTTCTGTAATCTTATATATCGTCAGTTATGCAAATTAAAGTTCTTTTAAAGAAAGATCTTTGCATCCGGCCAGACTTCTTATTAGGGTAAGACACTGAGGCTAGGAAATTCCGGCCCATCAGGATTGTCAGGGCGGCACAGTAGCACAGTGGTTAGCACTGTTACTTCACAGTGCCAGGGTCCCAGGTTCGATTCCCGGCTTGGGCCACTGTCTGTGTGGAGTCTGCACGTTCTCCCCTTGTCTGCGTGGGTTTCCTCCGGATGCTCCGGTTTCCTCCCACAAGTCCCGAAAGACGTGCTGTTAGGTGAATTGGACATTCTGAATTCTCCCTCTGTGTACCCGAACAGGCGCCGGAGTGTGGCGACTGTGGCTTTTCACAGTAACTTCATTGCTCTGTTAATGTAAGCCTACTTGTGACAATAGTAAAGATTATTATTGTTATCTTCTGGTCCTACCGATATGAATGGAGATTCCAATGACTTGCCGGCCCGGACATGGGGAGAAAGGGAGGGGAACTGGAACGTTCTGGACTAATGTCTTCTGAGACGACCCAATCACAACAGACTGTTAACTTGGTTTCACACTGAAAAGCAGCTAGAATGGCTATTTCCCCAAATTGTCAGCCTTGCTCAGGTACAATTTTGCGTCTGACACAGTAGATCATTGCTCAAGTTCTGCACCAGAGACTTGAGCACATAATCGAGGACAAGACATCAGCACTGAGGGAGTGCAGTTCTGCCAGAAGTGCATTGATGAAGCCATCACATCCCCCCTCTGACCAAGATTACACCCGTACATACTGGGTGTGGGAATGCCCCAGATTTCCAGGTTACAAAAAAAACGAGAGGAATACTTTTGGTTCATGTCACTGATGCTCTCATAACCTTTCTTATCTGTCTTAAGAATCAGCTGCACTGATTTGTAAGAATATTAGCTTGTTTTCCAATAGTACGCTCATCGGTCGGCGAATCTTGTGGGCTCACGACCTCAGCACATGATTTGGGGGTGTGGCGGAGGGATTGCTGTTGTTTGTCAGCAATGGTATCTTTTAGTTGAGGCATTAAACTGTACCTTCCTCTTCTTCTGTGTCCTAATCATCTTTTATATTGCCTTCTCCATTTCTCCCATCGTGCCATTTCACAGCACCTGCCACTTGTCTGACCCGTGAACCTCCCTGATCTGTCCTGCCCCATTTATTTCTCTGTCTCCACAGCCCTCAGCTCCTTCGCCATTTTGTACTGGTAGTAGAAGTCAGTGCGGTGACCACGCCCCGACACTCTCTGTGTAATATAAACAGTAATAGATCTGCATTATAGAATACCTCCAGTGCAGAAGGAGGCCGTTTGGCCCATCAAGCCTGCACCAATCCTCTGAAAGGTCACCCTCCCTGCACCCATTCCCCTATCCTATCCCCCAAAGCCATAACCCCACCTAACCTGTCTTTTGAAGTACCCCACTTTAGCAAGGGAAAGCATCGTGTTGCTAAAACTCTTGGGATGTGAGAGTTGCTGGAAAGGCCACCTTTTAGTGGCTCTCCCCAATTGCAACTGAATGGTTTTCTCTGCCATGTCAGGGCCAACCACACTGTTGTTGTCCAGGAGTCACGTATAGGTTGGGTAAGGAAGTCATGTTCCCTGAGAATCATAGAATCCCTACAGTACAGAAGGGCCATTCAGTCCATCCAGTCTGCACTGGCCCTTGGAAAGAGCACCCAACTAAAGCCCATGCTTCCCCCCAACCCCATAACCCAGTAACCCCATCTCGCCTTTTGAATGCATAGGACAATTTAGCAAGGCCAATCCACCTAACCTGCGCATCTTTGGACTGTGGGAGGAAACCGGAGCACCCGGAGGAAACCCACGCACAACACGGGAAGAAAGTGCAAACTCCACACAGACAGTCTCCTGTTGCCGGAATTGAACCCGGGACACTGGAGCTGTAAGGCAGCAGTGCTCACCACCGTGCCTCTTTTATTTTTACAACATTCTGCCAACGTCATGATCACTTGTACTGACCTCAATTTAATTTTACGTTTCAGATTTAACTTTAAATTCTCAAACTGGCAAGCTGGGATTTAAACTCTTATTCACTGGGTTACCGTCCCATCCATCTAGATTGTTCAATTACAATAATGTAACCTCTGTGCTCCTGAACACTCTCCCAACCCTGCAATTTTCCATGACTATTTAATGACGCTGTGATAAGCAGGAATTAAAATGAATCCTAAGTACCGGTGCCAGTGAAAGTGCCTAAGAGGAGGTCCAGCAAAGGCCTCGACATCAGTGTTGCATCTTCAGTGAGTTGTTTTGACAGGTACCTGCTTTGACAGGTACCGTTCCTGCTATCAATAATTCACAAGCATGAGCTCACCACTTAGAAGAAATGCATTATTAATGAGTTCCAAACAATCTCATTAAACTTTCAATGCACATCAAAGCTTAACCCGCACTCTGATTATCTGAAAATAAACAGCACCACAACTGCCGTCAGTAAGCATCATAACATCATGAGAATCCTGCTCTGAGAACCTGGCTTCAGAAAAGGCATCAACCACCAGACGAAATGATCACAAGTTACTGCCAGCGGGTGACTACAGATTCCAGCGAGGTCCCATGAGGTCGGCTTCATGATGTTCAGCCATTTGATCCCTTTGCTTACCTCCTCTCTCCCACGTTTCCAAATTTGGATTGTCGAACCTTCTTTTGGCTGAGGTATCAGACTGAGTCCCCGCCTGTCCTGTCCGGCGGAATTAAAGGATTCCACAGTAATACTCAAAGAAGAGCAGGGGTCATTCCCTCCCGATGTCCTGGCTGACGTTTACCCAACACTGAAAACGTGTCTTGCTGTTACTGTTTGCTGTTAACAGTCCCATTACTGTTTGCGGGAGTTTGCTGTGCACCAGCTAGCTGTCTGCCATATTTCCCAGGAAAGTGACAACACAACTCCGGAAAATCCTGCCCATGGACTCCGCCCCCTCAGCTATCACGGTAGCACAGTGGTTAGCACTGTTGCTTCACAGCGCCAGGGTCCCAGCTTAGATTCCCGGCTTGGGTCACTGTCTGTGCAGAGTCTGCACGTTCTCCCGATGTCTGCGTGGATTTCCTCCGGATGCTCCGGTTTCCTCCCACAAGTCCCAAAAGATGTGGGCCGGGATTGTCCGAGCCTCCGTGCCAAAATCGCACTCGGCGCGGCGACAGGGAATGGGGCGCCGGACCCGCGATCGGACCCGCCACTTGTGCGCACGCAGTCGACGCAGCGCTGGTCAGGGGCCATTGAAAGAGGCCCCCGCGGCGATTCTCCGCCGGCTGCTGGTCGAGTTCCCTCCGGCGTGGTTCTAACATGGTTCCACCCGGCGGGCACTCGGAGTGGCGGCTGCCGCGGCTGCAGGGAGGGGGGGATCCTCCAGGATGGCCAGGGTTCCGATCGGGGGCCACCGATCGGCGGGCGTGCGCGATCTGGGGGGGGGGACCTATTTTGTGGGGGCCGGCTAGGGGGAAGGATCTCGAATAATGGCCAGAGCATGTGTCAGGCCTCGGATTTCCTCGTAACCTCTAGGTTTGGGGATGAACAGGACTAGGGATTAGGAAATTTCCATACAAGGCGACTACTATCTCAGCATTAGTGTGGTGCCCAATTCCATGGGCAGGGCACTAAATTCATTGGCCGCACTCTGCAGGAGAATGATGATGATAGCATGGTGGTTAGCATAAATGCTTCACAGCTCCAGTGTCCCAGGTTCGATTCCCAGCTGGGTCACTGTCTGTGTGGAGTTTGCACGTCCTCCCCGTGTGTGCGTGGGTTTCCTCCGGGTGCTCCGGTTTCCTCCCACAGTCCAAAGATGTGTGGGTTAGGTGGATTGGCTAAATTGCCCATAGTGTCCTAAAAAGTAAGGTTGGGGGGGGGGGGGGGGTTGTTGGGTTACGGGTATAGGGTGGATACATGGGTTTGAGTAGGGTGAACATTGCTCGGCACAACATGGAGGGCCGAAGGGCCTGTTCTGTGCTGTACTGTTCTATGTTCTATGACTTAAATTGAGGAGGGAGGCCTGCTCCTCTCACCCTCAGAGTTACGTCTGACTCCTGCCTGACAACTGCATACGTCCTGCCAAGGACGGGTTTATCACGAGGTCCAGAGATGCGGGAAGCAGAGTGTTGTGGAGCAGATTATTGTACAAAATAATCTCAGGAGACTCAGGTACAGGACGATTGTTTATTTTCCCAATGTGTTAGGAGAGCACAACTTCAGAGAATCTCTCTGGGACAGGGCCCAACTGAAAATCTATACAGTCAGAGTCACATTTGCATTACATTAAACAATTTGCAGATTTTCACAAGGCTGTTACCCCAAGTCTTCTCTATCTCTGAGAGGCTTCTCCCAATCTCTCGCTGCTACCAGGCTCGGCCTTACACTGCTAGCTTTGTCCGCTAAGTCAGGTCTTCGAGATAATACAGAGGTGGTCAGGTATCCAAGCTGCTGATATGGCCCCTGAAGATGCCTGAGGTTTACTGATACAAACTGGTTGCTTAACCATGTAAGTATCCAGCCAGCCCTGCCTGTGTGTCTCTGTCACATCAGCATGTTAGCCGGGTGTGTCTTTTACCCTGAATGTGGAATTTTGCTCAACCTTTCCTAACACAATTATATAAGTTCAAATCCCTCTTAAAGTCCCGTTTGTACATTACATACATTCCCTATTCCCTTTTTGGTGTAATCATTTAATCCATATAAAGATCTCTAAATAAACTATACTCTCTATCCGTCCTAATAAATTGTTGTAATCAGACAAGTGCATTATTTCCCTGCTACAAAGCCTTTCATTCTGTCTTTTTATCACCTTTGCAATCTCTGGTCTTATCTACTGGTGCACATTTATGTTTGTACGCTGTGTTCCTTCCTGCCACACTCTGATCCTCACTACCTTGCTGCCTCGCTGTCTTGCCTTGGCTGCTCTCTTCAAGGGATCACATCTGTGTGGCCAAATTCCCCTCCAACTCGATTTTCAAATTTGCAGATGACACCACAGTAGTGGGTCGGATCTCAAACAATGATGAGACAGAGTACAGGAATGAGATAGAGAATCTGGTGAACTGGTGCGATGGCAATTATCTCAAAGCGAAGGAGATTGTCATCGACTTCAGGAAGCGTAGTGGTGAACATGCTCCTGTCTACATCAATGGGAACGAAGTAGAAAGGGTCGAGAGCTTCAAGTTTTTAGGTGTCCAGATCACCAACAACCTGTCCTGGTCCCCCCAGGCCGACACTAAAAGCCCACCAATGACTCTACTTTCTCAGAAGACTGAGGAAATTTGGCATTTCAGCTACGACTCTCACCATCTTTCACAGATGCACCACAGAAAGCATTCTTTCTGGTTGTATCACAGCTTGGTATGGATCCTGCTCTGCCCAAAACCGCAGAAAACTACGAAAGGTTCTGAATGTAGCCCAATCCATCACGCAAACCAGCTTCCCATCCATTGACTCTGTCTACAATTCCCGCTGCCTCAGAAAGGCAGCCAGCATAATTAAGAGCCCCACGCACCCCGGACATACTCTCTTCCACCCTCTTCCATCAAGAAAAAGATACTAAAGTTTGAGGTCATGTGCCAAGCGACTCAAGAACAGCTTCTTCCCTGCTGCCATCAGACTTTTGAATGGACCTACCTCGTGTTAAGTTGATCTTTCCTCTACACCTTGCTATAAGTGTAACATTATATTCTGCAGTCTCTCCTTCCTTCCCTATGTACGGCATGCGTTGTTTGTAAAGCATGCAAGAAGCAATACTTTTCACTGTATACCACTAATACATGTGACAATAATAAATCAAACCGCATTGGGTGCAGCAACTGCAATAGACCAGATTGAAGGAGGTGAACGTGAAGCGCTGCCTTACCTGAAAAGAGTTTTTCACCCCTTGGATGGTGAGCAGGGAGGAGGTAAAGAGATAGGTGTTACACTTTCTGCCATTGCATGGGAAGTTGCCGTGGGAAGAGGATGAGGTGGTGTGGTGATGGAGGAGTGGATCAGAGAATTCCGGAGGGAACGATCCCCCTGGAATGCTGGCAGAGAGACTGTGGGGAAGATGTGTTTGGCGCTGGCATCATGCTAGAGTTGGTGGAACTGGCGGAGGATGATCCTTTGCATGCGGAGGCTGCTGGGGTGAAAAAGGGGGTCTCTATCCTGCTTCTGGAGGGAGGAACGGAGGTGAGGGAGATGGGCCGGGCACAGCTAAGAGGCCTGTCGCCCACAGTGGGTGGGAAACCACAATTGAGTAAGAATGAAGGCATGTCAACAGCACCATTTTGAGAAGTGGCATCATCAAAACAGATGCGCTGGAGTTGAAGGAACTGGGAGAATGGGATGGAGTTATTGCAGGATGTGGAGTGTGAAGAGCTGTAGTCGGGGTAGCTGTGAGAGTCGGTGGGCTTGTAATGGGTATTAGTGGGCACTCTATCCACAGCAGTGGAGATAGAGAGATCAAGGAAGAGAAGGGAAATGTCGGAGATTGACCATGTGAAGGTGATGGACGGGTGGAAATCGGAAGTGAAATTGATACATTTTTCCAGGTCCTGACGGGAACATGAAGCGGCACCCAAACAGTCGTTGATGTACCGATAAGAGAGTTGTCGGATGGGACCGAAGTAGAACTGGAACAAGAAATGTTCCCCATAAAAAAACAGGCAAAGCTGGGACCCATACAGGTATCTATAGCCACACCTTTGGTTTGGAGGAAGTAAGACAAGGGATAAGACAAATGTGTCCATCCATCTGATGTGACCACCCCCTGCTACTGCTATATCCCTATTTACTCCCCATGCCTCAATAGCCTCCTGAACCATGGTCAGTTTGCTCATCCACCCTGTAGTCCTGTCTTTCATCCATACGGTTTGCAAGCACCACAACTCTATTGCTCAATTGCAAAGCCTGAGACTCCTCTACCTGTACCTTCTGGGTTCCCATACCTGCCTCACTTGCAATCACACCCTCCTGTGCCTGCCCACTGACCAAATTAAAGAGCATATCTTAAGAGATGCGATTGCCACAAAGTGTCCAGGTAACATTTTGCCTCTCTGATGTGGTGCAGTGTCTGAAGCTCGACATCAAGGTCAATGAATGTGAACCAAGACTCCTCGAGCCGCAGACTGTTGCGACAAATGTTTTTGCCCTGTACCATTCAGGCACAGAAAATTCCGCATTCTACTGTGGCTGCACAACATTTGGCCTAACAACTTTATTATGTGTTCATTTTTTGTTTTCATAGTTAATAATAATAAGAATAATAATAATCGCTTATTATCACAAGTCGGCTTCAATGAAGTTACTGTGAAAAGCCCTGAGTCGCCACATTCCGGCGCCTGTTCAGGGAGGCCAGTGCTAGAATTGAACCCGCGCTGCTGGCGTTGTTCTGCATTACAAGCCATACTAGTCCCTTGCTAAACTAGCCCCTAAACTAATAATTTAGTTAATTTATAATTAAACTCTGCTACTCCCAATCACCTTTATTACTACTAGTAAACCTCACCATAACTCATAAAAATGTTGTGATTACGGATAAATTACATGAGTTTTGCAGATAAACAAGCAAAATATTCACCAACCAATCGCATCTATTTTCCTGCAATTTCACACTTTGACTTCTCTCAGAATGCAACCTCTCTTTTTTCAAATGAATTCCTTTCTCAGAGTTACAAAACCAGTGTGCAGGTTGGTCAGGGTAAGCCCTTAATCCATCTGCTTGCTTGCTCCAAAGGCCAAATCAAATTGAATCCAATTCATGGTCCCCACAAGACAGACAGACACGATCCAGGCTGACAAGAACAGGCATTACATCTGATCTTGGGGCTTGACCCTACGCTTGATCACAGCCAACAGGTCAAGAAGAATGCCGCCACTCTTTTTTGTTTCTTGCAAAAATATACTTTCTTTGTACAATATCTGAAAGAACTTTACAAACATTTCAAAGTGGGCATTACAAAAATTTCAAAAGTATTCAGGGCCGGGATTCTCCCCTACCCGGTGGGGTGGGGGGTCCCGGAGTGTTGGAGTGGCGTGAACCACTCCGGCGTCGGGCCGCCCCAAAGGTGTGGAAGTTTCCGCACATTTAGGGGCCAAGCCCTCACATTGAGGGGCTAGGCCCAGGCTGGAGTGGTTCCCGCTCCGCCGGCTGGCGTGAATGGCCTTTGGCGCCACGCCAGCCAGGGCTGAAAGGACTTTGCCAGCCAGCGTAAGTCCACGCATGCGCCGGAGCGTCATCCCGGCGCAGGCGCGGGGCGGGGGTCTCTTCTGCCTCCGCCATGGTGAAGACCATGGCAAAGGCAGAAGAAAAAGAGTGCCCCCACGGCACAGGCCCGCCCGCTGATCGGTGGGACCCGATCGCGGGCCAGGCCACCGTGGGGGCACCCCCCAGGGTCAGATCGCCCCGTGCCCCACCCCCCCCCCAACCAGGTCCCCGGCACCCGCCTGCTCCCGCCGGTAAGGTAGGTGGTTTAATCCACACCAGCGGGAGAGGCTTGTCAGCGGCGGGACTTCGGCCCATCGCGGGCCGGAGAATCGCCGCGGGGGGCCTGCCGACCGGTGCGGAGTGATTCCCGCCCCCGCCGAATCTCAGGTGGCGGAGAATTCGGGACATGGCGGGGGCGGGATTGACGCCGGCCCCGGGCGATTCTCCGGCCCGGCGGCAGGTCGGAGAATCCCGTCCCAGGTTTCTATACACACACATACAGGGAGTCTGCGGTGCTTCAATACAGTCAAAGTACCATTACGCACATTTCAAAATGGCTGTTACAAATGGTAGAAAGGTATTTAAGTTTTCTACATAGATCCAGTTGCTCTCTGAGGTGCTTCAGTACAATTGAAATGAATGAAAATGAAAATCGCTTATTGCCACAAGTAGGCTTCAAATGAAGCTACTGTGAAAAGCCCCTAGTGGGCAGCACGGTAGCTTGGTGGTTAGCCCAGTTGCTACACAGCTCCAGGATCCCTGGTTTGATTCCCGGCTTGGGTCACTGTCTGTGCGGAATCTGCACGTTCTCGCCTTGTCTGCGTGGGTTTCCTCCGGGTGCTCCGGTTTCCTCCCACAGTCCAAAGATGTCTGGGTTAGGTGGATTGGCCATGATAAATTGCCCTCAGTGTCCAAAAAGGTTAATTGGGGTTACTGGGTTAAGGGGATGAGGTGGAGGAGGTGTGTGCTTGAGTGGGGTGCTCTTTCCAAGGCCCGGTGCAGACTCGATGTGCCGAATGGCCTCCTTCTGCACTGTAAATTCTATGAAATCTATGATATGGATGTTAGGGGCTGTTGAGCACACAGGGCTAAATCGCTGCCTTTGAAAGCAGACCAAGCAGGCCAGCAGCACGGTTCGATTCCCGTACCAGCCTCCCCGAACAGGCGCCGGAATGTGGCGACTAGGGGCTTTTCACAGTAACTTCATTGAAATGAAAATGAAAAATGAAAATCGCTTATTGTCACGAGTAGGCTTCAATGAAGTTACTGTGAAAAGCCCCTAGTCGCCACATTCCGGCGCCTGTCCGGGGAGGCTGGTACGGGAATCGAACTGTGCTGCTGGCCTACCTTGGTCTGCTTTAAAAACCAGCGATTTAGCCTTGTGAGCTAAACCAGCCTACTCGTGACAGTAAGCGATTTTCATTTTCATTTCAAATGTCGGTGTGCGATATTCTATCAAAGGCCTTCTCTTGGTACAGGATGATGAGACGGGAATCCACACCTCTGTCCCGGCAATCATCTCCCTGATTAGCCCAAGACTATCAGAGATCTTCCTGCCGTGTACATCGCATGTCTGGACAGGCTGGATCACCAACTCCACAGCAGGCCTGACCCCATCGGTGATGACCTTGGACAGATATTTTAGTCCACGTTCAACAGTGAAATGGGGCATCAATTTCTAATTTCTTCCCTTATCCCTTCCTGTAGATGAGGGTAATGAGGTCCTTTCTCATGGATTCTGACATGCTCCCGGCCAGAAGCATACTCTTGTATCCCTAGCTCCATATACTGGACATGACTGGATAGGTATTCGAGGTGCTGCTGTGTACCTCCTCTTGCCTGCTCTTCATTGACAAAACACTTTGAAAGAATTTCATTGGCTATGAAGTGCTTTGGGACATCCTGAAGTTTTGAAAGTCACTTTGGAAATTCAATTCTTTCCTTCAAAGAGTCACCCAATGTTAACAATGTGAAAGTAACATATACATCACACCCTCAACTCTCCCTGCGCATACAAAGTTAACATTGGATGTTCGCATCACGTATAGTTTCCTGAACATTGAGGCCTTAAGTTATACGATCACTGCTGGAGAAAATAAAGCAATTTAACTAGGGCAGCAAACCAAAATCATGCATCTCTAACTCTCAACCTTCGTCCCACTCTCGCCCCACAGCCTTCTGACGATAGAACAACATGAAGCATGGGATAATGAAAAACAAACATAATAGATTCCACAGAAAGTAATGTGTGGAGCAAAGAAGAAATAACAGCTTAGCCAAGACCATGAATTAGATAAGAGCATATCTCAAGATGCAGGGAAGAGAGCCACCACAATCTCTTAATGTGATGCTTGCGGTAGAATATAAAACACATTCCTATCATCATGCGTACACTTGTTCTGCTCTTCTCTGGTAAGATAAAGTGGATGTCAGGGCTGAGGAAGCACTCAATACAGTGTAATTTCAAACAACGAACTATAGCAAGCAGTCTTATGATAGGGCTTGTCCTTCATTAATGGGCTGTATCTTTGTGTCATTTTCAGGTCCACAGAGACTGCAAATGAGAGTAATGTTGTCTTTGTTGCTTATGTCCAAGTTCTAACTTCATTCTTAACCATCTGGTGCAATCCACAGGTGCTGACGGTGCTGCCACTTTATACGTAAATGGTTTGGACCCACAAATAGAACAAAGAACAAAGAAATATACAGCACAGGAACAGGCCCTTCGGCCCTCCAAGCCTGCGCCGACCATGCTGCCCGTCTAAACTAAAATCTTCTACACTTCCAGGGTCGTATCCCTCTATTCCCATGCTATTCATGTGTTTGTCAAGATGCCCCTTAAACGTTGCTATCGTCCCTGCTTCCATCACCTCCTCCGGCAGCGAGTTCCAGGCACCCACTACCCTCTGTTTAAAAAACTTGCCTCGTACATCTCCTCTAAACCTTGTCCCTCGCACCTTAAACCTATGCCTCCTAGTAATTGACCCCTCTACCCTGGGAAAAAGTCTCATACTATCCACTCTGTCTATGCCCCTCATAATTTTGTAGACCTCTATAAGGTCGGCCCTCAACCTCCGTCGCTCCAGTGAGAACAAACCGAGTTTATTCAACCTCTCCTCATAGCTAATGCCCTCCATACCAGGCAACATCCTGGTAAATCTCTTCTGCACCCTCTATAGCCTCCACATCCTTCGGGTAGTGTGGCGACCAGAATTGAACACTATACTCCAAGTGTGGCCTAACTAAGGCTTACATTGCAATGAAGTTACTGTGAAAATCCCCTAGGCACCACATTCCATCACCTGTTCAGGTACACGGAGGGAGAATTCAGAATGTCCAAATTACCTAACAGCACGTCTTTCGGGACGTGTGGGAGGAAACTGGAGCACCCGGAGGAAACCCACGCAGACACAGGGGGAACGTGCAGACTCCGCGCAAACAGTGACTCAGCCAGGAATCGAATCTGGGATCCTGGCGCTGTGAAGCCACAGTGCTAACCACTGTGCCACTGTGCTGACCCAGGTATCAGAAGTTCAAAATTTGCAGATCATACCAATTGAGGGACTGGAGTCAACGCAGCGTAAGAGAGCCATTGAGTCAGAGTTTTTGCAGCACCGAAAGAGGCCTTTGAAGCCATCGTGTCTGCACCAGCCATCAAGCAACCTATCTGTTCTCATCCCATTATCCAGCACTTGGTCAGGAGTCTGTGGTGTTTCAAGTGCTCGTCTAAATGTTTCTTAAATGTTGTGAGGCTGCAACATATTAGTAGAGCATAGACATAGAACATATAGTGCAGAAGGAGGCCATTCGGCCCATCAAGTCTGCACCGACCCACTTAAACCCTCACTTCCACCCTATCCCCGTAAGCCAATAACCCCTCCTGACCTTTTTTAGTCACTAAGGGCAATTTACCATGGCCAACCCACCTGACCTGCACGTCTTTGGACTGTGGGAGGAAATCGGAGCACCTGGAGGAAACCCATGCACACACGGGGAGGACGTGCAGACTCCACACAGACAGTGACCCAAGCTGGGAATCGAACCTGGGACCCTGGCGCTGTGAAGACACAGTGCTAATCACTTGTGCTACTGTGCTGCACAGTATTAACAAACTTGCAGAATGGGTAAACAAGCACTCGATAAATGAACTGCAACATGGATGAGCTGGCTTGATCATGGATTGATGGGAAGAATAATGAGGCCAAAGACACCTTGGAATATAAATCTCTGAATGGGTGGAACAACAGAGGGATCTGGGGGCACAGATGCACAAATGACTGAAAGGTAGAAATACAGGTTGATAAGGCCATAAAAAAGGAAGCAAAAGACCGGGGTTCATTTCTATCAGAAGAGAATTGAAAAGCAGGGAAGTTAAATTATACTTGTATAAAACTTTAGTTTAAGAGCCTTTGGAGCATGATGCCAATTCCCAGGTTATAAAAAGGATATGGAGGCATTGAAAAAGGTGCAAAGTGTTCTATTATGATGTCGCTGTTGAGCACCATGTTGTCTCGTGGGTTCGTCTGCAGTGTCTCAATGATGAGATCTTGAAACTTACATGTTCAAGCATGGACCACTTATTGTTAATCTTTAACGATTTATGGATCCCAGGTATTGTTTCACATGTTTTGTCACCATGCAGGCTGTATCAAAGAGTGTTCCCTCTGAATCATAACTATGTGACTCAATACATTTTACAGTGGGTGGTACTATTCTCTACTAGACCCACATTAACCCTCATTCTGCCATGCATCTTTACATTACAATGCCATGTAGGCACATAAGTGGATGTGAATTTTCTTTTTCCGTGGCATCTGCCATGGACGTTCATGCTTCGCAAATTAAACCTTAATTTCTTTGTGTTTCATAATTCCAGCCAAACATTTGGATCCTGCTTTGTTTTCAAATCATTTGGCAAGTTTATAAATCTTTTCATTCAGCTCAATGGTTCTCAGTATGTCTGAGGCACCCCCAATGCTTTTCCTTCTTCTAGCGCTTTGACTTCAGTGTCAGATTTGCGTTTTCCGATCGCATATTTGTGTAGACTCGATGTGCCGAAGGGCCTCTTCTGTACTGTAGTATTCGGTGATTCTGCAATTTTATTCGGTAACAGAACCCCTACTTATACTACAACAGAATCACCCCAGCGGAACTATTAATGGGACGGCGCCTTCGCACGAGATTAAGCCCACTATTCCCAAACCTGGAGGGGAGAGTGGAGCTCCACAAGAGGACCAGAAAATAAATGATGACTCTGAAAGATTTATAAAAATATTCAAGAAAGGCGACCTAATTGGGACCTTGTAGTCATATTGGTGAAAACACGACCCGTATCCTGCAAAGTAAAGGTCCAGGATAAGGTTTTGAGGAAACACCTGGACCACCTCAGAAGTAGAGAGTCCATCCCCAGACAAGCTTCACCACCGGCCATAGAGGTGGCTGTCACCAGTGCAAGGCAACAGCCCAAAGAGAATCCTGTGTCTCAGGTTCGGAGGTGGAAGCAGAGGAATCACGTGTTCCGGCTGCAGCAGACTCTGAGGAGGAATCCGCGTCGGTAAATCTTCGGCGCTCCCTCCGGAAGCAAAGATCTTTGATCTACTGATCGAGTTCCACCCTCGGCGGACCTCAGGCCAATCGCAAAGAGGCGGAAGAGACCTCCTCATTGTGGGATTACTGGGGGAGAAACAGACTTGAGCGGGGCAGGATGTTATGGTGGCCACGAAGGACACGGGGGATCACCAATAGATCTCCCCATGGGTTTCGAGGAATATGAATTCCCCTATTGAGCAGGCGATAGCTCGTCCAATAGGAGATGTGTGGCGGGAGCTAAAAGCCCCCTACTCTAACCTGGCCGATATCCCTGAGCTTGGATGCAAGTGTAAATACGGTGTGACCTTTTCCATTGCTACAATAAAGGAATTTACTGGAAGACTGGCCTTGGCAAAGTGATTGCATTTCCAGTACAACAGTCTTCCTGGCTGCCCTGGAGTTTCAGGGGCCTCACATACTGCCCGACATTTTGGATTCTGTTTTCTCTCCTCCATGATCGAGTGTCTGCTAAACCAAATTTTACAGAACAGGCAGCTCACAGCGGCATTAGAAATCCAAATGGGGATGCTGTTCTGTACTATGCCCGAGATTTGCCGCCCAGCATCCATCGTTATTTCTTTAATTCATTGATGCAGGCTTCACTGGCTAGCGTGTGCTGCCTATCTGTAATTGCCCTTTAGTGACTTGTTCAGCAACTTCAGAGGCCATTGAAGGGTTGACAGCATCACTGTGGCTCGTGTAGGCCAAACCAAGAAAGGATGGCAGATTTCCTTACTTAAAGAGCACGAATGAATGATATACCAAGGTGGGATTTGAAACCGGATACTCAGCGCATTATTCCTGGGTTATAAGTCAAGTGACAATACCACCACACCACCGCCTCCACAATGCTCAGCCCCTTTGCTCTTCATCAAGTCACTCATATCTGTTCAGCACCACAAATTTCCAGACACACAAATAAATGGCCATTAAACCTGCTGCTGTTTTGCCAACAAATTCTGGACCAATATGTCTTATTCTTGAAGGTTAATGTATGTCTATAAGATTAGTGACAGTTATGCTGATATTTTGTGAGAGGAATGATTATGGGGACATCAGTTTTCAAATGATAAGAGTAAAGGATTTTGTTCACTTCAGTTGAATCAAGTTTGCATTGATATCATCTGACAAGAAAAGTGCTTCAGTGAAAAAATATACAGTGCAATTGATTTGTGTTCAAGTCGTGTGGGATAAATCATTGGACGGAACAGACTAAATACTCATATATCTTATATCAAGGGAAATAGATCATTGGAACATAGGATCATGGAGAATATTCAGCCCCTCAAGCCTGTATCACCATTCAGTTAGATCATGGCTGATCTGTACTTTACCGAGATCTAACTACCTCTATTGTCCTACTCTCCTTGCCTATCACAAATCCATGAATCTTACTGTTGAAATTTTTAATTGATCTCCATCCTCAGCAGCATTTTGGGGAGAGAGTTCAACTACTCTTCCTGTGATGGAATGCTTCCTGGCGTAACTCCTGAATTGTCTCGCTCTAGCTTTAAGGTTAAACCTTCTTCGCACTTCCAACAGTGGGAATAATGTTTTGCTCTCTGCCCAATCAAGTCCTTTAATCATCTTAAATACCTTAATTAAATACACCTTCTGTACACAAGAGAATGCAAATCTTCTCCATGGACTGGTCTTCACAAGTGAGTGCTTTTGGCCAAGGTATCAGTTTGGTAAATCTGTGCTACATCCCAAAGTCAATATATCCTTCTTGAGGTGCAGCACCCAAGACTGAACACCGTACTCTAAATGGAGTCTAACCTCAGCTTCACATAACCGTAACTTGGATAGACCATCACTTTGTGCCTCCAATATGATAGTTTAAATGTCCCAGATTAAGAAATTGATGGAGGCCCTCTTTCCTTCAGAGAGTTATTAGATCAGTTGGCTAGACAACTGGCTTGTGATGCAGAGCAAGACCAACAGCGTGGGTTCAATTCCCATACCGGCTGAAGTTATCCAACCTTGCCCCTCACCTAAGGTCTGGTGATCCTCAGGTTAAATCACCAACAGTCAACTCTGCCCCTCAAAGAGAAAAGCAGCCTGTGGTCATCTGGGACTGTGGTAACTTTATCTTAACTTCCCAGTCAAAAGTGAATTGAGTGCAGGGAATTGGAGTGTGTTTTGTGAAGGATGTGAGTTTAAACTGTCCAGCGCTGTGGATTAATTGGCAGGGATTTGACAATCGGTCATTGTTAAACAAGGCACCCCTGGGTAATATACAATGTGCCCTGGGTAATATACAATGTGCCTGAACCATGTCATATCTGACAGAGAGGCGAGCAGATAGCAAGAGTGATGGTGCAGCAAATTAACTCATGCCACAGAAAATCCAGCACAAAAGTTAGTGACTTTATATCGCAACTTTCCTGATTTCTGACCATTCCAGTTGAGATGGCTTACGGCCAGTGAAGTACTTTTGAAGTTATGATCACTGGCCGGAAGCACAGCAGCTAATCTGCACACAACAAATTCCTACCCAACAGCAATGAGATGATGACCAAAGAATCTGTTTTATTGTGTTTGATGTAGTGATCAATGTTGGCCAGCTCACGAGGGAAACCCACACTGTACTTCTTCAAAATAGCGCCATGCTAGCGCCAAAATAGCGCCAAAATTGGCGCCAAAATAGCGCCAAAATAGCGCCAAAATAGCACAATTATATATCCCTGAATGGGCAAGTGGGGACTCAGTTTAATGTTCCCTTCGGAAGATGACACTTCCGACTGCACCACACTCCCTCAGAACTGCACTTCATGTGTAAGCTTGGAATACATGCTCCAGCCACCGGGATGGAACCGGAATCAACAACCATCTGAATTAGGAATGAGAATGCCAACAAGTATACCGCGCCTGACAGTATAAGAAAGGAAGGGACGGGATGTTTATAATCAGAGGTAATACCCACATTTGACAGATCTCAAGAGACGAAAGACTATAAAAAGCTGCCGAGCCCATCTATAAGGACATGCGCCTCAGAAGAAAAGTTAAAGAGAAGGTTGCAGAAGCTTTGCTGCAGACTTGGAAGTTGGGAAATGCACCCGAGTGAGTGGAAGTCCACTGCAAAACCCTTGGGTGACGCAGAGTAAACATGAGGCAGGTCAGATCACAAAGGCAGGTGACAAAAAAAGAAAATTGCAAGGCTCTGAATGACAAAGCATCAAAGAGCCGGGCCAGCTCACAGGGGCTGGTTTAGCACAGTGGGCTAAACAGCTGGTTTCTAATGCAAAACAATGCCAGCAGCATGAGTTCAATTCCCGTACTGGCCTCCGCGAACAGGCGCAGGAATGTGGTGACTCGGGGCTTTTCACACTAACTTCATTGAACCCTACTTGTGACAATAAGTGATTATTATTAGGATGGTGAGCAATTATTGCAATAAAGAAGCCATATCTATGTTATCGAAAAGGTGGCAGCCCCAGAGGCTCAGAGGCACACTGCGGTGCATGTCAGGCTGCACTGAGTTAAACGAAACAAAAGAGACAAAATTCAAATTGGCTGACATAGTAAAAGAAATCTTAACAGTTACAAGAGGGAAAATCCTGCAGAGTTTAAAAGAAAGGGAACACATTTCGCTCAGGCCCCTGGCTGCTTTTTTTAAAAGCTCGCGCAGGTCAATAACAAGTTAAAAAGACAGGCAGAGCAGAGGAATTGCTGCAAAGTAAGGCAGAAGCTGTAGAGTTAAAAGGAAAGTTACCTGAAAAAGACAAAAGGCAGGTGGAGCAGAGGGAAAAGTGCTGCAGAGCTAACCACTCTTAACATTTCAACAAAGCCGGCTCTTTGAGGGGGTAGAAGATGTACGTGAACGTTGCGGGGGGGAGGCCCCGCAAACCACGTTCATATGTTTTGGTCCTGTCCAAAGCTGGAGGATTGCTGGAAGGAGGTGTTTAGGGTAATCTCTAAAGTGGTGCACGTGTTGGACCAGCCGGGGTTGGAAATGGGCGCGGAGGCAGATGTTGTAGCCTTTGCCTCGTTGATCGCCCGAAGGCGGATCCTGTTAGGGTAGAGATCAACCTCTCCACCCTGTGCCCTGGCGTGGTGGGGGGACCTGCTGGAATTCATAATACTTGAGAAGGTCAAATTGGAACTGAGGGGAAGGATGGAGAGGTTCTACAATTCATGGGTGTTATTCATTATGCACTTTCAAGAATTGGATCAGATCGAATATTAGGGGGTGTTGGGGGCTGGGAGGTTTGGGGGGAGGGGGACTGTCTTTGTTAATGGAGACTATGGGTGACTCCTGATTCCTCTTTGTCATTTGTTTATGTTAACATGCGGGCTAATGTTTGGGGGTTTTGGTGGGAGGATGGGATCGTTGTTATTGATATGGGGATTGACATTCCATTCGATACTGATTTATGTTTACTTTTGGGTGTACATTTGGGAGAAAATGAGGAAAAGGAGCATAAAAAAATTAAAAAGAACATTTCAACAAAGCGCACACCTGCTGATGGACTTGTTACATAGACACCTTCAGTTGAGTAATGTTCACACTTACATGAGCCCGCGCCCCCCCTAACCAGTTGAAATTGTTGCCTGGCATGGTGGGGGGACCTGCTGGAATTCTTGATGCTTGAAAAGCTCTTTGTATCTCCTGAGCCCCTTTTTCGGCATTCTCCAGTGTTAGGCCCTTTTTAGAGACAGATTGGGCTCCGCCAGTAATAGTTTTTAAGCTGATACGTTTATACCGCACACCAACCTGTCTTGCAACATCTCAGTCAGGAATGAGCCAAATTCACAATGTCATATTTTCACCAAGGTCAGTTTTCCAACAGCAAATCCATTTATTGTAGTAATCGGACAGCCACGGTGCACAACACTTGCGACCAATCCCGGTGACCTATGGAGATGTGGGTCCGGGTTGGAGCAGCAGGTTTTAAGCTCCCACCACACATCTATTGGGCGAGCTTCCGCCTGCTTAATAGGGGAATTCATATTCCACAAAGCCCACAGTGATATTTATTGGCAATCCCCCAGGTCCTTCGTGGCCATGATAACAGGAAGATACATTTAATGATGCAGTTTTTAGGTGGGCATCTTGATGGTCGCTATCGTCATGCGGAGATAGTGGTGCAGTGGTGATATCTCTGGACTAGTGGTTCAGAGGCTAATGGGGATATGGGTTCAAATCCTACCATGGCACACGGTGGAATTTAAATTCAAATTAATAAAAAAACATAGGTCCTTCCAACTCTGAGTTAGAGTCAGAGATGGTTCCAAATTACTTTCCTAAATTGTAACCCAGGAAGCGTTAAACAGACAAATCAGACTGAGGGATTCGGCAGTCAGCCAGCCATGTGTTCCCCGGTGGCGCATCCTCATCGTCCACGAGATTCTCCGTTCAGGCTGCCAGACAATGGGATTTCTCATTGTGGCCACCTCACACCGCCGGGAAACCCGCAGGGGTGGGTGAGCGACCGGCAGAACGGAGAATCCAGCCGGCGGAGAATCCCGCCCAGAGTCTTGGTGACGTTACAACAGACCATCTGACTTGCCCTCATCACCTGATACTACCTGCTAACTGGCTTCCAGCGACCACTATATGTCCATTTTTTGTGATTCTTTCATGGGCTGTGGACATCACTGGCAAGGCCCGTATTTGTTACCCATCCACATTGCTGTGGGTCTGGAGTCGTATGTCGGCCAGACCAGGTAAAGACAGCAGATTTCCTTCTCTAAAGGACATTTGTGAACCAGATGAGTTTTTATCAACAATCGATGATAATCAATTGTTGATAGTAATCCTCACCATTATTACGACCAGAGGTGGGAATCTCCGTCCCACCGCACCAGTTTTCCCCACGCCGTCGGGAAATCTGCGGGCATGAGTGCGATGCTGGCGAAACAGAGAATCCCGCCGACGGAGAATCCAGCCCATAGGTTTTTATATTCCAGATTTATTGAATAATTTAAATTTTGCCAACTGCTGTGGTGTTGAAATTTGAACCTATGTTCCCAGAGTACGCTACTCCGGCGGCATTTCCACTACGCCACAGGCCACCCTAACCCAGCGCCTCCCTCCTCTGCTCCCCATTGATCCTACCCATTTACTCACTTACCTGCCCGACAACACTCACTTTTAGGACTGAGTTTAGGAGGAACTTCTTCACCCAAAGGGCTGTGAATCTATGGAATTCCTTGCCCAGTGAAGCAGTTGAGGCTCCTTCATTAAATGTTTTTAAGGTAAAGACAGATAGTTTTTTGAACAATAAAGGGATTAAGGATTATGGTGTTCAGGCCGGAAAGTGGAGCTGAGTCAGATCAGCCATGATCTCATTGAATGGCGGAGCAGGCTCGAGGGGCCAGGTGGCCCACTCCTGCTCCTAGTTCTTATGTTCTTATGTTCTTAATAACAGAATGAACAACTGTTCAAATGTCCCAAAGGTTTTCATTGCATCAGTGAACATTTACCAGAAGAGGCAGCAGAGAGAGCCACAAACAGGGTTTTGTACAGATTTCCTTCGCTGATACTCGAGGTTTTCTGCGCTGACTGAGGTCTGCAGGATCTCCCATCGGAAGATTGGCCAGAAACATCAGAGGAGGATAAGTGGGTACCTTTTCTTTGCCTGAACTGGGTTGTAATCTTCCGACCCTGATCGGAGTATTGGGGCCGAGGTGAATAAAGAGCAAATCCTCACAGGAACATTCAGTTGCCCACGGATATTCGGCAGCGGCTCACCATCAGCAATTTCTGGGATATTTTCTCATCTTTAACCTGAGCACTCTGCACCCCTCTGGACTGAACTTTGGCATTACCGACTTCACATCTTTCCTGCTGCCTGACAGCTATTAACCGCTCCGCTTTATACTATTTCACTGAAGCCCGTTATCTGCTCTATAGGACAATACCAGTGACTGCACTTCAAAGGTGCGTCAATGGCTGTCAAATGCTGAGGCCATGAAAAATGCAACAGTAAATAAATACCATTTCCTTTCATTCTTTCATCGGTCCTTCATGTTTTGATTAGTCCTGGGATTAGGCATGTCTACTTTCCCATTGCACTCCTGATGGGAAGGTCCCCAGACCAATCACTAACTTGACTCTTCTGTGTTCAAATCCTAATTGCCAATAGTAAATTTTTTATGATTTTTTTTGATAAATTAGAAAGGACTTTTCAATTTTTTTTAATGCACTTAGAGTGCCCAATTTAATTTTTCCAATTAAGGGGCAATTTAGCGTGGCCAATCCACCTACCCTGCAAATCTGTGGGTGGTGGGGGCGAAACCCATGCAGACACGGGAGAATGTGCAAACTCCACACGGACAGTAACCCAGAGCCGTGATTCGAACCTGGGACCTCGGTGCCGTGAGGCAGCAGTGCTAACCACTGCGCCACCGTGCTGCCCTGAAAGGTCTGATCAATAAGTGCCATATGAAACCTTCCAAGAGTCTTAGCACAATGTATCTGCCGCTGGTGATTAGAAAAACATGAGGAAATCACCATGGGAACTCCAGGCAGCAGGGATTTTGGAAAAGTCAAGATAGGCCAATGCATGCGAGGTGAGCTACTTGATGTGGATTTTCAAATACCTCCTGACATTTTAGCCGGCATCTTGTACTGTCATCGGCTCACAAGCTTTTCAAAGAATGGGTTTTCTTTTTTTTTTTGCCGACTGGTGCTGAAGCTTGAGACTTAAAAGAGTTCAGTCAGAAGCAGTTGCGAGCGATTTGCTGTCACTCAAATCCGGTGAGTAAACCAGCACTCCCGCTGCATGCCCTGGGGATGTTGGCCATAAGAAGCACTTTCAGTGAGTTTGGTTAGACGAGGCAAAGCGTTTCCTCATCTGGGTCAGTTTGCCAAAGAGAGCAGTCACGAGTGGATTCACAGCAGGGCTTTAAGTGGGGGCTGAGCATGTTATTGAGGCCCCAAGTTACAGAAGGAATAGCAGTAGCGACTGAAGAAGAGAAAGAAGCTACATTTCCATAGCACCAACTGTGATATCGAAACACCCAGACGCACTTTCAAAGTGCAATCATTTTTGTGGATTAATCTGAGGCCCCACAAAATGGGATAATTCCACAAATAGAGTGTGAGCCAGCTTTATCGACACAGGTTCCAAAATGTGGGCGGCATGGCAGTGGTCAGCACAGTTGCTTCACAGCGCCTGGTTCCCAGGTTCGATTCCCGGCTTGGGTCACCGTCTGTGCGGAGTCTGCACGTTCACCCTGTGTCTGCGTGGGTTTCCTCCGGGCGCTCCGCTTTCCTCCCACTAGTCCCGAAAGACGTGCTGTTAGGTGAACTAGACATTCTGAATTCTCCCTCTGTATACCCAAACAGGCGCCGGAATGTGGCGACTGGGGGATTTTCACAGTAACTTCACTGCAGTGTTAATGTAAGTCTACTTGTGACAACAATAAATGTTATTAGTATCGTTGAATCTCTGTTGCCTTGACACTGAGGGATAAAGAACACCCCAGAGTCATGAAGCTTCTTGAGATATCTCATGCTCATTTGGTCTTTTACAGCTCCCCCAGAATTGCCACCTTCATCCAGCTGTGAGAAATGTTCTCAGTGTTCGTATCCAAGTGAACCGAATGATCGGGGCCTGCTTTTCCTTGACGACCAGCAGTGACGGCAGAATAACTCGGGATTTATGAGGCTGCAACCCTCTTGAAGCAGGGGCTGAGTTCTCTGAGCACCACCCATGTGGAATGGTGCTTTTAGCAACTGCGGCATGGTAGCCGGTTAACATGCACAGCCTGCCTTGTCAACCTGTCATAAAATATACATGAGCAGTAAAAATAAGCACTTCTAAATGACAGGAGGCATAATTCATTCTAATTACCTTTAAGTCACCAGAGACTAATCCAGATAACAAACAATAGTTGTTGGAGAAGAGGGGGCTCACCAAGATGGGCAAGAAACGAAAGTCAGTCCCAAGACCCGAAACACTGCAGTAAACAATGATGTAAGGTGAGTTTACGGGCATCAAAAAGATCGGTTTATTTATGGTGCTATATACTTGGAACTTTTTACTAAGTCTCTGTGTGCATAAAATTCTCAGTTAAGGAAGAGCAATGTAAGGTGAGGATGTGAGAACACCAGTATACAAGAGCTCCAAACGGCCATAAAATAAGCTGCAGAGATAGACGTCAGCAGAAGCTTATGGTTGAAAGCAATTCTGCCATTGTTAATGGTCCTCCACAAGGGGCTTTGGAAAATGTGTCCTAGCAACGACAGTAGATCTGAGAAAGGTTTTCTGTACCTTGACAATGAAATGTTTGCAATGCTACCTGTCATCAGCAGAACCATAGACCCCATACAGTGCTGAAGGAGGCTTCTCTGCCCATTGGGTCTGCACCGACCCCCTGAAAAAGCACCCTACCTAGCTCCACTCCCCTGCCCTATCTCCATAACCCCACCTAACCTGCACATCCCTGGACACTCAAAGGCAATTTATCAGGGCCCATCCACCTAACCTGAACATCTTTGGACTGTGGGAGGAAACCGGAGCACCCGGAGGAAACCCACGCAGACACGGGGAGAAAGTGCAAACTCCGTGCAAACTCCACACAAACAATCACCCGAGGCTGGAATTGAACCCGGGTCCCTGGTGTTGTGAGGCAGCAGTGCTAACCACTGTGCCACCATGTTGCCCCAAGCACACAACATCTTGCATTCATACATTTATATCACAAGACATTTCAAAGGTGCTCAATTGCTAAGGTTCTGCGATCTTTAACCCCTGGAAAGGCAAATTCATTCAGTTGAACTTATTATTAGGTTAAATCTCCAACTGAATGAACTTTTAGTGATAAGAGGAGGTGGTGGTGTAGTGGTGGTGCAGTGGGCGGTGCAGTAGTATTATCACTGGACGAGTAATTCAGAAACCCAGGGTAATGCTTATATCAAAAACCTAAGACTTGGCTCCTCCCTCTGCAACCTCCTGACCCATAGACCACAATTAGTAAGGATAAATAACAACAACCCCTCCACGATAGTCCTCAATACCGTGGCCCTGCAAGGCTGCATGTTTAGCACCCTACTATACTCCCTATGCACACACGACTGTGTGGCAAAATGTGGCTCCAACTCCACCTACAGGTTTGCTGACGATACGACCGTAGCGGGTCGGATCTTGAATAACAGTGAGTCAGGGTACAGGAAGGAGATAGAGAACCTAGTGGAGTGATGCAACAACAGTCTCGCTCAACATCAGCAAAACTAAGGAGCTGGTCATTGACGTCAGGAAGCAAAGTACTGTACACACCCCTGTCAGCATCTACAGGGCCGAGTTGGAGATGGTTGACAGCTTCAAATTCCTAGATGTTGCCATCACCAATAATATGTCCTGGTCCACCCACATCGACACTACAACCAAGAAAGCACAACAGCAACTATACTTCCTCAGGAAACTAAGGAAATTCAGCATGTCCACAGCTTACCAACTTTTACAGATGCAACATAGAAAGCATCCTTTCTGGCTGCATCACAGCCTGGTATGGCAACTGCTCGGCCCAAGACCATAAGAAACTACAGAGAGTCGTGAACACCGCCTAGTCCATTAGGCAAATCTTTGTAGCAACTTGGCCTTCAGTTGCCTGAAGGCTTGTTTCCTCTCACTCATGTTTTGGTGGAGCTGCCAGTTCTGGAAGGCCTTGCATTTTCGATCAAAGAAAGCCTGATCTCCTGATAATTCTCATTGAAACAGTCTTGGTGTTTCCAGGTCAAGAGCCCGAGCGTCTCCTCACAGGTGCTAACTATGGTGGCTTTTGAGGCGGACTAGGTGCTGTTGGCGTTCTGTGCCTCTGGATCATTGGCTGTCGCCAGGTTAGCTGTGAGGCCCCGACTGAGTAGCTCCTTCTCCTCAGGGTCTTTGAGTCTCCTGCGGCAGAGTTCTTCCTGTTTGTGCTGGTTTGGGACCAGGGTGATGAACATGGTAGAGTGGATAGTTTGTGGTCAGTCCAGCATTTGTTGGCCATGGTTGTGGCACGGGTGATGTGGACATCTTTGCGCTCCCTTGCTTAGACAATGATATAGTCCACTAGGGGCCTGTGCTTGGGCTGTTGTCATGAGGTCATCTGCTTGTCCCTCTGATGGAACAGGGTGATGAACAGTTCATGTTCTAAACATTTATCAGGAGGAGAACTCCGTTGGTGTACCTTTTCCCCATTCATTCCCTGCCTAACACGCCTTTCAAAAGGTTTGTGCCCCTCCAGACTCTAGCATTGAAGTCGCCGAGGAGAATCAGCTTTACTCCCTTTTGGATGTGGGACAGTGATTGGTTAAGGTTGGAATAGAATGACCCTTTTGTCTCGTTTGTTACATAGAGGGTTTGGCTATACACACTGAGGGCTGTAATGTACTGCTTCTATAAGCCATAGGGTCATGAAACGTTTGCTCACTCCACAGGGGGGTTTGTTGAGGCATCCGACCAATTTGTTTTTTACAGTGAAGCGGACAGCGTAGAGACAATATTCTTCTTCCGGATTGCCTTTCCTGAAGACGGTGTATCCGCCACCTTATTCTTTAAGCTGGCCATCTCCTGTCAGTTGTGTCTCATTCAGGGCGTCAACGTCAATGTTGTGGTACTGGAGTTCCTGGGCTATGATGGCGGCACTTTGGGGTTGGTTGCGCACATTATCCCTTCAGGAGAGAACGGCCAATAGCCTTTGCTTCAAGCACTCCTACTATCGCAGGAATGAATTACATTCAGCTTGAAAAAGAAGCTTTGAGCATCATTTTCAGTCAAAGAAGGTTCCATCATTATATTTATAGCTGTCATTTTACCCTTGACTGCAATCGTTGGGCCGATAAACGTATACCTTCTTTAGCAGCGAGTAGCTTGCAAAGATGGTCATTGATATTGTCGACGCACACTTACGATATCCAGTATCACAAGTCAGAGCAGCAAGAAAATGCTGATGCTTTATCACAATTGCCGTTACGCGTCAAACATGACCCAGAAGAACATTTTCTCAATCATTTGTTTTTCTCACTCGTGGATAGTGTACCTTTGACTTCATCTCAAGTTCAAAGATATGCAAGAACCAATCCAGTGATGGGGAGGCTGATGGATTTGGTCCAAAAGGGAACACATTCAGACATTCGGAAGAAAAATCCAGACCTCAGGCCCTACATTGGGCAGCACGGTAGCATTGTGGGTAGCACAATTGCTTCGCAGCTCCAGGGTCCCAGGTTCGATTCCCGGCTTGGGTCACTGCCTGTGCGGAGTCTGCACATCCTCCCCGTGTGTGCGTGGGTTTCCTCCGGGTGCTCCGGTTTCCTCCCACAGTCCAAAGATGTGCAGGTTAGGTGGATTGGCCATGATAAATTGCCCTTAGTGTCCAGAATTGCACTTAGTGTTGGGTGGGGTTACTGGGTTATGGGGATAAGGTGGAGGTGTTGACCTTGGGTAGGGTGCTCTTTCCAAGAGCTGGTGCAGACTCGATGGGCCGAATGGCCTCCTTCTGCACTGTAAATTCTATGATAATCTATCATCATATGAAGACTTGAGTTGACAGTACAGAATGGAGTTCTATTGTGGGGAATCCGTGTGATTATTCCCCTGTGCTTGTTTGGTAGAATCCTTGACCAACTGCATGAGGCACATCCTGGTTTGGTTAGGATTGAAGGAATTGGCACACAGTTATTTTTGGTGGCCAGGATTAGACGCTTGATTAAATTGAAGAGAAAGTTGGGCAAGGCCAATCCTGTGCAAAATTAAGCAACACTTCACCATGACAACCATTACACCCATGGGAATGGCCAACCCAGCAACGACAGAGAATACACATCAATTATGCTGGTCCACTGGAGGGACACATGCTCCTAGTGACTGTGGACACGCACTCGAAATGGCCAGAAGTCACGATAATGAAGTCATCGACGACTGGGCAGACCATTGAGAAGCTAGATGAAATATTCACCAGATTGTCAATGATAACGGTACACAGCTTACTTCAAAAGGAGTTTGAGGCCTGCTTGAAAAGGAACGGTAGACACCATATTAAGTCATCTTCATAATATCCAGCAACGAGTGGATTGGATGAACATTTTAAGCAATCATTAAAGCATTCTCTTGAAGCTTTGAAGGACCAGGGGACATTATCAAGAAGAGTAAACACATTTCTGATATCTTATCGGAACACTGAACATGTTACCATGCAAAGTTCACCGGCAATGCTGTTGTATAAGAGGAAACTATGAGCACAGTTTGAGTTGTTCCACCTGATACTTCAGAGATTGTCAAACGACATCAACCAGCACAAACTGGGGTTGGATTGGATTGGATTGGATTTGTTTATTGTCACGTGTACCGAGGTACAGTGAAAAGTATTTTTTCTGCAAGCAGCTCAACAGATCATTAAGTACATGGGAAGAAAAGGGAATAAAAGAAAATACATAATAGGGCAATGCAAGATATACAATGTAACTACAAAAGCACTGGCATCGGATGAAGCATACAGGGTGTAGTGTTAATGAGGTCAGTCCATAAGACGGTCATTGAGGAGTCTGGTGACAGTGGGGAAGAAGTTGCTTTTGAGTCTGTTCGTGCGTGTTCTCAGACTTCTGTATCTCCTGCCCGATGGAAGAAGTTGGAAAAGTGAGTAAGCCGGATGGGAGGGATCCTTGATTATGCTGCCCGCTTTCCCCCGGCAGCGGGAGGTGTAGATGGAGTTCATGGATGGGAGACAGGTTTGTGTGATGGACTGGGCGGTATTCACGACTCTCTGAAGTTTCTTGCGGTCCTGGGCCGAGCAGTTGCCATACCAGGCTGTGATGCAGCCCGATAGGATGCTCTCTATAGTGCATCTGTAAAAGTTGGTAAGGGTTAATGTGGACATGCCGAATTTCCTTAGTTTCCTGAGGAAGTATAGTTGCTGTTGTACTTTCTTGGGTGTAGTGTCGATGTGGGTGGACCAGGATATATTATTGGTGATGGCAACATCTAGGAATTTGAAGCTGTCAACCATCTCCACCTCAGCCCTGTAGATGCTGACAGGGGTGTGTACAGTACTTTGCTTCCTGAAGTCAATGACCAGCTCTTTAGTTTTGCTGGCATTGAGGGAGAGATTGTTGTCGCTACACCACTCCACTAGGTTCTCTATCTCCCTCCTGTATTCTGACTCGTCGTTATTCGAGATCCGGCCCACTATGGTCGTATCGTCAGCAAACTTGTAGATGGAGTTGGAACCAAGTTTTGCCATGCAGTCGTGTGTGTACAGGGAGTATAGTAGGGGGCTAAGTACACAGCCTTGCGGGGCACCGGTATTGAGGACTATTGTGGAGGAGGTGTTGTTGTTCATTCTTACTGATTGTGGTCTGTTGGTCAGAAAATCGAGGATCCAGTTGCAGAGTGGAGAGCCAAATCCTAGTTTTTGGAGCTTTGATGTGACCTTGGCTGGGATTATGGTGTTGAAGGCGGAGCTGTAGTCAATAAATAGGAGACTGATGTAGGAGTCCTTGTTTTTGAGATGCTCGAGGGATGAGTGTAGGGCCAGGGAAATGGCGTCTGATGTGGACCGGTTGCTATGGTATGCGAATTGCAGTGGATCAGGTGTTCTGGGAGTATGGAGTTGATGCGCTTCATGACCAACCTCTCGAAGCACTTCATTACGACTGAAGTCAGGGCTACCGGACGGTAGTCATTGAGGCATGTTGCCTGGTTCTTCTTTGGTACCGGTATGATGGTGGTCTTCTTGAAGCAGGTGGGGACCTCGGAGTGGAGTAGGGACAGGTTAAAGATGTCTGTGCATACCTCTGCCAGCTGGTCCGCGCAGGCTCTGAGTGCACGACCAGGGATCCCGTCCGGGCCCGTCGCCTTCCATGGGTTCACTTTCAGGAAGGCCGATCTGACTTCGGAAGCTGCGATGGTGGGTATGGGTGAATTATGGGCTGCTGGGGCACTCGATAGTGGATTGTTGGTTACCTGCTCGAATCGAGCATAGAATGCATTGAGTTCATCAGGGAGAAATTCTCTAAAAAGACGAACATTCAACCAGGGAGAGAGAGCGTTAGCTTGGAGCTACAGCACTCATGAGAAATGGGTACCAGCATTGATCCAGGCAAAGACAGGTACAGACGGATGATGAAAGAGTTTGCCGATTTCATGCACGTCAGTTATTTGCTCCACAGTGAGTTTGCAGAAACGTCTCAAGAGGTTCTACCTTTAGGACATCTGGAGAGCTATACTTTGGAATGGAAACCAGAGACAGTGACAAGTTCAGATTCTGTTTCCGAGGACTTTCCAATGTCTATAATGACAGATACAGGGATAAATACTCAAGAAGTACCATCCACAGGGAGGGCATGGTGGCACAGTGGTGAGGACAGCTGCCTCACGGTGCCAAGGACCCGGGTTCGATCCCGGCCACAGATCCCATGTGGAGTTTGCACATTCTCTCTGTGTCTGCATAGATCTCCCCTCACAACTCAGAGATGTGCAGGGTAGGTGGATTGGCCACGCTAAGTTGCCCCTTAATTTGCAAAAAAAAAAAATTGGGTACTCTAAATTCATATAAAAAAAGAAGTAGCATCTACAGAAAGGAATGAGGACACTTCTGAGGTCGCAAACAGCCGAATTCAAGAACTCCGAATTCTACCACAGAGTCTGTCTTATTGAATTGTATATATACATAATGATAGCATATCAGGGATCTGTTGTATGATCGTTAATTTTTTTTTAAAGAATCTTTATTGCCCACCTGCAATTAATCAGATCTGGGCATCATCTAGACTTGTGTGGTGGGTATGTCATTTGCTATTTAATAATAATAATCTTTATTGTCACAATTAGGCTTACATTAACACTGCAATGAAGTTGCTGTGAAAATCCCCCAGTCGCCATATTCCCGAGCCTGTTCGGGTACACTAAGGGAGAATTCAGAATGTCCAATTCACCTAACAAGCACGTCTTTTGGGACTTGTGGGAGGAAACCGGAGCACCCAGAGGAAGCCCACAGAGACAACGTGCAGATTCTGAACAGACAGTGACCCAATCCGGGAATTGAACCTGGGACCCTGGCGCTGTGAAGCAACCGTGCTAACGACTGTGCCACCGTACCCTGTCATTGCACGACTGAAGTAAAGAGGGAGGGATGTTGGCACAATTCACCGATTCCCTGGAGCGGCAGTTTGGTCTATCAAGTCTGCTCCAACCCTCTGAAAGAGCACCCTTACTGTCTCCCATACTAACCCTGCAACCCCCGTTAACACACTTAACCAGCACATCCCTGGACACTGAGGGGAAATTTTAGTATGGCCAGTCCACCAAACCTGCACATCTTCGGACTGAGGGAGGAAATTGGGGTGTCCAGAAGAAACCCATGCAGACACGGGGAGGATGTGCAAACCCCACACAGACAGTCATCCGAGGCTGGAATTGAACCCTGGTCCCAGGCACTGTGAGGCAGAAGTGTCATAATATACATCTATGTATATAATGTAGTGCAGACAAGCAGTGATTTACACACAGGATGACCAGTAAGCACACAGAACAGAGCAGCCAATCACCAGACAGGACACGACCACTACAAAGCCAGAGGGCACCAGGTTTCCCGTTCTCTTGGGATCCAGCCTCTGAGACAGTCAGAGCTTGTGAGCAGCAGCTAGAACAAACACCATGTGGTAGTCAATAAGTCTGGTCAGGCTAGTATCAGGGGCGGAATTCTCCGACCCCCCCCGTAGGGTCGGAGAATCGCCCGGGGCTGGCGTAAATCCCGCCCCCGTCGTGGCTGGAATTCTCAGTCACCCGGGAATCGGTGGGAGCGGGAATCATCCCGCGCCGATCGGCGGGCTCCCCGCGGCGATTCTCCGGCCCGCGATGGGCCGAAGTCCCGCCGCTGACAGGCCTCTCCCACCGGCGGGAATTGGAGCACCTCTGGAGCCGGCGGGATTAGTGGCGCGAGCGGGCCCCCGGGGTCCTGGGGGGGGCGCGGGACGATCGGCGTGGGGGTGCCCCCACGGTGGCCTATCCTGCGATCGGGCCAGTGCCGTGGGGGCACTCTTTTTCTTCCGCCGCCGCCACGGCCTCCACCATGGCGGAGGCGGAAGAGACCCCCCTTATCGCGCATGCGCCGGTGGTGACGTCAGCGGCCGCTGACGCACCAGCGCATGCGCGAAACGGCGAAGGCCTTTCGGCCAGCCCTGATGCCGGGCGGTGGGTGTCAAAGGCCATTGGCGCCGGTTTTGGCGCCAGTCGGTGTGGCGCCAACCACTCCGGCGCGGGCCTAACCCCTAAAAGTGCGGAGGATTCCGCACCTTTGGGGAGGCCCGATGCCGGAGTGGTTGGCGCCACTCCGCTACGCCGGGACCCCCCCGCCCCGCCGGGTAGGGGGAATCCCGGCCCAGGTCTCCAGTCAAGTCAGCATAATGTCAACCCACAGCTGAACATGTAATATAGTTAGATGTTAAATAAAATCGTGTTGCATCTCATCAAGTGTTGGAAGCCTGTCTCTCGCTACACTGCATCAAACGCAGTCCACATAGACCCAGCCTGCCCAACACATCACTAACCACTGTGTCACCGTGCTGGAATGGCACTGTCAAAATGCCCAGATGCTGGGGACTGCCAGAGTATCACTCTGCCCTGTCCCCAAATACACACGAGTCTCCAATGGCTTGGGAAACCACCCCAGGATCAGGTGCCCCAGCGAGGGCGAGATCCAGATTTTGGCAGGAGGTGCAAGTCGGCTGACCCGCGATCAGCTCCGCGCCTGTTGCTGAGCTCGATGTGGGGCTCCCACGTGATTCATATATATTGGATATATTTCGGGTGCAACGTGGTCACCGAATCACCCCGTTATGTATCGGGGAATACAATCTGCTGGTTCTGCTTCACCTGATGCGTTGTGACATCAGTGGAGTGTTTGCTCTGGCTTCGGCAGATCACCAGCTTGAATGTACGAACATCACCCTTAATAAATCCCTCATTGTGATTTAATCCGGAGTGTGGGCACATCCAAACCTTTTCTCTTTACGGCAACAATGAAATATAACAAAAGATAACTCAGAATAAAACATATGTGGTATATTTTATCTCCTATTACAGAGTATCCTCCCTCAGAAGTTATAATTAAGAATTCTAGAAGAATTACTATGAGGTTGACAGAGCGAGACTAGATTACAATAGACGCTTGATGGCTGGCACAGACACGATAGGCTGAAGCGTCTCTTTCCGGTCTGTAAAACTCTATGATGACAATCTTTTTATAATGGTTCATTTATAATACTTTATTGTAAATTTAAACTTTAGATTACATTACAGGGGTATTTTGAACATTACAGACAAGAGTAAAGGCAAAATAAAGAAATGCGCCTAAAGAGAGTAAATGCAAACTTCAACTTCACTTGGAGTAACAAACCAGTTTTGTGCTTACAGTCAAATGTATCAAACTGAGGCTTCTGTTATCTTTGACTCAGTCATGATGAAACTGTAATATCTTTCAGAGGGCCTACAGGGTGGCAATGCTTGGCTTCCCCATGCTCCTTACAGAGTACGAGCTCCCCCGTTGAGGGTAGGGTATCTCAATTACCCAGTGCATATAGGGTTGACCAGTGAGGCACCGATCAAACAGGATCCCAGGAAGGGGTCTACCAGAATGTGTATAGAAACATAGAAGCATAAGAAAAAGAAGCAGGAGGAGGCCATTTGGCCCACGGTAATTAAGCGGTCCCCATTGGGTTTCCTGTCAATAGCGAACCCTACAACGTTGTTTGTGAGTGTCTTCACCACTGTAAATGCTGTCTAATGCCAAGGGGAGATGGTCAGATTCTCTCTTGATGTGGAGATGCCAGCGTTGGACTGGGGTGGGTGCAGTAAGGAGTCTTATAACACCAGGTTAAAGTCCAACAGGTTTGTCGTACCCTCAATAATAACACAAGAGAGTAGATCGGTAAAAGAAGGCTTTAATAAGCAGAGAGCTAGCCTGTTGCCGAGACGGGTGCTTACTGGGTGCCGCCTACAGGGCGGCCCCTTATATACGACTCCCTGGTGGGCGGAGCCGGAGGCGGAGTCCCCCAGGGTTCCAAGCCCAGTCTTAAAGGGGCAACACCTACATGATGATAAGGGTACAGTAACCGTTCATCACATTCACCCCCTGTTTAAAAAAAACCTCAAAGTTCATCGGAGGTGAAGTGGAATCACATGTCTAGTCTTTTCGGCAGCCTGATCATCCTCGTCGACCTCCTCAGCTCGGGTGGTGGTGCAGTGGACACGGACGTCTTTGGTGAGGGGACATCCGGGAGCAGGGTGGTCGGAGTTTGATCCGGGTCAGGGTAGGGGGTTGGGGTACAGGGGAATACCTGAAGCTGGGGGTAGCGGTGCCGGCGCCGGAAGGGAGTGTGGGGGGGGTGCTAGGGAGGGGCGCTGTCGGTGTCTCCCGATGGAGAGGGGGACCGGGGTGGGGCATCAGTGGGTGCCAGGTCCCGCAGGGAAACCATGAGAGGGGGGCGTCTGTAGTGGGGGAACCAGCGAGTGCCAGATCCCAGAGGGAAATCGGTGTCTTGCCTGCCGTCGGGGTGCTCGACGTAGGCGACTAGGGGATTTTCACAGTAACTTTATTGAAACCTACTCGTGACAATAAGCGATTTTCATTCATTCATTTCATCAGGAGTTCGCATGTAGTAGTCGGATCTTCTCGACCAGGGGGTCTGTTTTATGGCTCCTCGCGTGCCTCCGGAGAAGAACCGGTCCTGGAGCCATCAGCCAAGGTGGAAGCGAGACCCTGGAGGTGGACTTCCTGGGGAAGACAAACAAACAGTTGTGAGGGGTCTCATTCGTGGCCGTGCAGAGGAGCGACCTAATGGAGTGGAGGGCATTGGGTAGGACCTCCTGCCAGCGGGGGATAGGGAGACTCCTTGACCGTAGGGCTAGGAGGACAGCCTTCTAAACTGTCGCGTTCTCCCTCTCCACCTGCCTGTTTCCCCGCGGGTTGTAACTGGTTGTTCTGCTCGAGGCGATGCCCATGTTGAGCAGATACTGACGCAGATCATCGCTGATGAACGATGTACCCTGGTCGCTGTGGATATAAGCGGGGAAACCAAACAGGGTGAAGATGCTGTGCAGTGCCTTTATCACGGTGGCCGAGGTCATGTTCGGACAGGGGACGGCGAATGGAAAGCGGGAGAACTCATCGATGACGGTTAGGAAGTAGGTATTGCTGTTCGTGGATGGGAGGGGACCTTTGAAGTCCACGCTTAGTCGCTCATAGGGCCCCGAGGCCTTTACGAGACGAGCATTGTCTGGCCGGTCGAAGTGCGGTTTGCACTCCGCGCAGATCTGGCAGGCCCTAGTCATGACCTTGACCTCCTTGGTGGAGTAAGGTAGGTTGCGGGACTTGATAAAGTGGGCGAGCCGGTTAACCCCCGGGTGACAGAGGTCATTGTGGATGGCCAGGCGATCCTCCTGCGCGTTGACGCACGTACCGCGGGACAGGGCATCTGGGGGCTCGTTGAGCTCCCCGGACGATACTTGATATCGTACGTGTAGGTGGAGAGTTCGATCCTCCACCTCAAGATTTTAACATTTTTAATTTCGCCCCGTTGTGCGTTATCAAACAGGAAGCCTGCCGAGGGTGAACTGCCTACCGGCTAGGTAGTGCCTCCAGTGCCGCACGGCCTCCACAATGGCTTGTGTCTCCTTTTCGACTGCAGATTGCCGAATCGCGCAGGCGGTGAGGGTTCGGGAGAAGAATGCTACTGGCCTGCCTGCCTGTTTGAGGGTAGCAGCCAGGGCGATGTCTGGCGCATCGCTCTCTACCTGGAAAGGGATGGTTTCATCCACCGCGTGCATAGCGGCCTTGATGATGTCGGCCTTGATGCGACTGAAGGCTGACCGGGCCTCAGCCGTCAGGGGCAATGTCGTGGTCTTTATGACTGGCCGGGCTTTGTCCGCATATTTGGGGATCCACTGGGCGTAATAGGACAAAAGCCCAAAGCACTGTTTGAGGGCCTTGAGGCTACGGGGATGGGAAGTTCCTTAAGGGGACGCATGCGGTCGGGGACGGGGTCGTTTTCCATGACATTGCCAAGGATGGCTCGTCAGGCTGTGTGGAAAACGCAATTTTCCTTGTTGTAGGTCAGGTTGAGGGATCGGGCAGTCTGGAGGAACTTTTCGATGGTTCGCGTCATGGTCCTGCTGATCATGGCCGCAGATGGTGACGTTGACTAAGTACGGGTATGTAGCCCCCAAGCCATATTGGTCCACCATTTGGTCCATCACCCTCTGGAAGTTGGAGACCCCATTTGTGATGCCAAAGGGGACCCTGAGGAAGTGGAAGAGCCGGTCGGCTGCTTCGAAAGCAGTATAGGGGCGGTCTTTCGGTCGGATAGGGAGCTGGTGGGAGGCGGATTTGAGGTTAACAGTGGAGAATACCCGGTATCGAGCAATCCGATTGACCATTTCTGCTATGCGGGGAAGGGGGCACGCATCGAGCTGCGTGAAGTGGTTTATGGTCTGGCTATAGTCCAAGACCATCTGTTTCTTTTCCCCGGAGCGTACTACCACCACTTGTGCTCTCCAGGGGCTGTTGCTAGCCTCGATGACCCCCTCTCCCAGTAAACATTGGACCTTTGACTTGATATAAGTCATGTCTTGGGCACTGTACCGCCGGCTCCTGGTGGCAACGGGCTTACAGTCGGGGGTGAGGTTCGCGAATAGTGATGGGGGTGCAACTTTCAGTGTTGCGAGGCTGCATACCGTGAGGGGCGGGGGCAAGGGTCCACTGAACTTCAGTGTCAGGCTTCAGTGGCTGCATTGGAAATCCAGACCGAGCAGCAGGGGGGGGCGCAGAGGTGAGGGAGGATAGAGTTTGAAACGAGCATATTCGGCGCCCTGGATCGAGAGATGACCGCCCCATGACTCACACAAGGCCGATGACACGTCAGAAAGGCGCGTGCCTGGTCGGTGTGCAGCCGCGCTGCGAGGCCTGTGGGCCTGTGAGCCTGATTTCCGGGCCTGGTGATCTTTTTGTTTCTGGGCCCTGGGCCTGGCCAGGCAGACCCTTGCAAAATGCCCCTTCTTCCCACAGTCGCTGCAGATGGTGGAGCGGGCTGGGCAGCACAGACGTGGGTGCTGGCCCTGCCCACAGAAATAGCATGGTGTGCCCTCGATCTGGGCGAGTCACCACGCGGTGCAGGCCCTTAGCATGGCCGAGTCTGGGGTAGTCCGAGGGGGGCTCGCAGGGTCCGCGGGGTATGTGCCTAGGTTGTGGCGGGCTACCCCATGGTGGCGAGCGTTACCGTGTCCTGGAGGACTTGAGCCCCATTTTCGAGGAGTCGCTGCCTGATATAGGTGGAACGGATGCCGGACACGAATGCGTCTCGGATGTGCAGGTTCATGTCAACTTCCGCCGTCACATCCTGATAATTGCAGTTCCTGGCGAGCGTGGTGAGCTTTTCCACGAACTCGTCGAGCGTGTCCCCTGAGCGGTGCCGACAGGTCGAGAGCAGATGCCGGGCATGTACCTAGTTCATGGGTTTGACGAAACACTTGCGTAGGATCTCGACCGCCTCGTCATAAGTAGTCGCCTTCTCGATCATGGCGGAGATTCTGTGACTCACCCGGGCGTGGAGTAGGCGCAGCTTGCGTGGCCCTGGGATGGGAGTCTCCGAGGATTCCAGGTAGGCCTCGAAGCAGCGGAGCCAGTACTTAAAAATGTATTTTGCCTCCGGTGTCCGTGCTTTCAGGTTGAGCGTCTCTGGCTTGAGACCTGCGTCCATCCTAAGGTAGGGCTGCTTATTAAATTGTAGTACCCTCAATAACGACACAAGAGAGTAGATCGGTAAAAGAAGGCTTTAATAAGCAGAGAACTAGCCTGTTGCTGAGACGGGTGCTGACTGGGTGCCGCCTGCAGGGCGGCCCCTTATATACGACTCCCTGGTGGGCGGAGCCAGAGGCGGAGTCCCCCAGGGTTCTAAGCCCGGTCTTAAAGGGGCATCACCTACATGATGACAAGGGGACAGTAACCGTTCATCACAAGGTTTGTTTGGAATCACTAGCTTTCAGAGTTCAGTTCCTTCATCAGGTGAGTGAAGAGGTGGGTTCCACAAACACATATATAGACAAAGTCAATGATGCAAGATGATACTTTGAATGCTGCATTGGAATACAAGTCTTTGTAGGTAATTATGTATTTCCAGATTCTCTCTTGTTAAAGATGGTTAACTAACAGAAAGCAAAGAGGGAGAATAAATGGATGCTTTTCTGGTTGGCAATCAGTGGCTAGTGGTGTGCCTCAAGGATCAGTTGGGACTGCAATTGTTTACATAGATGATTTGGAGTTGTGGACCAAGTGTAATGTGTGAAGGTTCACAGATGACACTAAGACGAGTGGTAGAGCAAAGTGTACAGAGGACTCTGAAAGTCTGTAGAGGAATACAGATTGTTTAAGTGAGTGGGCAAGGGTCTGGCAGATGGAGTTCAATGTTGATAAATGGGTGGTCATCCATTTTGGTAGGAAAAACAGAAAAATGGACTCTTATTTAAATGGTAAAAAATTGCAGCATGCTGCTGTGCAGAGGGACCTGGGTGTCCTTGTTCACGAATCACAAAAAGGTGGTTTGCAGGTGCAGCAGGTAATTAAGACGGCAAATGGAATTCTATCCTTGATTGCCAGAGGTATGGAGTTTAAAACAGGGAGGTTATGTTGCAGCTAATAATAATAATCTTTATTGCCACAAATAGACTTACATTAACACTGCAATGAAGTTACAGTGAAAATCCCCTAGTTGCCACACTCCGGCACCTGTTCAGGTACACAGAGGGAGAATTCAGAATATTCAATTCACCTAACAACACGTCTTTCGGGACTTGTGGGAGGAAACTGGAGCACCCGGAGGAAACCCACGTGGACAAGGGGAGAATGTGCAGACTCCGCACAGACAGTGATCCAATCCGGGAATCGAACTTGGGACCCTGGAGCTGTAAAGCAATCAATATGAGGCAAGTGTCACATTTATGGACGTAGCCTCTACTCACACCATTAAAACAATTACAGTATTCCTGAATTCTATATGTCCTTTGCTAGGCTAGCATCCCTGAATCTTATTCTTGAAAAGTGGACGCACGGATTAAATTAGGAGCCCATCCCTCGGCAGTGGGAATTTCGATAAGACTCAGCACTGGAAACTCCAGGGAGACCTCATCCCAGTACTTGCCCCCTTGAACTGGTGCCCTCCGAGTTTTCCAGGACTCAAATAAGTCTTTGCAATTTTGTGAGAAATACCAGAGAAAATCATCAGTACAGGCACTTATAATGGATGACGCGGTGCTTAGCAACCAGAGGAATTTGTAACACACTTTAAAAAGCAGAAGAGATTCCCCAATCCCAAATTCACGTGACATTTAACCTGGCAGTGCAAAAGACACTGAGTGCAAAAAATGGGAGATGGGGGGGGGGGGGGGGGGGGAGGGTGGGGGGTGGGGGGAGAAAAAAATCTTCTGGTCCTCAATCACCAGTATCTTTCGCGTTGAATGCAAAACAGCAATCAAAATATTTGGCAGCTCTTTGCACCTGCTCATCAAGTAATTATCATTTGGAATTTCATGGCATCAATAAAGGAGCATGGACAGAGGAGTTGTTGCAAAATGTGTCCGTTCACAAGAGAATAAGAACAGCAACATCAATCTTGTAGTTTGCTTCTGATCCTTTCTGAATTAACATTATTTCCATGTCCCTAAAGCTCTCTTGTTTTTCTTATTGCATTCTGAAGAAAGTCCGCACGTCGATCCTGCCATTATCTGGAGATTATCTTCTTTTGTTTGTGTTGGGATGCGGCACACGTCTGAATTGGAAACTCGTCAGAACAACCAAGGCACAGGTTAGATCCCAACTCCGGCTGACCACATTCCAGGCAGCGCCCTCGTCACAGCTTCCTGCCTCCAGCCCCCTCACCAAATGGTTGCCCGATGTACCCACTGTCAAGGTGCCCAGCCTTGCCGCATCCAATCAGAAAGTGAACAGGTGACTCTTCTGCAACTGACTGGAGGATTCTTCCCTGTCAGTTAAATGACCCCCCCCCCTCCCCCGCAGTCCAATTCCTTTAGCAGAAATTAACCAGTGTTTGAAGAAAATTTAAGAAAACCTCTTCTTGACATCACCCTGACATATTTTTTAATTCGTTCATGGGATATGGGCATCGCGGGCATTTATTGCCCTTCCTGGAGTGCATTTTTCAGAGTCTGTGGGTCCGGAGGCACGTGTAGGGAGACCAGGTAAGGACGGGGCCTATAGGTTTTTATGACAATCGACAATGGTTTCATGGTCACCATTGGACTTTTAGTTCCAGAATGTTTTTATTGAGTTTATATTCCACCACCTGCCATGGTGGGATTCGAATCCCAGTCCCCATGTCATTATCCTGGGTCTCCGGATTACCAGTCCAGTGGCGATACTACTGCGCCATCACCTTCCTCCTGCCATGATTGACCGCAACCTAGTTAGATGGGTAGCCCTCTTCAATGAAGGATGGAACACACTAAAGAGAAAGAGTAACAGTTGATGTGAAGGAGATTGAGTGTCACTGGAATATAGGAAGAAGAGTATGGCTGTTCAAACTCCAAGCCTACTTTCCCATCCATTTTGTTTATGGCTAATCTGCAGCTGAATATAATTTTCATAGCTTTACTGTGGATCTTTGCTTCACAGAAATCAATCAATCTCAGTCTTATTGTATCAATATTTATAATTATTGTAGCAGCCATCATCTTTTGACGTGGGAATTCTGTCTGCCACCTTTGTGTGGGAAAAGGTGCTTCTTGATTTCACTCCTGAACGGGCCACGCTTGAATCAAAGATATATCAACTTGCTTTGTTTCTCTGCAAAAGAATGCAGCTGGTCTATATCATAGAATCCCTACAGTGCAGAAGGAGGCCATTCAGTCCATTGAGTCTGCACCAACCCTCTGAAACAGCACCCTGCAAAGGGCCACACCCTGCCCTATCCCGAAATCCCGCCTAACCTTTCGGACATTATGAAATGAAAAAATGAAAATCGCTTATTGTCACAAGTAGGCTTCAATGAAGTTACTGTGAAAAGCCCCTAGTCGCCACATTCCGGCGCCTGTCCGGGGAATCGAACCATGCTGCTGGCCTGCCAGCGATTTAGCCCAGTGTGCTAAACCAGGGGCAATAAAGGGCTGTTTAGCACAGGGCTAAATCGCTGGCTTTGAAAGTAGACCAAAGCAGGCCAGCAGCACCGTTCGATTCCCGTAACAGCCTCTCCGAACAGGCGCCGGAATGTGGCGACTAGGGGCTTTTCACAGTAACTTCATTTGAAGCCTACTTGTGACAATAAGCTATTTTCATTTCATTTCATTTAGCATTTAGCATAGCCGATCCACCTAGCCTGCACATCTTTGGACTGTGGGACAAAACCGGAGAACCCAGAGGAAACCCACGCAGACACTGGGAGAACGCACAGATTCCACACAGTCACCTGAAGCCGGAATTGAACCCGGGTCCCTGGCGCAGTGAGACAACAGTGCTAATCACTGTGCCACCCAATTCTACCCTACTCGCTATTAATGATGGTTCATTGTAGATCTCAAACTGTGATAATCAATAATATGATATGCAAGGGCACCCAACACTTTCCGAACCGTGCTCTCCAAAATTAGTTGCCAGCAGAGGGCAGCAGAGCAGAGCTACTGATCAGCTGTTCTGGGGAAATTTGCATACGTGCAGTGCGGTCAGCCTAAGTTGAAGGTGAACCTGCGAAGAGGACCCAAGGAGTTTGAGTAAAGGCAAGCAACCAGCAGAGGGCAGCAGAGCAGAGCTACTGATCAGCTGTTCTGGGGAAATTTGCATACGTGCAGTGCGGTCAGCCTAAGTTGAAGGTGAACCTGCGAAGAGGACCCAAGGAGTTTGAGTAAAGGCAAGCAACCAGCAGAGGGCAGCAGAGCAGAGCTACTGATCAGCTGTTCTGGGGAAATTTGCATACGTGCAGTGCGGTCAGCCTAAGTTGAAGGTGAACCTGCGAAGAGGACCCAAGGAGTTTGAGTAAAGGCAAGCAACCAGCAGAGGGCAGCAGAGCAGAGCTACTGATCAGCTGTTCTGGGGAAATTTGCATACGTGCAGTGCGGTCAGCCTAAGTTGAAGGTGGTTTGTGGAGGGGCTGTTGGCAAGTGACAGTTAAACCCGAAACACTTTGTGAGTGTTTCCCACCCTACCTCCTCCTCTAACCAACCCCCCCACCCCACGGTGGTTGGGAAGCGGGAGCAGGGGCCTGTCGTGAAGGTGAGTGAGTGCCTTTAAATTTGCTTACCTTTCAGCGGGATCAGGGTTTGAGATAATATCAGGTAAGCTCTTCCTTTCTTTTTCTTTTTCTTGTTTTTTTTTAATCTAGAGGGGATGTCAGGGAAGGCAGTACAATGCTCCTCCTGCAGAATGTTTGAGGTGAGGGACGCCGTCAGTATCCCTGCTGATTTCATCTGTGGGAAGTGCACCCAACTCCAGCTCCTCAAAAACCGTGTTAGGGACCTGGAGCTTGAGCTGGATGAACTTCGGATCATTCGGGAGGCAGAGGGGGTCATTGATAGGAGCTTCAGGGAAGTAGTTACACCAAAGACTGGAGATAGATGGGTAACTGTAAGAGGGACTGGGAAGAAGCAGTCAGTGCAGGGACCCCCTGCGGTCGTTCCCCTGAGTAACAAGTATACCGTTTTGGATACTTGTGGGGGGGACGACTTACCAGGGGTAAGCCATGGGGTACGGGCCTCTGGCACGGAGTCTGTCCCTGTTGCTCAGAAGGGAAGGGGGGAAAGGAGTAGAACATTAGTAATTGGGGACTCAATAGTCAGGGGCACAGATAGGAGATTTTGTGGGAGCGAGAGAGACTCACGTTTGGTATGTTGCCTCCCAGGTGCAAGGGTACGTGATGTCTCGGATCGTGTTTTCCGGGTCCTTAAGGGGGAGGGGGAGCAGCCCCAAGTCGTAGTCCACATTGGCACTAACGACATAGGTAGGAAAGGGGACAAGGATGTCAGGCAGGCCTTTAGGGAGCTAGGATGGAAGCTCAGAGCGAGAACAAACAGAGTTGTTATCTCTGGGTTGTTGCCCGTGCCACGTGATAGTGAGATGAGGAATAGGGAGAGAGAGCAATTAAACACGTGGCTACAGGGATGGTGCAGGCGAGAGGGATTCAGATTTCTGGATAACTGGGGCTCTTTCTGGGGAAGGTGGGACCTCTATAGACAGGATGGTCTACATCTGAACCTGAGGGGCACCAATATCCTGGGGGGGAGATTTGTTAGTACTCTTTGGGGGGGTTTAAACTAATTCAGCAGGGGCATGGGAACCTGGATTGTAGTTTTGGGGTGCGAGAGATTGAGAGTAGAGAGGTCAGGAGCACAGTTTTGACTTCGCAGGAGGGCGGCAGTGTTCAGGTCTGTGGTTTGAAGTGTGTCTATTTCAATGCCAGGAGTATACGAAATAAGGTAGGGGAACTGGCAGCATGGGTTGGTACCTGGGACTTCGATGTTGTGGCCATTTCAGAGACATGGATAGAGCAGGGACAGGAATGGTTGTTGCAGGTTCCGGGGTTTAGGTGCTTTAGTAAGGTCAGAGAAGGGGGCAAAAGAGGGGGAGGTGTGGCGCTGCTAGTCAAGGACAGTATTACGGTGGTAGAAAGGATACAAGATGGGGACTCTTCTTCCGAGGTAGTATGGGCTGAGGTTAGAAACAGGAAAGGAGAGGTCACCCTGTTGGGAGTTTTCTATAGGCCACCTAATAGTTCTAGAGATGTAGAGGAAAGGATGGCGAAGATGATTCTGGAAAAGAGCGAAAGTAACAGGGTAGTTGTTATGGGAGACTTTAACTTTCCTAATATTGACTGGAAAAGATATAGTTCGAGTACATTGGATGGGTCGTTCTTTGTACAATGTGTGCAGGAGGGTTTTCTGACACAATATGTTGACAGGCCAACAAGAGGTGAGGCCACTTTGGATTTGGTTTTGGGTAATGAACCAGGACAGGTGTTAGATCTGGAGGTAGGTGAACACTTTGGAGACAGTGACCACAATTCGGTGACCTTTACGTTAGTGATGGAAAGGGATAAGTATACCCCGCAGAGCAAGAGTTATAGCTGGGGGAAGGGCAATTATGATGCCATTAGACATGACTTAGGATGTGTTGGTTGGAGAAGTAGGCTGCAAGGGTTGGGCACACTGGATATGTGGAGCTTGTTCAAGGAACAGCTATTGCATGTTCTTGATAAGTACGTACCAGTCAGGCAGGGAGGAAGGGGTCGAGCGAGGGAACCGTGGTTTACCAAAGAAGTGGAATCTCTTGTTAAGAGGAAGAAGGAGGCCTATGTGAAGATGAGGCGTGAAGTTTCAGTTGGGGCGCTTGATAGTTACAAGGAAGCGAGGAAGGATCTAAAGAGAGAGCTGAGACGAGCAAGGAGGGGACATGAGAAGTCTTTGGCAGGTAGGATCAAGGAAAACCCAAAAGCTTTCTATAGGTATGTCAGGAATAAAAGAATGACTAGGGTAAGAGTAGGGCCAGTCAAGGACAGTGGTGGGAAGTTGTGTGTGGAGGCTGAGGAGATAAGCGAGATACTAAATGAATACTTTTCGTCAGTATTCACTCAAGAAAAAGATAATATTGTGGAGGAGAATGCTGAGACCCAGGCTATTAGAATAGATGGCATTGAGGTGCGTAGGGAAGAAGTGTTGGCAATTCTGGACAAGGTGAAAATAGATAAGTCCCCGGGGCCGGATGGGATTTATCCTAGGATTCTCTGGGAAGCCAGGGAAGAGATTGCTGAGCCTTTGGCTTTGATTTTTAGGTCATCATTGGCTACAGGAATAGTGCCAGAGGACTGGAGGATAGCAAATGTGGTCCCTTTGTTCAAGAAGGGGAGTAGAGATAACCCCGGTAACTATAGGCCGGTGAGCCTAACGTCTGTGGTGGGTAAAGTCTTGGAGAGGATTATAAAAGATACGATTTATAATCATCTAGATAGGAATAATATGATTAGGGATAGTCAGCATGGTTTTGTGAAGGGTAGGTCATGCCTCACAAACCTTATCGAGTTCTTTGAGAAGGTGACTGAACAGGTAGACGAGGGTAGAGCAGTTGATGTGGTGTATATGGATTTCAGTAAAGCGTTTGATAAGGTTCCCCACGGTCGGCTATTGCAGAAAATACGGAGGCTGGGGATTGAGGGTGATTTAGAGATGTGGATCAGAAATTGGCTAGTTGAAAGAAGACAGAGAGTGGTAGTTGATGGGAAATGTTCAGAATGGAGTTCAGTTACGAGTGGCGTACCACAAGGATCTGTTCTGGGGCCGTTGCTGTTTGTCATTTTTATAAATGACCTAGAGGAGGGCGCAGAAGGATGGGTGAGTAAATTTGCAGACGACACTAAAGTCGGTGGAGTTGTAGACAGTGCGGAAGGATGTTGCAGGTTACAGAGGGACATAGATAAGCTGCAGAGCTGGGCTGAGAGGTGGCAAATGGAGTTTAATGTGGAGAAGTGTGAGGTGATTCACTTTGGAAAGAATAACAGGAATGCGGAATATTTAGCTAATGGTAAAATTCTTGGTAGTGTGGATGAGCAGAGGGATCTCGGTGTCCATGTACATAGATCCCTGAAAGTTGCCACCCAGGTTGATAGGGTTGTGAAGAAGGCCTATGGTGTGTTGGCCTTTATTGGTAGAGGGATTGAGTTCCGGAGCCATGAGGTCATGATGCAGCTGTACCAAACTCTGGTACGGCCGCATTTGGAGTATTGCGTACAGTTCTGGTCGCCTCATTATAGGAAGGACGTGGAAGCTTTGGAACGGGTGCAGAGGAGATTTACCAGGATGTTGCCTGGTATGGAGGGAAAATCTTATGAGGAAAGGCTGATGGACTTGAGGTTGTTTTCGTTAGAGAGAAGAAGGTTAAGAGGTGACTTAATAGAGGCATACAAAATGATCAGAGGGTTAGATAGGGTGGACAGCGAGAGCCTTCTCCCGCGGATGGAGGTGGCTAGCACGAGGGGACATAGCCTTAAATTGAGGGGTAATAGATATAGGACAGAGGTCAGAGGTGGGTTTTTTACGCAAAGAGTGGTGAGGCCGTGGAATGCCCTACCTGCAACAGTAGTGAACTCGCCAACATTGAGGGCATTTAAAAATTTATTGGATAAGCATATGGATGATAAGGGCATAGTGTAGGTTAGATGGCCTTTAGTTTTTTTTTTTTTTTTTCCATGTCGGTGCAACATCGAAGGCCGAAGGGCCTGTACTGCGCTGTATCGTTCTATGTTCTATGTAAATAGAGACAGTGGTGTCGTGATAGTATCACTGGACTAGCAATCCAGATGTCTGGATTAATGCCCCAGGTCATGGGTTCAAATCCATGTCTCGAAAGACGTACTTATTAGGTGAATTGAGCATCTGAATTCTCTCTCAGTGTACCCGAAAAGGCGCTGGAGTGTGGCAACTAGGGGATTTTCACAGTGATTTCATTGCAGTGTTAATGTAAGACTACCTGTGACACTAATAAAGAAATCCCAGGAGCTAGTGTAATTTAAATGTTTTTAAATTCCAATTAAGGAGCAATTTAGTGTGGTCAATCCACCTACCATGCACATCTTTTTGGGTTGTGGGGGTAGACACGGGGAGAACGTGCAAACTCCACACGGACAGTGACCCTTGGCCAGGATCGAGCCTAGATCCTCAGCGTCGTGAGGCAGCCGTGCTAATCAATTCATCAACACGCTGCCCTTTTAAATTCAATTAATACATCTGGAATTGGGAGCAAGTGTCAGTGATGATGACCATGAAGCTATCACCTATTTTTCCAAAAACCCAAATGGTTCATGATTTTTATGGAAGAAAATCTGCCGTCCTTACCTGGTCTGGCCTATATGTGATTGCAGGCCCACAGCAATATGGTTGACTTTAAGTGTCCTCTGACATGGCTGAGCAAGCCATTCAATTTAAGGGCAGGTAACAAGTGTCGGCCTCGCCAGCAATGATCACACCCCATGCAACACGAAAAAACAACTTTCCAACTTTACCAAAACATTCAATCCTCGTACTTAAGTCCCTCCGTAGTCTTGTTTCGCCCTGTCACCCTGACAACTTCCAGCTGTGCAAACCAACACAAGGACCAAATACTCCTACACCTTCCTCTGATAGAAATCTTCCTTTAAAAGATACAGTCATCTGCACTTCTCAATGCTCCCGGTGACAATGCGTTCCTTGCCAGACAGCTTTCTGTCTGAAGAAAATTTCTGTATTTCGGTAGATGGGATTCTAAGATTTGGCCAGTGTATTGGGGCGGGGAGCTCAATTCCAACAAGCAGCGATGCATTTTGAAAGGAAAAATGAGGAGAGACAATATAAATTTAATTGTATAATTTTGGGGGCAGATCCAGACCCGATTCGTTGAATTCCAGTTGTTTATAATGAATGACTCTGATCCATAAATTTGGTGATCGAGGGCGGCACGTGGCACAGTGGTTAGCATTGCAGCCTCACGCCGCTGAGGACCTGGGTTCAGATCCCGGCCCTGGGTCACTGTCCGTGTGGAGTTTGCACGTTCTCCCCGTGTCTGCGTCGGTTTCACTCCCACAACCCAAAGATGTGCAGGTTAGGTGGATTGGCCATGCTAAATTGCCCCTTAATTGGAAACAAAATAATAATTGGGTACTCTAAATTTATTTTAAAAATAATACACTTGGTGATCCTATAATCCCGGTAGATTTCTTGGCTAAAATAAAGAATACAACAAAGGTATTGCATTGATTCTCCAACCCGTGCTCCATTCAGCCATTCAGTCTATACGATCAGAGAATTCCCCCTGAGTCAATGCTTTTAAATTTCTATCGGATTATAGCGGGTTTGACCTGTCTTCCAGGGAGCCCCAACTGCAATTCTCTCTCTTTTACTATGAAAAGTGCAAATCACTGACCTTGATGGTATTTTGCACAGTTTAATGACTGTATTAAAATGGCACACAGAGCGAGTTTATGCAATAAAAAAAGTAAGAACTGTCCTTTCATGACCTCAGGATGCCCTAAAACATTTTGCAACCAATTAAGTACTTTTTGAAGTGTATTCGCTGCAATAATGTCGGGAAATGTGAAGCAGTGTGCAGAGTAAGTTAAACCTCTCGGGCGGTTTTCCTGATTATCCCATGATGGATGGAAGGCTATTTCTGGAGCAACTTAAAATGGTCGGACCTCAGACTCTGCCCCGAGGAGCCCCTGCAGCGATGCGCTGGGGGCTGTGAATGATTTGCCTCCAATCATCACAAAAGTCTTCCCTTAATTGTACTGTGCATGAGTCCAGTTCGGAAGGCAAATGGCCATTATTGCAAGGGGATTGGAGTACAGAAGTCTTGTTCGAATTGTATAGGGTTTTTCTGAGTGCGCATATTTTTAAAATTTATTTATGGGTTGTGGGCGTCTCTCTGCTTTTTTCATTTGTTCATGGGATGTGGGCATCGCAGGCTGTGCCAGTATTTATTGCCCATCCCTGATTGCCCTTGAGGGGGCAGTTAAGAGTCAACCACATTGCTGTGGGTCTGGAGTCACATGTAGGCCAGACCAGGTAAGGATGGCAGATTTCTTTCCCTAAAGGACATTAGTGAACCAGATGGGTTTTTGCAACAATTGACAATGGCTTCATGGTCATCTTTAGACTTTTAATTTCAGATTTTGTAATTTAATTTAAATTTCACCATCTGCCCTGGCGGGATTTGAACCTAGGCCCAAGAGCATTTCTCTGGTTTAATAGTCCAGTGACAATAACACTATGCCACTGCCTCCCCAAGGACAGCATTATTGCCCATCCCTAGTTGCCCTTCAGTAGGAGGTGACAAGCTGCCTCTTGAAGCGCAGCAGTCCCTGAGGTGCGTCATAATATCCACTCATGTATATAATGAGATGCTGACAGGCAGTGATTGACACACAGGATGACCAATGAACACACACGACACAGAACAACCAATCACCAGACAGGACACCACCACTATAAAGCCCACAGGGCATTAAGACCTCTCAGGACCCAGCTACTGAGACAGTCAGAGTGCACAAGTTAGTGAGCACTATTACCATGCGGTAGCTGGTACGTCTGGTCAAGCCGGTAAGAGGTTATCAGTTGGATTAGTAGCGTGTCAACCCACAGCTGAACATGTACAGCAGTCCATAGTTAAATAAAACAGTGTCGGATCATCTCCTGTGTCAGACGTTTGTTTCTAGCTTCCCTGCATCCAGTTGCAGTCAACGTCGAACCAACCCGCCTAACACATCAGGGTGTAGGTACACCCACTGTGCTGTTAGAGAGGGAGTTCCAGGATGTCACCGCAGCGACAGTGAGGGAACGGCGATATATTTCCAAGTCAGAGTAGTGGGTGACTTGGAGGGGAACCCCCAGTTGGTGGGGTTCCCAGGTATCTGCTGCCCTTGCCCTTCTAGATGGTAATGGTCATGGGTTTGGAAGGTGCTGCCTAAAGAATCTTGGTGAGTTACTGCAATGCATCTTGTAGATGGTACACACGGCTGCCATTGTTTATCAGTGGTGGAGGGTTTCAATGTTTATGGAAGGGGAGCAATCAAGAGGGCTGCTTTGTCCTGGATGGTGTCGAGCTTCTTGAATGTTGTTGGGACTGCACTCATCCAGGCAAGTGGAGAGCATTCCATTACACTCCTGACTTGTGCCTTGTAGATGGTGGACAGTCTTTGGGAGGGTCAGGAGATGTGTTACTCGCTACAGGATTCCTAACCTTTGACCTGCCCTGGTAACCTCCCCATGTGCAAGCAAGGATATACTTGCATGAGAGGCAGTACAGTGAAGGTTTGCTAGATTGGCTTGGGGATGAGAGAGATGTCCCCATGGTGAAGAGCTTTAGTTTATATTCTCTGCAGTTTAAAAGAATGAGAGGTGGTCACAGTGAAGCATACAAACTTCTAATGAGGCTTGACAGGGTAGATATTGAGATGTTGTTTCCCCCTGGCTGGAGAACCTAGAAAATGGGAGCGCAGCATCAGGCTATTATTTACGACTGAGATGAGGAGAAATGTTTTCTGTCAGAGGGTAGTGAGTCGTTGGAACTCTCCACCTCAAAAGACAATGGAAGAAGAGTTTTGGAACATTTTAAAGTCAGAAATAGATAGATTCTTGAGAAAGCAAGAGGGTAAAGGTTATTGGGCATAGGTGCAAATGTGGAGTTGATGTTACAATCAGATCAACCATGATCTTATTGAATGGTGGAGCGGGGGTGAAGGGCTGAGGGGACGAGTCTCACTCCTAATTCGAATGTCCGAATATTCAAATATAGTGGATGCTCCATCATCAAAGGTGGGATGGATAAATATATTGCCTTCCAGGGAATCAAGGGAAATGGGGAGTGAGCAGGAAAGTAGAACTGAAGCTGAAATTCAGGCAGGATCATATTGGATGACAGAGCAGAATTGCCAGGCCGCATGCTATTTTCTTGCTTCTATTCCTTATTTTCATATGTTCCAACAATTGGAGAGTTTCCCATCAACTTCAATGATTTTTTGCCTTGATTCCAGTCGGACCTTGCCTTGATGTGAAGGGCAGTCACTATCCACTCACCTCTAAGGATCAGCTCCTTTGTCCACATTTGAACCAAGGCTGTAATGAGGTTGGGAGCTGAGTGGCCCGAGTGAAACCCAACTGAGCATCAGTGAGCAGGTTATTGTTGAGCAATTGCTGCCTGATAACACCTTCCATCCCTTTGCTGATGATTGAGAGTAGACTGATGGGCAATAATTGGCCAAATGGATTTGTATTTCTTTGTGGACAGGATATACCAGGCCAATTCTGCCCATAGCTGTACTGGAACAGCCAATTTTGGAGAACAGGTCTTCTGTATGCTGGCCAGGATATTGTCAGTATCCAGCACCTTCAACCGTTTCTTGATATCATGTGGAGTTAAAACGAATTGGCCGTGGAGACCAAGATGGATCGTTCACTCAGCACTTATCACTGAATCATAGAATTTAATGTGCAGAAGGAGACCATTCGGCCTATCGAGTCTGTGCCAGCCCTTGGAAAGAGCACCCTACTTAAGCTTAAGCCCACGCCACCAACATATCCCCATAAACCAGTAACCCCAATTAACCTTTGGACACCAAAGGGCAATTTAGCATGCCCAATTCACCTAACCTGCACATCTCTGGACTGTGGGAGGAAACCGGAGCACCCGGAGGAAACCCACGCACACACGGGGAGAAAGTGCAAACTCCACGCTGTCACCCGAGGCCGTAATTGAACCCAGGACCCTGGAACTGTGAGGCAGCAGTGCTAACCACCTTGTCAGTGTGCAGTTGCCTTATCTTTTGCACTGATGATTGGGATGCTTGTGGAGTCTCCTCCTCCAGCGAATTGTTTAATTGTCCACAACCATTCATGACTGGATGTGGCAAGACTGAAGAGCTTGCTGATTTTGAAATCAACTAACTCTGTGGAAAGCATGTTGCCTTCACTGTTTGGCATGCTTGTCATCCTGGCTGTGCCTCATTTTTAGGCGTGCTTGGTGCTGCTCCTTACAAACCCTCCTGCAATTTTCATTGACTTAGGGTTGATCACCTGGCTTGATGGTAATTATAGAGTGGGGGATATACTGGATCATGAGTGTTATACCATCAATTCACTGTGAGACTGTGAGAACGAGTGAATATATGGCTTTATTATCCAGGAACTTGCCTGCCAGTGTCTGCTGTAAAATGGGTGCCACCCACAGGTGGCTGGTCTATATATCGCCCCGGTGAGGGCGGAGCCAGAGACGGAGCCCACCGGCGTTCCCGTACAGTACCTGGAAGTAGACCGTATTATAATTTCCAGGTCATGGGTCACAGCACTATACAGACAGTTCATACTTAGGTGAATACATTCACCACAATGAGGTTTCAGTTTTAAATATATTTCTGCTGTTGATGGCCCATTGTGCTTCATGAATGCCCAGTTTTGAATTGATGGAACTATTAAGAATCCATCCCATTTAGCATGGCAGGTAGGCGCCGCACAGCAGGGTGGAGGTTGTCTTCATTGTGACGATGTGCCTTTCACTCCATAAGGCCTGTGCGGAGGTCACTCCAACCAATACTGTATGTCCATTGAATAAATGCAACTGCGATAGGTAGATTAGTGAGGTGAGGTCAAGTAGGGTTTTCCCTCTTGTTGGTTCCCTCAAGATCTGTTCCAGGTCCAGCCTGGCATCTATGCCCTTCAGGAGTTGGCCAGCTTGGTCAATAATTGTGCTTGTAATGAGCCACTTTTGATGATAGACATGGAAGTTCCCGACCCATAGTATATTCTGTGCTTCTTCCAAGTGGTGTTCATCAGCTGAGGGTGGGGGAAGAGGCTAGAGGTAAACAGCAGGAGGTTTCCTTCTTGACCATGCTTTACCTGATGCCATGAGACCGCATATGGTTCGGAGTCAGTGTTGATGATTCCCAGAGACACTCCCTCCTGACTTTACCACTGTCGCCCACCTTTGATGGGTCGTTCCTGAAGCTGGGACAGCAGATACCCAGGGATGGTGACGGAAGAACGTGGGCCATTGGCTACGGTGTATGATTCAGTAAGTAGATCGATGTCAGACCATTGCTTGGCTGGCCTGTGGCATAATTCTCCAAATGCTGGCACCAGTCCCCATATGTTAGTGAGAGGGGGTGGGATTCTCCGAACCCCGGCGGATCGGAGAATCGCCGGGGGGAGGCGTGAATCCCGCCCCTGCCGGCTGCCGAATTCTCCGGCGCCAGGGATTTGGCGGAGGCAGGAATCGCGCCCCGCTGGTCAACGGCCGCTGGCGATTCTCCGGCCCGCGATGGGCCGATTGGGCCTTTTGCCGGTCCCACCGGCGTAAATTAGAGTAGGTCCTTACCGGCGGGAGCTGGAGCACAGGTTGCCTCCGGAGTCCTCGGGGGTGGGCGTGGGGGAGTCTGACCCTGGGAGTTGTCCCCACTGTGGCCTAGCCCATGATTGGAGCCCACCGGTCCGCGGGCGGGCCTGTGCTGTGGGGCACTCTATTCCTCCGCATCGGCTGCTATTCCTCCAAGATGGCCAACGCAGAAATGAACCCCCCCTGGGCATGCGCTGGGATTACACCAGCACACGCTGGCACTCCTGCGCATGTGCCAACTCACGCCGGGTGGCGGAGGCCCTTCGGCGTCGGTTGGCGTGGCACCAAGCCCCTTCCCCGCCGGCCGGCGCGGTGCAAACCACTCCGGGGCCAGCCTAGCCCCTGAAGGTGCGGAGGATTCCGCACCTCTGGGACGGCCCAACGCCGGAGTGGTTCACACCACTCCTCGGTAGTGCTGGGTAGGGGAGAATCCCGCCCGAGGACTCTGCAGGGTCAACTTAGCAGGATGGGTCTTTGTTATTTCTGGGTTAATGATGAGCAGTCAGTTTGATTTTTCCTGAAGACATTTGATATATCAGATTGACAATTTCAGAGGACAGTTAAGTGTTAACCACATGTCTGTGGGTCTAGAGTCATATGTAGGTGTGACTGGGATAAGGACAGTAGATCACAGAATCACAGATTTGTTATGGCGCAGAAGGAGCATAATTGGCCTATTACATCTGCCCGTGCTCTCCAAACGAACATCATAACTTATTGACATTCCCCTGCTTTTCCCTGTACCCCTGCGCTTTGTTTCTATTCAAATAATCATCTAATGTCCTCTTGAAAGGCCCACTTCCAGTCAGTGGGTTCCAGAGCTGAACTATTCATTGTGTGAAACAGTTTTTTCTCAAATCACATTTACTTCTTTTGCAAATCACTTTAAATCTGCGCCCTCTCGTTCTTAATCCTTTTACGAGCGGGAAAGGTTTCTCCCCACCTACGCTGTGCAGCCCCCTCATGATTTTGAACATCTCCATCAAATCTCCTCTCGGCCTTCTTCTCTCCAAGGAGAACAGTCCCAACCTCACCAATCTATTCTCATCACTGAAGTTTTTCATCCCTGGAACCATTCTTGTAAACCTCTTCTGCACTCTCTCCAACGTGTTCACATTCTGGCAGCCAGCCCTGTACGCAATATTCCAGCTGAGGTCTATTTAGTGTCTTGTGTAAGTTTAGCATAACCTCCTTGCTCTTGTTCCCCAGAATGCGACATGCTTTATTAATAGCTCTCCCCACCTGACCTGCAATCTTCAATGATCTATTCACATATATACCCAGGTCCCTCTGCTCTTGTACCCTTTCAAGAATTGTATCCCTTATTTTAATTGTCTCTCGATGTTCTGTCTTCCAAAATGCATCACCTCACACTTCTCCACATTGAACTTCATCTGCCACCTGTCCGCTCCCTTCACCAACTTGTCTAAATCCTTCTGAAGTTCCACACTATTCTTTTCATATTTCCTTCCCTGAACCAGATGGGGGTTTTTTTTTTTTGCAACGATCCATTAATTGCATGATCACCATTATTGAGACTAACATTTATTCCAGGTTTGTTCATTAATCAAACTTTTAGATTTTCTCCAGAGCTGTGGTGGGATTTGAACTCATGTCTTCTTAGCATTTGGATGAGTAATCCAGTAACATTACCATTTTGCTATTCCTCCCATGAGATATCGGGTTAATGACACAAGATGGTCTCAAATCGAGGTCATCGCCAATCTAGCTAGATGACTTCAGGGAAGGAGCTAAATTATTTAATAAAAAGAAAGAACTTGCGTTTATTTAACTCAACTACTAAATGACCTTTGTGTCATTGCTGTTACCAAGAGAAACACAGCAGCCAAATTACACACAGCAAGCTCCCATGAGCAGAAAGGAGCTGAATGCTTCACAGGTTGAGGCATACGGGGAAGGCCGAACACCTAAGATGGCGCAACATCTATTTTTGTCAAGAAAAGGATGACTGATTTTCAACTTCGCTGTTTGAAACATGTGGTGAATTATAAACACTAATAATCCACACTGTATTGTACAACATGTGTTGAGCCTGTACTTGTAGTAGATCACGTGTAGTTGCGCGGCTCTACCCATAGGGGGAGATGAGGAGCTTGTACTGGGCTCCACCCTTGGCTCCGCCCATGGCTCCACCTATGGCTCTTCCCCGAGCCGGAAGTATAAAGGTCGATGCTGAGAGCCTGCCTGCCAGTTCATCTGGAGTTCATCTTGTCACAGGCAGGCTCTGTTGTAAGACGATTAAAACCACTGTTCACTTCTAACCACGTGTCGCATGAATTGATGGTCTCATCAATTTAATCGTCTTAAGAAACAGTAAGGAACGACTATGGAATCAGCCCTCAAGCCTGATCGACTGGAACTCGACCCACAGGATGCAGAGGCGAAATAAATCTTTTTGCATTGACTCCAATGTTTTAAGGCCTACCTGGCTGAAGCAAGCACCACAGAAACTACGGAGGAGCAGAAACTCAGCCTACTGCACGCAAGGATGAGCCATCGTATATCTACTCAGCTAAATTGTACCGGCTCATATACAGAGGCCCTGGACCTACTCGATAGAATGTACGTGAGGCCCGTCAATGAGGTCTACATGCACCATGTTTTTACTACTCGCCGCCAGCGCCCAACAGAATCACTAGAAGAATTTCTAAGAGACTGGCAAGCCTTATCCTGGGACTGTACTTACCAAGCTGTAAATGCTGCAGAATCTAGGGAACTTGCTGTCCGCGAGGTCTTTGTTGCAGGCCTCAGATCAAATTACATGCGCCAGCGACTGCTTAAAAAGGGGGCCCAAAATTTAGAAGACACTGTTGAACTCGCTACTACTATGGAGGTCTCGTTTCGCAGCCTCACCTCGTTCCCCGCGGACTCCACGACCCCGTCATGGCCCCCCCGACCAGCGACTGCCCCAGGCCTGTGCCGCGCGGCCACCCAGCCACTATGCTGCTCCAGCCTGCCACTTTTGTGGCCAGCCCCAGCACCCGTGGCAGCACTACCCGGCCCGCAACGCAACCTGCAGCAGCTGCAGTAGCAAAGTACACTATGCCAGAGTGTGTCTGGCGAAGAAAGCCCCAGCCTCTAACCCTCCCGCTGCTCAGAGCACCCGTTCCCTGCACTCGCAGGCCCGCAGGCCCCGTAACGCTGCGGCCTATACCTCGACTCCGCCCCCACCTGCCACGTGCGACCCATGGGGGCCGCCATCTTGGCGGACCCCCACCATGCAGCCAACCATGGGCGACTCATGGGGGCCGCCATCTTCCCCGCCGCCCGCCACGAGCGATCCATGGGGGCGGCCATCTTGGGCTCCATCCTCTCCAAACTCGGAAATGCTGATCGAAGACTGTGACCTCAGCGGCATTCACCACGGGGCCATCCCAGCACAGCTGACCAAGCCGCCGACTACCCACAACTCGGAGCAGTCACGTTGGACCAGTCGCGTCCGAAACACCTCCGCAACTCCATGATGACCGTTCAAGTCAACGGGTACAATGCACCGTGCCTCTTCGACTTCGGGAGCACCGAGAGCTTCGCACACCCAGATCTGGTAAGAGGCTGTTCGCTCCCTGTTTTTCCTGCACGGCAAACTATCTCCCTCGCTTCGGGCTCCCACTCTGTTCACCTCCTGATGATCCAAGGCACTAGTTACTCTAATTTTCAACTATACGTCCTGCCCGAATTCTGTGTCCCACACCTACTGGGACTCGATTTCCAGTGCAACCTCAAGAGTCTCACCCTCAGCTTCGGCGGACCCCTACTCCCACTCACCATCTGCAGCCTAGCCATGCTGCGAATCTCCCCCCCCTCCACTCTTTGCTAACCTAACTCCGGACTGCAAACCCGTAGCCACTCGCAGCAGGCGGTACAGCCTGCAGGACAGGGTGTTTATTAGAACCGAGGTCCGGAGGCTCCTACGTGAGGGGATAGTAGAGGCCAGTAACAGGCCCTGGAGAGCTCAGGTGGTGGTCGTCAAGACCGGGGAAAAATTCCGCATGGTCGTAGATTACAGTCAGACCATTAATCGGTTTACGCTCCTCGATGCGTATCCCCTCCCCAGGATTGCAGACATGGTTAACCAGATCGCCCAGTATCGTATTTTCTCCACGGTGGATCTGAAGTCTGCATACCACCAGCTCCCAATCCGCCCGGAGGACCGCCACTACACGGCGTTCGAGGCCGACGGCCGCCTCTTCCATTTCCTCCGGGTTCCCTTTGGCGTCACGAACGGGGTCTCAGTGTTCCAACGAGCAATGGACCGAATGGTGGACCAGTACGGATTGCGGGCCACGTTTCCGTACTTGGATAACGTCACCATCTGCGGCTATGACCAGCAGGACCACGATGCCAACCTCCATCGATTTCTCCAGACGGCCCAGAAACTCAACCTCACATACAACAAGGAGAAATGCGTTTTCCGCACAACCAGACTAGCCATCCTCAGCTATGTCGTGGAAAACGGAGTCCTGGGCCCTGACCCGGACCGTATGCTCTTAGAACTCCCTCTCCCTCATTGTCCCAGGGCCCTCAAAAGGTGCCTGGGATTCTTTTCATATTATGCCCAGTGGGTCTCTCAATATGCGGACAAAGCCCGCCCACTATTTAAGGCCATACTCTTCCCTCTATTGGATGAGGCTCGTCAGGCCTTCACTCGTATCAAGGAGGACATCGCCAAAACGGCTATGCGGGCGGTGGATGAATCCGTTCCCTTTCAGGTTGAGAGCGATGCCTCAGAGGTAGCTCTTGCAACCACACTAAATCAGGCAGGGAGACCAGTCGCTTTTTCTCCTGAACCCTCTCGGCTTCGGAACTTCGACACTCCTCGGTCGAAAAGGAAGCACAAGCCATTGTGGAGGCTGTACGTCACTGTAGGCACTACCTCGCAGGTAGAAGGTTCACCCTCATCACCGACCAAAGTTCGGTTGCCTTCATGTTTGACAACTCGCAAAGGGGCAAAATTAAAAAGGATAAAATCTTGAGGTGGAGGATCGAGCTCTCCACCTACAAATATGACATTATGTATCGACTGGGGAAGCTCAATGAGCCCCCAGATGCCCTGTCCCGCGGCACGTGCGCCAGCACGCAGTGCAACCGCCTGAAAGCCATCCACAATAACCTCTGCCACCCGGGGGTCACCCAGCTCGCCCATTATGTCAAAGCCCGAAATCTACCTTTCTCCACTGAGGAGGTAAAAGCAATCACCAGGGACTGCCCAATCTGCGCAGAGTGCAAACCGCACTTCTATAGACCAGACAGGGCACACCTGGTAAAGGCTTCCCGGACCTTTGAACGCCTCGCAATCGATTTCAAAGGGCCACTCCCCTCGACCAATCGGAATGCGTACTTCCTGAACGTCATCGATGAGTTCTCCCCCTTCCCCTTTGCTATCCCATGCTCCGATATGACCTCCCACACTATCATTAGGGCCCTGCATAGCATCTTCACCCTGTTCGGGTTCCCCAGCTACGTACACAGCGACCGGGGTTCGTCCTTTATGAGCGACGAGCTGCATCAGTACCTGCTCGACAAGGGCATCGCCTCGAGCAGGACTACCAGCTATAACACCAGGGGGAACGGGCAGGTGGAGAGGGAGAATGCGACGGTCTGGAAGACCGTCTTACTGACCCTCCGGTCCAGGAATCTCCCGACCTCCCATTGGCAGGAAGTCCTCCCAGACACGCTATCAAGTCCCACTTATGTACCGCCACCAACCAGACCCCTCACGAGCGGCTCTTTATTTTTTCCAGGGGCTCTACCAACGGTGGCTTTGCTCCCAGCATGGTTGAAGACACCGGGCCCAGTACTCCTCCGGAAGCACGTCAGGGCACACAAAACTGACCCACTTGTGGAAAAAGTGCTTCTACTACACTCAAACCCCCAGTACGCCTTCATAGAGTACCCTGACGGCCGTCAGGACACTGTATCCCTCCGGGACCTAGCGCCTGCAGGATCTAACCCCACCACTACCACCGCCGAGGTACCCCTCACACTACACCCCACACAACTCCCTGCGCCCCATGCCCCCGCACCTACCAGTTCACTACACGTGACCCGCGCGCCCGCACCCACAAACTTCCAGCGCCCTCACCCCACAGTCGAACCAGGCGGGTACGAAGCTCAGTCAGAATCACCCCCCGCAGTCCGCCATCGTACCTCAACCGACCGTGATCATCCAGCCACCAGAAGGGGCTGCAACCCCAGTGCTCCGCAGATCACAATGGACAACTCGACCACCGGACAGACTCAATTTGTAAACCAGCACCACCGCCGGACTTGATTTTTTTCACAGGGGGTGAATGTGGTGAATTATAAACACTAATAATCCACACTGTATTGTACAACATGTGTTGAGCCTGTACTTGTAGTAGATCATGTGTAGTTGCGTGGCTCTACCCATAGGGGGAGATGAGGAACTTGTACTGGGCTCCACCCTTGGCTCCGCCCATGGCTCCACCCATGGCTCCTCCCCGAGCAGGAAGTATAAAGGTCGATGCTGAGAGCCTGCCTGCCAGTTCATCTGGAGTTCATCTTGTCACAGGCAGGCTCTGTTGTAAGACGATTCAAACCACTGTTCACTTCTAACCACGTGTCGCGTGAATTGATGGTCTCATCAAAACACAGCTGCCGCTGAGGGTCACTGGCCCAGCGTAGAAACCTCCCATCATCATCTACTGTTTACAATCGATATAAATGATCTGCATAGTTACATATGAGGTTATCCATTTTGTCCGAAAAAATAGAGCGGCAAGTTATTGTTGAAATGGACAGCAAGATACGTCTGGGCAGAGGGATCTGGGTATCTTAGATCATGAATCACAGAAAGTTAGTATGCAGGTTACAGTTGGTTACAGCATGTAATTAAAAAGGCAAATGGAATGTTAGCATTTATTGCAAAAGAACTGGAGTACAAAAATGGAGAAGTGTTGTTGCAATTGTGTAGGGTGTTGGTGAGACCACATCTGGAGTATTGTGTCCAGTTTTGGTCTCCTTATTTAAGGAAAGATGTGGTGGCATTGGAGGCAGTTCAGAGGAGGTTCACCAAATTGATTCAGGGGGTGAAAGGGTTGACGTATGAGGAGAGATTAAACAGTTTAAGCCTATACTTCCTGGAGTTTAGAGGATGAAAGGGGATCTGATCGAGGTGTATAAAATACTAAATAGCATTGATAAAGTAAATGTAGATCAAATTTTCCCACTTCGGAGCCAATCTAGAACAAGAGTCAATGGATATAGATTGAGAGGGAATAGATTTAGAACTGAGTTGAGGAGGAACTACTTCTCGTAAAGGATGGTAAATTTGGGAATTCGCTGCCCCATAGTGGGGTGGAATCTGAGTCATTAAATGGTTTCAAGAAGGAAATAGATATATTTCTGATAATAAAATGGGTTAAAGGGATATGGGGAACAGGTGGGGAGGTGGATTTGAGACCAGGAAGATGATCAGCAATTATCTGATGGAATGGCGGAGCAGGCTCAAAGAGCTAAATTGCCTCCTTCTGCGCCTAATTCCTATCTTCCTATGTTCCTACGATTCCAACTGAATGGGGACCGATGGGCAGGGGCAAGGCCCTGTCAGCACACCCGGACAATGAGCAGGAAACTTTCCAGTATTTACCAGTAAGGGCGTCTAACCGTACGCATTTCCCAATGATTTTCTTTCTACTTATGCAGCTGCTCCAGTGTACAGCTGCTGTAATAAGATGCTGTTCCCACGGAAAGTTCACTTCCATCATAGCCTGTGTTTACTTTTATGTTTATTGCTTTTATTAACAAGTTCGAAATAACCAGCTGATTGAAAGCTCCATTTTCTGTGCCTTGCTCCAGACACAGAAAGAAAACATTAACGTGCGAAAGAGGGAGAGATGCACCGTGACAGATGTTACAATTATGCAATTCCAGCAGTGCGCCATTTACCAAATTAATTGTTGCAGCGTTAACTCGCCTGGGATTAATGAATTGTGTGCCCTGCCTTATCCAGCGGAATAAAAATAATTGAGCAGGTTGTGTCATCTAACAGATATTATTCCCTTTGTTCACCATCAGTATCACAAAGTGAATTTCCAAACGATTGGTCAAGGGGTTGCATTTATTCAGGGAGCCTCTTGCACATGTAACAAAATTACTTTGAAGTAGGGGAAGAAGAAAGGAAAGCTTGGATTTATAACCGGGGCTTTCATCAGCTCAGGATGCGCCAAAGCACTTTACAACCAGCAAGGTATTATTGAAGTGTAATCACTGTTGCATTGTCAGAGAGGGAGCAGCCAATCTGTTTGAAGCAAGCTCCCATAACCAGCAACATGATCATATAACAGTTTCAGTGATGGTTCATGGAGACGTTGCCTGGGCTGCAGAGTGTGAGCGATGAAGAGAGATTAGATAGACTGGGATTTACAGTAACGGGCAGCAGGTTTAAAGGGGATGGAAGGCAAAGCCTTTGTACCCAGAGGGTGCTCGGAGTCTGGACCTCACTGCCTGAGAGGCTTATTACATTTGAGAAATATTTAGATGTGCATTTACGATGCTAAGGCATACGAGGCTATGGGTCAAGTGCTGGAAAATAGGATTAGAATACTTAGGTGGTCGTTATTGACCGGCACAGACGCGATGGGCCGAAGGACCTTTTCAGTGCTGTAGACCTATGACATGGGGATACAGCAGGAAGAACATGGAGTGACAATATTAAATATGGGATAAAATTCTTAATGGAGTGGAGCAGGTATATGCGCGTAGACCATTGAAGGTGGCAGGACTGGTGGAGAGAGCAGTTAATGGTGCTGCAATATGGATCAAGGCACCAATACTGGTGAGGAAGTGAGGAAGGATGCTATCTTCACAGGCTCCTCGATTGAGGCCATTTGGGTAGAACTTAAAAACAAAAAGGTGGCAATTATGTTGCTGGGAGCATAATTTAGCCCCCCCCCCCCCAATAGAGATAGAAGAACAGATTTTGAGGCAAATCTCAGAGAAGTGTAAACATAATAGGGTAATAATGATAGGGGAGGGCACAGCATTTAGCATTGCTGTCGCACAGTGCCGGGACCCAGGTTCCAATTCCGGATTTATGGAGTTTACACGTTCTCCCTGTGCCTATGTGGGTTTCCTCCAGGTTCTCTGATTTCCTCCCACAATCCAAAAGTTAAGTGGATTGGCCGTACTAAATTGCCCTTAAACAGCCCCCGAGAGGCTGGTTTAGCACAGTGGGCTAAACAGCTTGTTTGTAATGCAGAACAATGCCAGCAGTGCGGGTTCAATTCCCGCACAGGCCTCGCCGAACAAGCGCCGGAATGTGGCAACTAGGGGCTTTTCACAGTAACTTCATTGAAGCCTACTTGTGACAATAAGCAATTATTATTAGTTTGCCTGTATATGAGTGTGGCTGTGCTTGATGTGGTGTAATGCCCCTCAAACTATAAGCCCCTAGTGACAGACTATAGACACCTGATCCAAGAATAATTAGCTACAAAAATGGACAAAAGTCTGACTTATGCATCATCAGGGTACGCAAAGGTTGAGAGAGAGATTAATAATAGGGGATTTCAACTTCTACAATTATTAAGTGGGTTAGGCAAAGTGCGAAAGGCAGACTTCTTAAAGTACTCAGGAGAGCTTTTTGAGCAAGAATATAGAATTTACTACAGGAGAGGAGGCAGTACTTGACCTAACCTTGGCAAATGAGGCTGGGCAGGTGGTAGAATGCCGGTGGGGGAGAATTTTGGTGATAATGACCATAACTCGGTAAAATTTAAGGTAGTTATGGAAAAGGAATACGATAGACCGGAAATAAGGGGCGGCACGGTAGCTCAGTGGTTAGCACTGTTGCTTCACAGCGCCAGTGACCCAGGTTTGATACCCGGCTTGGGTCACTGTCTGTGTGGAGTCTGCACGTTCTCCCTGTGTCTGCGTGGGTTTCCTCCGGGTGCTCCGATTTCCTCCCACAAGTCCCGAAAGACATGGGCCGGGATTCTCCCCTACCTGGCGGGGCAGGGGTGTCCCGGCGTAGCGGATTGGCACCAACCACTCCGGCGTCGGGCCTCCAGGAATTCTCCGCACCTTTGGGGGCTAGGCCCACACCAGAGTGGTTGGCGCCACGCCAAATGGTGCCAAAACCGGCGGCAACGGCCTTTGACGCTCGCCGGCCAGCATCAGGGCTGGCCGAAAGGCCTTCACCGGTTCGCGCATGCGCCGATGCGTCAGCTGCCGCTGACGTCACCACTGGCGCATGCGCGGTAGGGGGGCTCTCACCACCTCCACCATGGTTGAGGCCGTGGCGGCGGCGGAAGAAAAAGAGTGCCCCCACGGCACTGGCCCGCCCGCCGATCGATGGGCCCCGATCGCGGGCCTGGCCACCGTGGGGGCACCCCCCAGGGTCCGATTGCCCAGTGCCCTCCCAGGACCCTGGGGGCCCGCTCGAGCCGCCAATCCCGCCGCCACCAGAGGTGGTTGAAACCACGGCGGCGGGATTGGCCTCTCAGCGGCGGGACTACGGCCGGAGAATCGCCGCAGGGGGCTCACTGATCGGCGCGGAGGGCACGCCGATCGGCGCGATTCCCGCCCCGCCAATTCCCGGGTGGCGGAGAATTCCGGCCACGGCGGGGGCTGGGATTTCGCCAGCCCCAGGCGATTCTCCGACCCTGCGGGGGGTCGGAGAATTTCGCCCAATGTACCCGAACAGGCGCCTGGAATGTGGCGACGAGGGGATTTTCACAGTAACTTCATTGCAGTGTTAATGTAAGCCTGCTCGTGACATTAATAAATGATTATTATGATTATCATGGTCTGAACTTGGGGTGGCCAATTTTAATAGAATAAGACAGGATCTTGCAATAGTAGACTGGGAGCAGCCCGTTGTAGGAAAATCTACATCAGAGCAGTAGGAGCCATTCAAAAAGAAAATAGAGAATATGTAAAGCCAATATATTCCTGTAAAGGTCAAGGTTGGGACGATAAAGACCAGAGAACGCTGGATGTCAAGGGATATACGGGATTGGATTCAGAAAAAAGGGAGGCTTATGGCAGATACGTAGGGTAGGGGCTAAAATCAGTGGATGTCCTAGACAACTGTAGGAAGTATTTTAAAAATAAATTAGGAGAGCGAAGAGGGGAGATGAAAAAAACATTAGTGGGAAAATCCCAAAGTGTTTTCTAAGTATATGAAGGCCAAAAAGGTAGCCTGGGAAAGATGTAGGTGAAGTAATAAATGAGTATTTTGCATCTGCGTTCACCATGGAGAAAGGCAACGTAGGTCCTGATAGCAGGGAGGGGCACTATGATATAATTGAACAAATTAGCATTGAGAGGGAGGAGGTATTAATGGTTTTAGCTGGATTAGAATGAGATAAATTGCCAGGCCCAGATGAGATATATCCCCGGCCATTGTGTAAGGCAAGGGAGGAGCAGGGGTTCTGAAGCAAATTTCAAATCCTCTCTGGCCTCTTCCCTCAAGAAGGGAATTGGGATAAACTAGGCAACTACAGGCCAGAGTTGAACATCAGTGGTAGGAAACTGATTGTCAAAAATTCTGAGGGACAGAGTTAATCTCCACTTGGAGAGGCAAGGATTAATCAAGGATAGTCAGTAGGGCTTTGCCAGGCGGAGAGCTTGGACTGGATTCTCAGCCTCGCAACGCCTGAAATGCGAATCATGTTAGGGTGGAGAATTGGGAGCATGGCAAGTGTCCGCATCAAACACCAATTTCGATGCCGTTCTTGGTCCCTCTCTGACAGTTCTATGTCTGGAGGAGCTGGAGAGCTGTTGATGAATGGATGAGCCCGATCCGATAGTCGCTCACTTGGCAGGTCGGTTCTTGGAATCTAGATTGCTGGTATTCCTTTCGCAGGCTCATTTTCCCGGCCTCCTCGTGACATCTGGTGTCCTTGAAGAATTGTATCCCTTCAATCAGGGGATTTTGAGCAAGGGTTCTCCAAGTCGTTGATGTCTATGTTCGATTTCTTGAGGTAAACCTTCAGAGTGTCTTTTCTTGCCATTCCTTTGTCCTCCTCTTATTGGGGATCCTGCCTTGAGCTGGGTGAACATGGTTTTTTTTGGCAGTTGGGACTCGGACATCCTAAGCATATGGGTGGCCAGTGGAGTTGGCTTTCGATGATCATGGCCTCAGTGCTGGTGCTATTGACCCCTTCAAGTATATTAATGCCAGCACGCCTATCCTCCAAGCTGATTCAGAGCTAAAGTACTTTTGGATTTTGCAATATATTTAAGCTGTGTTGTTTAAGAGTCTCCCTGATGTAATATTCATCCTCACAAGCCTCAGTGATTACTCCAAATGCTTTAACAATGTTTAATGTTTGAGTTGACATATGAAAGTTTCCTGGAAGCGAATGTAAACCAGGGGCGGAATCGCCTGGGGCTGGCGTCAATCCCGCCCCCGCTGTGTCCCGAATTCTCCGCCCCCCCCCCCGAGATTTGGCGGGGGAAGGAATCGCACCGCGCCGGTCAGCGGTGGGCCCCCCGCGGCGATTCTCCAGCCCGCAATGGGCCGAAGTCCCACCACTGACAGGCCTCTCCCGCCGGCGGGAATCAAAACACCTACCTGACCGACGGGATTGGCGGAGCGGGTGGTCTCCGGGGTCCTGGGGGGTGGTGCGGGGCGATCTGACCCCGGGGGGTCCACCCACGGTGGCCAGGCCCGCGATCGGGGCCCACCGATCGGTGGGCGGGCCTGTGCCGTGGGGGCATGCGTTTTCTCCCACCCCGCCATGGCCTTCACCATGGCGGGGGCGGAAGAGACACCCACCCCTGTGCATGTGCCGGTATGACGTCAGCAGCTGCTGACGCACCAGCACATATGCGGACATCCGCCGGCCAGCGAAGGCCTTTCGGCCCCGGCTGGCGGGGCACCAAAGACCGTTCGCGCCGGCCGGTGGAGCGGGAGCCACTCCGGCGTGGGTCTACCCCCTCAATGTGAGGGCTTGGCCCCTAAATGTGTGGAGAATTCCGCACCTTTGGATAGGCCCGACGCCGGAGTGTTTCATGCCACTCCATCCCCGCTGGGTAGGGGAGAATCCCAGCCTATGTCTCTGACAGGTATTGCTTAGTTCATTGCAGATAAAAGCCTGTAGTCATGATTTCCCTCTGCTTTTGAGGCTTCAACGTAGGTGCTGGGATCATGAGGAAGAGTCAGGCTACATCTCCACCTGGTGAGGAAACAAATCAATTACCCACTCCTAAGAGTGTACAGCCAAAGGACTTCCCAAAATGATGTCAGAGGAGATGTATGCCAGGATACTGTGCTTCAGTAATTGCTGCTTTCAGACTTTGAGCTTGTAAAATTAGCAATTGATGTGTATAAACCCTCTATCCCTCCTCATCTCACTCCCTCTTTCTTCTCCCCTTCCCCTCTCGCCCCTTCCCCCTTCTTGCTTCATGTCCTTCCCCTTGACCCTTCCTTCCCCTCCCCTTTACAAATAGACAGAACAGTTGTGTTTATGTGGAAAAATATATTTTATTGACCGTTGTGTTTAAGTCAGAAATTTGCAAAAGTAGAGGTTGTTATTATACAAATTGTCATTGTTCAACTGATAAAGTTAAACGTTACATTAAATGTTAACTGGTTTCAAAGATTGGTATTTATAAAATTATTATTGTTAACAAATATTTTACACTGAACTTTACAAGCTTCTACAAGTGCCTTACTGAAACATCAAAACATAACATTTAATTATGAGATAATTATAAATTAATAAGATAATTGAAGTAAACAAGGCTGAAACATAATAACAGGAATAATGCAGTGGCATGCTGGTTAGCACTGCTGCCTCACAACAACAGGGGCCTGTGTTCAATTCGGTCCTGGATGACTGTATGGTGTTTCTCCCCGTGCCTGCATGGGTTTCTTTCGGGGGCTCTGGTTTCCTCCCACAGTCCAAAGATGGGCCGTTTATAGTGGATTGTCCATGATAAATTGCCCCTTAGTGTCCAAAGGTTAGGTGGGGTTCCGGGGATAGGGCAGGATCATAGGCCTGCGTAGGGTGCTCTTTCAGAGAGGGTCAGTACAGACTCGTTGGGCCGAATGGTTTTCTTCTGCACTACAGTGATTCTATGATTCTATAAACAAAAATCCCCCAAAAATCAGATGTTACAAGAACAGTGACAGCAAAAAGCCCTGGGGTTCTTTTAAAATCTTATGATTATAATCGAAATTAAATACAAACACTTTTAAGCATGCCACATGGAAACTTCAACAATAATATATTGCAGATTTATATAGGGGTGGATTCTTCCACCCTACCCGCCACAAGATTGCCACGGGCTATTCCTGATTTCCAGCATTCGCGAGATATTGGTTTTGTCCATTTCTTTTTTTAAATAAATTTAGTGCACCCAATTTTTTTTTTCCATTTAAGGGGCAATTTAGCATGGCCAATCCACCTAACCTACGCATCTTTGGGTTGTGGGGGTGAAACCCATGCAGACATGGGGAGAATGTGCAAACTCCATACGGAAAGTGACCCAGGGCCGGGATTTGAACCTGGGTCCTCAGCACCGCAGTCCCATTGCTATCCACTCTGCCACATGCCGCCCTGTTGCTTTTGTCCATTTCTGACACTTCTGCCCTGTAGTCGCCAGAGGGCTACACCAAGGGAACACAATGCCAGCTTTGACAAAGTCACCCAGAATCGAAATATTAGCTCCCTCCTCTCTCCACAGACACTGTCAGACCTGCTGAGATTGTCCAGTATTTTCAGTTTTCGTGCCAGAGGAATGAAAATAAATGCACAGTGCTTTACAATGCAGCATATTTTTGTTATTTTAAACATTACGCTGTCTTGCAATCTGAGGTTTCAGCACCAACACTGTTACAATTTAAATTTCATCGTAAAAAATGCATGGTGAATAACTCAAAAGCTTCCAGCTGGGAATCAGTCGGCTCCTTAATAATTGGCGAAATTAGTCAGCTTTCAGACTGCACCAAAATAATTCATCTCAGTTAAATATTACATTAGGTAGAATTATACATCTCATTGCACGGAACAGACAGCAGAAAAACAGACCATTCAAAGTGGACTTTGCCACTGTTTGTGGTCCACACAATCCTCCTCCTATCTCCTCTTCCTCTTCTGTTATGAGAAAGGAGGATTGCAAAGCGGCACAGTGGTTAGCATTGCAGCCTACGGCGCTGAACCCGGGTTCGAATCCCGGCCCCTGTGTCACTGTCCGTGTGGAGTTTGCACATTCTCCCTGTGTCTGCGTGGGTTTCACCCCCACAACCCAAAGATGTGCAGGATAGGTGGATTGGCCATGCTCAATTGCCCCTTAATTGGAAAAATAATTGGGTACTCTAAATTCATGAAAAAAAAAAGAAAGGAGGATTGAAGGGCAGCGCAGTGGTTAGCACTGCAGGCTCACGGTGCCGAGGTCCCAGGTTCAATCCCGGCTCTGGGTCATATCCGTGTGGTGTTTGCACATTCTCCCCGTGTTTGCATGGGTTCTGCTCCCACAACCTAAACAGCGTGCAGGGTAGGTGGATTGGCCAGGCTAAGTTGTCCCTTAATTGGAAAGAAATTAATTGGGTATTCTAAATTTATTTTGAAAAAAATTAGCGTGGCCAGTGACCCTGGCACTGTGAAGTCATTGTGCTATCCACTTGTGCTACCATGCTGTTTATCCAGCTTCCAATCCTGGATATTTGCCTCGACTGCTCCTTGTGGTAGTGAACTCCGCATTCTAACTCGTCGCTTTGAGAAAAAGATCTTCCCTGAGTTCCCTACTTTCACACTAAAATGCCGACTGTTCAGAAGAGACATAAAACATAACCTAGACAATTGGCCCCCATTTCTGAGATGGGTTGACATTCAAGAGAGAAATTCAGATTTTATTTTGCGCGCGGCACACACTGAATACCTGAATAGTGGGAAGCATTATAAAAGCAAAATATTGCTGGTGATCTGAAATCAAAATAGAAAAAGCTGGATAAACTGAGCAGATCTACCGGCATCTGTGAAGAGAGAACAGAGTGAACATTTTGAGACCGTGCATGCAGATTCATAGAATTTACAGTGCAGAAGGAGGCCATTCAGCCCATCGAGTCTGCACCAGCTCTGAGAAAGAACATCCCATCCAAGCCCACACCTTCAACCTATTCCCCACAACCCAGTCACCCCTTTTTTTGGACACAAGGGCAATTTAGGATGGCCAACCCTACCTAACGTGCACGTCTTTTGACCGTGGGAGGAAACCGGAGCACCCGGAGGAAACCCACGCAGACACGGGGAGAACGTGCAGTCTCCGCACAGACAGTGACCCAGCGGGGAATCGAACCCGGGACCCTGGCGGTGTGAAGCCACAGTGCTATCCACTATCGTGCTGACTGTGGATCCCCTCTTTATCCACTCCTCGTTTGGCTGCAGCAGGGTTTAAAAAAAGGATATTCTTGCTGATTCAGTGGGTGTTTAGCTGTTTATGTGCTGTGATCATAAAAGACGCAATCAGACAGGCCTTTTATAAAAGTAAAAGAATAGTATTTATTGCACTTAACCCAGTCTAAGATTAAATGTAAAAATGTCCCAGTTTGCACACACAAATACATACGCTAAGTTCGCTCATGCACAAACAGATGATAGAGTGGAAGGATATATTAAGTGATTCAAAATCCAGGTAAGAACAAAGAACAAAAAACAAAGAAAAGTACAGCACAGGAACAGGTCCTTCGGCCCTCCAAGCCTGCGCCGACCATGCTGCCCGTCTGAACTAAAATCTTCTACCCTTCTGGGGTCTGTATCCCCCTATTCCCATCTTATTCATGTATTTGTCAAGGTGCCCCTTAAACGTCACCATTGTCCCTGCTTCCACCACCTCCTCCGGCAGCGAGTTCCAAGCATCCAGTACCCTCAGTGTAAAAAAACTGGCCTTGTACATCTCCTCTAAACCTTGCCCCTCGCACCTTAAACCTATGCCCCCTAGTAATTGACCCCTCTACCCTGGGAAAAAGTCTCTGACTATCCACTCTGTCTATGCCCCTCACAATTTTGTAGACCTCTATCAGGTCGCCTCTCAACCTCCGTTGTTCCAGTGAGAACAAGCCGAGTACGTTCGATGGGAATACGGCTCTTGAAGATTAGTGACGTGGCTGGATTCAGCCCGAACTTGGTGGCCCTTATGGTGTCGAGGTGGTTTAAACATGTAGACGGACAATTTATCTGCTCTTCTGAAGATAACAGCCCAGTTGAGTTAAGTTATTTTAAAAATCTCTGTCTGTGGTACAAGGAGGGTCAAGAAACAACAGACAGGGTTTGAAACGGGCAAGTTGGATGGAGAGAGAGAGAGAGAGAGAGAGCAAGCAAGAAGAATTTGACTTCTTCCGCACCTAATTTTCTTGCGCTGTCTTGTCACATGTCCCTCTCTCTTCAAATGCCCAATGATCCAAATATGGTCATAGCTAGTGGATTCTGGTTGCCTGGCTGACCTGATTAGATTAGGTCTCAGCAAATTTCTTTCATAGCTAGCGTCCCAATGTCCAAGTGATTATGTCTAATGTTTTTAATCTCCACCCAGTTGAGCACCCAGGTGATTGCCTGGATGCTTTGCTAATAATGTCGGAGACGGCCCCATTCACAATCCTTCAAGGCAATTGCTCCTGATGGGGCTTTAAGACAGACTGACTCCATTTCAATGGCTTTGGAATGTCGAATATGCACTGATGCAAATGTTTGGCTATGATTTCATAGGAATATAGCTTTAGTCGTTTTAAGAATTCAATTACTGTTTTTGAGCCAGTAAAGTCATTTTTATAAAGCATGGCTTCATAACAATGTGTAATTCTTAACAAGTCTTAGTATAAATGCCCCAATTTTTAAATGCAGTGGGTGGAATTTTCTACTTTAATGGCACAGCAGATTCTCATTATTGCATCAGGGCTTAAGTTTGTTACAATGAGTGTATTCAGATATAATTGGATTATGTCTATTGTAGATGCCTGCATGTTGGAACGTTGGTGTAGTGCGGATCAGTAATAATTAGTCAGAAATTAGAGTGCAGCTAATTCTGGGCCTGCTGTGTGGGGAATGGCGCAGAGAAGTGGAGAATGGATAGGCACAAAGTTAATATGACTTCAGGCTTCATTACCATTGAACCACGTGGCGTGGATAGCAAATGTCTTCTCCTCCGGCATCTCGCCAGGGCAGAGGAGATGGAGATTCCGCTGCAGTATTATCAGCAGCAGTCCCTGGGTAAATGGTTAAAGGGGACAGGGAAAGGGGAGTGAGAGGGTCAGTCAGGTACTGCCGGCTAAGAGGCTGTATGTAACTGCCAGACACCGTGATTAATCGGGGAGGGAACGGGCCATGTTGGTGGGTTGGGCATGTGGGTGGGCCGGGGGAGGGGGGGGGGTGCAAAGAGGTGTGGAGCGGTATAACAGTGACCGTCAGGTGGCTTTCCCTATTTTCTTTATGCTCAAGGGATGTGAACAGCATGGACAAGGTCAACTGTGTTGAGGCAAATAATGTCTGCATGTGATCTAACAGTCTGTCCTTAAAGGGACCACTGCACGCCACGGGTAACAAGGTAAGTGGTTGAAAAGTACATTCCTAAATGTGGACATGGGAATGACATTCAAATCATGCCAGTTTCTGTCTGCTAAGATTCCCCAACACCACCCACACCTCTCATGGCCTCTGGTGGAATCATCCACGACACCATCTGTGGCCAAATTGGTCCACTTGATTGACACCCCATTCCCCAGTTTAAACATCCACTACCTCCACCCATAAGGCACAGTGGCATCAGTGTGTATCAACTAGAAGATTCACTGTAGCAACTCAGGCAGGCTCCTTAGCGCCTTCCAAATGCGTGACCTCTACCACCTTGAAGGAAAAGAGCAGCAGATACATGGGAACTTCACCACCTGCTACTTCCCCTCCAAGACGGAGACCATCCTGACTTGGAAATACATCGCTGTTCCTTCACTGTCTTTGGGTCAAAATTCTGGAGTGCCCTTACCAACAGCACTGTAGGAGTACCTGCACCACATGGATTGCGACGGTTCATGAAGGAGGTTCACCGTCCATGTTCTCAAGGGCAATTAGGGATGGACAATAAATGCCGGCCTACCCAGTGATGCCACATCCCATGAAAGAATAAAACAAATTACTTAAAGAAGAAGTAAAATTACTTACGATTTCGACCTTTTTTTCCAACCTGTGACTCCCAAACTTTAAAACTTACAACATGGTCGACAGTGGTTCAAGCATGCGGCTCGCCTCTAATTTCAAGGGCGATTCAGAATGGAAAATGACATGCATATGAATTAGATGCAGGGGTAGGCCACTCAGCCCCTCAAGCCTTGCCAGCAGCACCTTCACCCCATGAACAATTATTTTTTTTAAATAGTGAGACTGCGTGAAATTCATTGAACAACAACTTTAATTGATGTAACCCAGCTACTTTAAGAAGATGTCCTGAAAGGCCTTAATGAAAGTGATATCACAAAGAATATTTTTGGACCTTTTTTGACAGAGATCCACAGATGGAGGAGCCAGGTAGGTGGCCAGAAACCTTAATCAATGAGGTAGTTTTAAGAAAAATTTTAAAAGCAAGGGGTGCAAATTACTTCCACCTCTGTGGAGAGCTCTCATAGAATGATAGAATTTACAGTGCAGAAGGAGGCCGTTCGGCCCATTGAGTCTGCACTGGTCCTTGGAAAGAGCACCCCACCCTATACTACACCTCCACCCTATCCCCATAACGAAGCAACCCCACCCAACACTAAGGGCAATTTTGGACACTAAGGGCAATTTAACATGGCCAACCCACCTAACCTGCACATCTTTGGACTGTGGTAGGAAACCGGAGCACCCGGAGGAAACCCACGCACACACAGGGAGAACAGCAGACTCCGCCGGGAATCGAGCCTGGGAACCTGGAACTGTGAAGCAACTGTGCGAACCACTGTGCTACCGTGCTGCAGCGGCAGAGGGTGGCTCGCCAGTGGCCGGAAGTGGCGTGATTGCCGGGTCCTGCCGTTGTCACCAGAGATTCCCATTGAACGCACCCCTCGGATACCCGAGCGGGGTTGTGCCATCGACGGCACTGTAAGAGATTAGGGCATAGCCAGCTGAAAGCATGGGTGTCAATAGTCGAGTAAACAGAATCAGTGCTGCATGAGAGAACAGTGTTAAAGGAGTGCCAGAACCTGGGTGGGCTGGCAGAGTTGCAGATAGGGAAGGGCTAAGGTCATGGGGGGATTGGAAAACAAGGCTGAGGAACTTCAAATAGAGGCATGGCAGGCGGGGAGGTCAGCAAGCACGGGGCTGGAGCAGGTTAAGGTACAGGGAGCTGAGGATTTTTAAAATTATTGTCACAAGTAGGCTTACATTAACACTGTAATGAAGTTACTATGGAAATCCCCTAGTTGCCTCATTCCACTGCCTGTTCGGGTACACAGAGGGAGAATTCAGAATGTCCAATTCACCTAACAAGCACGTCTTTCGGGACATGTGGGAGGAAACCGGAGGACTCGGAGGAAACTCACGCGGACACGGGGCGAACGTGCAGACTTCGCAAAGACAGTGACCCAACCCGGGAATCAAACCTGGGACTCTGGTGCTGTGAAGCAACAGTGCTAACCACTGTGCTAATGTGCCGCATATTGCATGAGCACAAATCTGTGTAGAGCAGAAGATGGAAGGCTGGTCATGAAAGGAATAGTTAAGTCTGGAGGTCGAAAAGCATAAGCAGATGAGTTGAGAAGCCATCACTTCCAGAACTTTTACCCAGGGCACCCCTGCAGTTCGACAAAACGCTGATTGTTAAGCCAATGTTGATTATTTTAAAAATGTATTATATTAATACCAATAGAAGAGGTCAGTTCAATAATTTTATTCCTGTCAAAGTAATGCCGCATCACATTTATGTCTTAGCACTGTTTTTGTGATGTATTGTAGTCCAAATTGACACAAAGGTTTTCCAGAGGCACATTCATGCCTGGGTTAATAATGCTGCACAACACCATTCGAACTGCAATGGGGACTTTCGATCCAAGCATTGAGTCAGAGCACGTCTCCCTTTAAGTGAGTTGCGTCTTATCATCAAATCAAAAAGAGCTCATTAGCTCGACAGGTAAAATGAGATGAGTTGGGGTCCTTTACAAAATGGAGCTCGTCAAAGGCTAATGTTCTGACCTTTAAACTATGATGAAGTCTCATGTCTGCGTCCTCCAACCAAATGAAAACTAAGATTGGTATTTAGTAGATTGGAGAAATAAAAGTTTAATAGCGTTACAAATGATTCAGCTGAAAGATTTGTAGCAATTCAGCAGGAGACAGAGAAATGTATTATAGATTTGTTGCGACATTTATTTTTATGGATCTTAAATGCTCATAGAGGGAACAGCATGGCAATATGGAATTGATCAATACTATACTCTAAAGTCTGGAGGGGAGTTTGCAGCCACTGTGACAGCAATATGGCAGCAAAATCTCACAAGAGTCTGGAAAAAAGGGCCGGGTCTCTCCCCTACCTGGTGGGGCGGGGGGTGTCCCGGTGTGTTGGAGTGGCGTGAACCACTCTGGCGTCGGGCCGCATCAAAGGTGCGGAAGTCTCCGCATCTTTAGGGGCCAAGCCCTCACGTTGAGGGGCTAGGCCCGTGCCGGAGTGGTTCCCGCTCTGCCGGCTGGCGTAAACGGCCTTTGGCGCCATGCCAGCCGGGGACGAAAGGACTTCGCCGGCCGGCGGAAGTCCACGCACGCGCCGGAGCGTCAGCGGCTGCTGACGTCATCCCGGCAGATACGCAGGGGAGGGGGTCTCTTCCGCCTCCGCCATGGTGAAGACCATGGTGAAGGCGGAAGAAAAAGAGTGCCCCCACGGCACAGGCCCGACCACCGACTGGTGGGCCCCGATCGCGGGCCAGGCCACCGTGGGGGCACCCACCGGGGTCAAATCACCCCGCGGCCCCCCCAGGACCCCGGCGCCCGCCCGCGCTGCCAATCCCACCGGTCAGGTAGGTGTTTTGATTCCCGCCGGCGGGAGAGGCTTGTCAGCGGTGGGACTTCGGCCTATCGTAGGCCGGAGAATCGCCACGGGGGCCCGTCGACCGGCGCGGCGTGATTCCCACCCCCACCGAATCTCGGGTGGCGGAGAATTCGGGACACGGCGGGGCGGGATTGACGCCGGCCCTGGGCGATTCTCCGACTCAGCGGGAGGTCGGAGAATCCCGCCCAAGATTCTCGCCACTGAGATATCGTTCCCGATTTTCCTGCTTCTCGCCAGTGACGGAATGAGGATGCCGCCTACAAAGGGCAGAGATCTAATTTCCATATATTTTACCACATTAACATATTATTAAAGAGCTTCCCAGCCACATGATCTCCCCTCACTAAATATTCATAGCTCACCGACATGACATGAGATAGGCAAGGTTTACAACCACTTGGAAATCCAATCAGTCAAGGTGAAGATGACAGAGGTGCCAAGGTAAGTACAGCCCCGGGGGTTGGGGGGGGGGGGGAGCAGAGGGTCATGCTTGGGCAGTGCCCGGTGTGGTAGTCACAACCGTTTGTACATATTGCACATATGAGAAGTAATCCTGTACTACAAGTACAGGGTAGATCCCTGCCTGCTGGCTCCACCCAGTAGACGGAGTATGAATGTGTGGGCTCACCGAGCTGCAGCCATTTCGGCAGCAGCTGTTGGAGGAAACACATCTCTGCTTAATAAAGCCTTGATTACTCTCTACTCTCGTCTCGTCGTAATTGAAAGTGCATCAATTTATTAAGCAGAGATTTTACAGCGATGGACCTACACATCAAGCCAGATCGCCTACAGCTGCACCCTCAAGCAGATAACGCCACGTCGGCCTTTGACCACTGGCTAGCTTGCTTTGAGGCCTACATCGGATCAGCGACAGAACAACCCTCAGAAGCACAGAAACTACAGATCCTGTACACATGGTTGAGCTCCGATATGTTTCCCCTTATCCGGGACGCGCCCATCTACACTGAGGCTATGGCGCTTCTGAAAGAGAACTACACACGGTCGATCAGCAAACTCTACGCCAGGCACCTCCTGTCCACGCAGCAACAACACCCCGGTGAGTCATTGGAAGATTTCTGGCGTGCCCTGCACGCCCTGGCGAGGAACTGCGGTTGTCAAGCAGTTTCAGCCATCAAACATTCTGAACTCCTAATCAGGGAATCTTTCATTACGGGCATAGGGTAGTCGTACATACACCAGCGCCTCTTAGAAGGGGGTTCTCTCGACCTCGCGGCGATCAAGAAACTCGCGACCTCACTAACGGTAGTGTACAAGCGTAATGTACAAGCGTACCTCCCGTAATGTACAAGCGTACTCCCCCGACAACAGGGCGACCCCCTCCTGGACATCGTGGACCCCACCAGCGACCACCCCCAGCCAACCCCAAGCCTGCGCTGCGTGGCAGCCAGCCAACCCCGGGGGGGGGGGGGGGGGGGGGGGGGGGGGGTCCAGGTGCTATTTCTGCGGGCCGACAAAGTACCCCCGGCAGCGCTGCCCAGCGTGGAGTGCACTCTGCAAGGCCTGTGGGAAGAAAGGACATTTTGCTGCAGTGTGCTAGGCCCGGTCGATCGCCGCTGTAACCAACCCCATTGTTCCTGCACCCCCGCACGTGCGACCCGTGGGGGCCGGCATTTTCACCCCCGCAACCCATGTGCGGCCTGTGGGCGCCGCCATCTTCCTCCCATCAGACCACGTGCGGCCCGTGGGTGCTGTCATCTTCGGCGCATTTTGGACGGCGCCTCAGGACCCATGCTCGGCGGTCACCTCATGGGGCCACTCATCACCCGCAAACACCGCCGACCAGCCCGGGCCCCACCAACACCAGCCGCAGCTCGCCTCCATCACACCCGACCAGTCCCGGCCACACAACCTCGTAGCCGCGACAACGACGGTGAAAGTCGATGGCCACAAGACACCTTGCCTTCTCGACTCCGGGAGCACAGAGAGTTTCAACCACCCCGATACGGTATGAGGAACGGTTGAGGACTCTGGGTCTGTACTCGTTGGAGTTTAGAAGGACGAGAGGGGATCTTATTGAAACACAGGATACTGTGAGGCCTGGATTAAGTCGATGTGGAGAGAATGTTTCCACTTGTAGGAAAAACGAGAACCAGAGGACACCATCTCAGACTAAAGGAACGGTCTTTAAAACAGAGATGAGGAGGGATTTCTTCAGCCGGAGGGTGGTGAATCTGTGGAACTCTTTGCCGCAGAAGGTTGTGGAGGCTAAATCACTGAGTGACTTTAAGACAGAGATAGATAGGTTCTTGATTAATAAGGGAAAAGGGATTATAGGGAGAAGGCAGGAGAATGGGGATGAGAAAAATATCAGCCACGATTGAACTGGATGAGCCGAGTGGCCTAATTCTGCTCCTACATCTTATGGTCTTATAGTATTACTCCGACAAATTTTGGTAATCTTCGCTTTTATAACTAAAACAATTACTTTTCAAACTAAATCTAAGGGGGTACTTTAATTTGATTACTTCTTTTTATTAGGTTGAGAATAGGTTCTTGGCAATAATAATTGGGTACAAAGATGATTTTGGAATGACCAGGTGTGTTTTCGAGCAGAGTGCCAGTGAAACACAGTGTGCTCTTTCCAAATCAACCTCAGAGCTTAGACATTCTGCTCACAATGAGAGTGTTCCCTGTATCCAGCTCACACTGACAGTGTTCCAATATCAACCCACTCCTATACCAACCATCCTCACCCCCTCCAACACAAACCCTCCTCACCCCCTCCAACACCAACCCTCCTCACCCCCTCCAATACCAACCCCCCTCACCCCCTCCAAAACCACCCCTCCTCACCCCCTCCAACACCAACCCTCCTCACCCCCTCCAACACCAACCCTCCTCACCCTCTCCAATACCAAACCACCTAACCCCTTCCAACACCAACCCTCCTCACCACCTCCAATACCAAACCTCCTCACCCCCTCCAATACCAAACAGCCTCACCCCCTCCAATACCAACCCTCCTCACCCCCTCCAACGCCAACCCTCCACAACCCCTCCAATACCAACCCTCCTCACCCCCTCCAATACCAACCCACCTCACCCCCTCCAACACCAACCTTCCTCACCCCCTCCAACACCAACCCTCCTCACCCCCTCCAACACCAAACAGCCTCACCCCCGCCAATACCAACCCTCCTCACCCCCTCCAACACCAAACCCTCCTCATCCCTTCCAACACCAACCCTCCTCATCCCCTCCAATACCAAACCCCTCACCCCCTCCAATATCACCCCTCCTCACCTCCTCCAACGCCAACCCTCCACAACCCCTTCAACAACAACCCTCCTCACCCCTTCCAACACCAACCCTCCTCACCCCCTCCAACACCAACCCGCCTCACCCCCTCCAACACCAACCATCCTCACCCCCTCCAACACCAACCCTCCTCACCCCCTCATATACCAACCCTCCAACACCAACACTCCTCACCCCCTCCAACACTCCTCACCTCCTCCAACACCAACCCTCATCACCCCCTCCAATACCAACCCTCCTAACCCCCTCCAACACCAACCCTCCTCACCCCCTCCAACACCAACCCTCCTCACCCTCTCCAACACCAACCCTCCACAATCCTTCCAATACCAACCCTCCTCACCCCCTCCAATACCAACCCTCCTCACCCCCTCCAACACCAACACTCCTCACCCTCTCCAACACCAACCCTCCACAGTCCTTCCAATACCAACCCTCCTCACCCCCTCTAACACCAACCCTCCTCACCCCCACCAACACCAACCCTCCTCACCCCCTCCAACCCTCCTCACCCCCTCCAACACCAACCCTCCTCACCCCCTCCAACCCTCCTCACCCCCTCCAACACCAACCCTCATCACCCCCTCCAATACCAACCCTCCTCACCCCCTCCAATACCAACCCTCCTCACCCCCTCCAACACCAACCCTCCTCACCCCCTCCAACACCAACCCTCCTCACCCCCTTCAATACAAACCCTCCTCATCAACTCAAACACCAACCCTCCTCACCCCCTCCAATACCCACCCTCCTCACCCCCTCCAACACCAACCCTCCTCACACCCTCATATACAAACCCTCCTCACCCCCTCCAATACCAACACTCCTCACCCCCTCCAACGCCAACCATCCTCACCCCCTCCAATACCAACCCTCCTCACCCCCTCCAATACCAACCCTCCTCACCCCCTCCAACACCAACCCTCCTCACCCCCTCATATACCAACCCTCCTCACCCCCTTCAACACCAACCCTCCTCACCCCCTCCAACACCAACCCTCCTCACCCCCTCCTAAACCAACCCTCCTCACCACCTCCAATACCAACCCTCCTCACCCCCTCCAACCCTCCTTGCCCCCTCCAACACCAACCCGTCTCACCCCCTCCAATCCCAGTCCAAAGATGTGCGGGTTAGGTGGATTGGCCATGCTAAATTGCCCCTAGTGTAAGGTTAATGGGGGGATTGTTGGGATACGGGTTACGTGGGTTTAAGTAGGGTGATCATTGCTCGGCACAACATCGAGGGCCGAAGGGCCTGTTCTGTGCTGTACTGTTCTATCTATCTATCTATCAATACCAACCCTCCTCATGCCCTCCAACCCTCCTCACCCCCCTCCAACCCTCCACACGCCCTCCAACACCAACCCTCCTCACCCCCTCCAACCCTCCTCACCCTCACTAATAACAAACATCCTCACCCCCTCATATACCAACCGTCCTCACCCCCTCCAACACCAACCCTCCTCACCCCCCTCCAATACCCACCCTCCTCACCCCCGCCAATACCAACGCTCCTCACCCCCTCCAACGCCAACCATCCTCACCCCCTCCAACACCAATCCTCCTCACCCCCTCCAATACCAACCCTCCTCACCCCCTCCAACACCAACCCTCCTCATCCCCTCCTAAACCAAACCTCCTCACCGCCTCCAATACCAACCCTCCTCACCCCCTCCAACCCTCCTCACCCCGTCCAACACCAGCCCGCCTCACCCCCTCCAACCCTCCTCACCCCCTCCAACAGCAACCCTCATCACCCCCTCCAATACCAACCCTCCTCACGCCCTCTAACCCTCCTCACCCCCTCCAACCCTCCTCACGCCCTCCAACACCAATCCTCCTCATCCCCTCCAATGCTCCTCACCCCCTCCAATACCAAACCTCCTCACCCCCTCATATACCAACCGTCCTCACCCCCTCCAACACCAACCCTCCTCACCACCTCCAATACCAACCCTCCTCACCCACTCCAACCCTCCTCACCCCCTCCAAAACCAACCCTCCTCACCCCCTCCAATACCAACCCTCCTCACCCCCTCCAACCCTCCTTGCCCCCTCCAACACCAACCCACCTCACCCCCTCCAATCCCAGTCCAAAGATGTGCGGGTTAGGTGGATTGGCCATGCTAAATTGCCCGTAGTGTAAGGTTAATGGGGGGATTGTTGGGATACGGGTTACGTGGGTTTAAGTAGGGTGATCATTGCTCGGCACAACATCGAGGGCCGAAGGGCCTGTTCTGTGCTGTACTGTTCTATCTATCTATCTATCAATACCAACCCTCCTCATGCCCTCCAACCCTCCTCACCCCCTCCAACCCTCCTCACGCCCTCCAACACCAACCCTCCTCACCCCCTCCAACCCTCCTCACCCGCACTAATACCAAACCTCCTCACCCCCTCATATACCAACCGTCCTCACCCCCTCCAACACCAACCCTCCTCACCCCCTCCAATACCAACCCACCTCATCAACTCCAACACCAACCCTCCTCACCCCCTCCAATACCCACCCTCCTCACCCCCTCCAACACCAACCCTCCTCACACCCTCATAACAAACCCTCCTCACCCCCTCATATGCGAACGCTCCTCACCCCCTCCAACGCCAACCATCCTCACCCCCTCCAACACCAACCCTCCTCACCCCCTCCAATACCAACCCTCCTCACCCCCTCCAACACCAACCCTCCTCATCCCCTCCTAAACCAAACCTCCTCACCGCCTCCAATAACAACCCTCCTCACCCCCTCCAACCCTCCTCACCCCCTCCAACACCAACCCGCCTCACCACCTCCAACCCTCCTCACCCCCTCCAACAGCAACCCTCATCACCCCCTCCAATACCAACCCTCCTCACGCCCTCCAACCCTCCTCACCCCCTCCAACCCTCCTCACGCCCTCCAACACCAACCCTCCTCACCCCCTCCAATGCTCCTCACCCCCTCCAATACCAAACCTCCTCACCCCCTCATATACCAACCGTCCTCACCCCCTCCAACACGAACCCTCCTCACCCCCTCCAATACCAACCCTCCTCACCCACTCCAACCCTCCTCACCCCCTCCAAAACCAACCCTCCTCACCCCCTCCAACACCAACCCTCCTCACCCCCTCCAACCCTCCTCACCCCCTCCAATACCAAACCTCCTCGCCCCCTCATATACCAACCCTCCTCACCTCCTCCAATACCAACCATCCTCAAGCCCTCCAGTACCAACCCTCCTCACCCCCTCCAACACCAACCCTGCTCACTCCCTCCAACACCACCCCTCCTCACCTCCTCCAACACCAACCCTCCTCACCCCCTCCAACACCAACCCTCCTCACCCCCTCCAATAACAACCTTTCTCACCCCCTCCAACACCAACCCTCCTCACCCCCTCACATACCAAGCCTCCTCACCCCCTCATACACCAACCCTCCTCACTGCCTCCTATACCAACCCTCCTCGCCCCCTCCAATACCAACCCTCCTCACTCCCTCCAACACCAACCTTCCTCACCCCCTCCAACACCAACCCTCCTCACCACCACCAACACCAACCCTCTTCACCCCCTCCAATACCAAACCTCCTCACCACCTCCAACACCAACCCTCCTCACCCCCTCCAAAACCAACCCTCCTCACCCCCTCCAACACCAAACCTCCTCACCCCCTCCAACAACAACCCTCCTCACCCCCACCAACACCAACCCTCCTCACCCCCTCCAATACCAACCCTCCTCATCCACTCCTATACCAACCCTCCTCACGCCCTCCTATACCAACCCTCCTCACCCCCTCCAACACCAACCCTCCTCACCTCCTCCAATACCAACGCTCCTCACCCCCTTATATACCAACCCTCCTCACCCCCTCAAATACCAACCCTCCTCACCCCCTCCTATACCAACCTTCCTCACCCCCTCATATACCAACCCGCCTTAACCCCTCATGTACCAACCCTCCTCTCCCCCTCCTATACCAACCCTCCTCACTGCCTCCTATACCAACGCTCCTCACACCCTCCAATACCAACCCTCCTCACCCCCTCATATAGTCACCCTCCTCACCCCCTCCTAAACCAACCCTCCTCACCCCCTCCAACCCTCCTCACCCCGTCCAACACCAACCCGCCTCACCCCCTCCAACCCTCCTCACCCCCTCCAACAGCAACCCTCATCACCCCCTCTAACAACAACCTTTCTCACCCCCTCCAACCAATCCCCCTCATGCCCTCCAACCCTCCTCACCCCCTCCAACCCTCCTCACGCCCTCCAACACCAACCCTCCTCACCCCATCCAACCCTCCTCACCCGCTCTAATACCAAACCTCCTCACCCCCTCATATACCAACCGTCCTCACCCCCTCCAAAACCAACCCTCCTCACCCCCTCCAATACCCACCCTCCTCACCCCCTCCAACACCAACCCTCCTCACACCCTCATAACAAACCCTCCTCACCCCCTCCAATACCAACGCTCCTCCCCCCTCCAACGCCAACCATCCTCACCCCCTCCAACACCAACCCTCCTCACCCCCTCCAATACCAACCCTCCTCACCCCCTCCAACACCAACCCTCCTCACCCCCTCATATACCAACCCTCCTCACCCCCTCCAACACCAACCCTCCTCACCCCCTCCAACACCAACCCTCCTCATCCCCTCCTTAACCAAACCTCCTCACCGCCTCCAATACCAACCCTCCTCATCCCCTCCAACCCTCCTCACCCCCTCCAACACCAACCCGCCTCACCCCCTCCAACCCTCCTCACCCCGTCCAACAGCAACCCTCATCACCCCCTCCAATACCAACCCTCCTCACGCCCTCCAACCCTCCTCACCCTCTCCAACCCTCCTCACGCCCTCCAACACCAACCCTCCTCACCCCCTCCAACGCTCCTCACCCCCTCCAATACCAAACATCCTCACCCCCTCATATACCAACCGTCCTCACCCCCTCCAACACCAACCCTCCTCACCCCCTCCAACACCAAACCTGCTCACCCCCTCCAACCCTCCTACCCTCCTCACCATCTTCAACCCTCCTCACCCCCTCCAACACCAACCCTCATCACCACCTCCAATACCAAACCTCCTCGCCCCCTCATATACCAACCCTCCTCACCTCCTCCAATACCAACCATCCTCAAGCCCTCCAATACCAACCCTCCTGACCCCCTCCAACACCAACCCTCCTCACTCCCTCCTACACCACCCCTCCTCACCCCCTCCAACACCAACCCTCCTCACCCCCCAACACCAACCCTCCTCACCCCCTCCAACAACAACCTTTCTCACCCCCTCCAACACCAACCCTCCTCACCCCCTCACATACCAACCCTCCTCACCCCCTCATACACCAACCCTCCTCACCCCCTCCTATACCAACCCTCCTCACTGCCTCCTATACCAACCCTCCTCGCCCCCTCCAATACCAACCCTCCTCACTCCCTCCAACACCAACCCTCCTCACCACCACCAACACCAACCCTCCTCACCCCCTCCAATACCAAACCCCCTCACCCCCTCCAACACCAACCCTCCTCACCCCCTCCAACACCAACCCTCCTCACCCCCTCCAACACCAACCCTCCTCACCCCCTCCAACAACAACCCTCCTCACCCCCACCAACACCAACCCTCCTCACCCCCTCCAATACCAACCCTCCTCATCCACTCCTATACCAACCCTCCTCACCCCCTCCTATACCAACCCTCCTCACGCCCTCCTATACCAACCCTCCTCACCCCCTCCAACACCAACCCTCCTCACCTCCTCCAATACCAACCCTCCTCACCCCCTTATATACCAACCCTCCTCACCCCCTCATATACCAACCCTCCTCACCCCCTCCTATACCAACTTTCCTGACCCCCTCATATACCAACCCTCCTTAACCCCTCATGTACCAACCCTCCTCTCCCCTCCTATACCAACCCTCCTCACTGCCTCCTATACCAACGCTCCTCACACCCTCCAATACCAACCCTCCTCACCGCCTCATATACCCATCCTCCTCACCCCGTCCTATACCAACCCTCCTCACTTCCTCCCATACCAACCCTCCTCACCCACTCCAATACCAATCCTCCTCACATGAAATCAACCCTCCTCACCCCCTCTAATATCAACCCCCTCGCCCCTTCCTGTACCAACCCTCCTCACCCCTCCAATATCAACCCCCTCACCTCCTCCAATACCAACCATCCTTACCTCCTCCTATACCAACCCTCCTCACCCCCTCCAACACCAACCCTCCTCACCCCCTCCTATACCAACCCTCCTCACCCCCTCCAATACCAACCTTCCTCACCCCCTCCAATACCTACCCTCCTCATGCCCTCCAATACCAACCTTCCTCACCCCCTCCAATACCAACCTTCCTCACCCCCTCCAACACCAACCCTCCACACCCTTTCCACATCCACATCAACAATTTGTCTTCCTGATGTTGATGGTCAAGTATCTGTCCATTTGCTGCTGAAGGTGTTCCTCAGTGTGCAATGCTCTTGCCGCATCATTGACATAGAGCGACTCTGATGAGGATTTGCCACACGTTGGTCTTGGATTTCAGGCAGCCAAGGCTGAACAGCTTTTTGACAGTTCTGTCTGATAAGTAAACACCCTCCGTGGATTACCTGAAGGCACATGACAGCAGCAAAGACAACAATATCCCTTTTTGATCCCAGTTTGTATCCCAAAGTGTTGCCCCGTCATATCTGATGTTAACCATCATGTTGACATGGAAAGAGGAGATCACTTTAAGCACTTTAAGATGGCAGCCAATTTTCCCCAGATTCTTAAATACCCGCCTCTGGTCAAATGCCTTGATGAGATCGATGAAGGCAATATATAGTGCCCTCCTGTGTTCACAGCATTTCTCTTGCAGCTGCTAGACTGAGAAGATCGTGTCAACTGTAGATCTTCCAGCTCTGAAATCACATTGGGATTCAAGGAAGATGCGTCAGTCTGGATCTGCAGTCTGACAAGGGCAACACGGGCAAATATTTTTCCCATGATGCTCTGCAAGCTGATGCCTTGATAGTTGTTATAACCATTACGATTGCCCATGTTCTTGTGCAGGGAAGAGGAAACTCCAGCTTCACTGCAGACCAGGACAATGGAGACAGCAGTTACGAGTGGTGAACCAAACTCGTGCAGTGTATGGAATGTGTGCGATGGGCAGTCTGCGATGGTGGGAGGGATCATCATGTCCCACTGGTCAACCACCAACCACCTCAAGTCAGGCAGCCCCTGACCAATAAGGTGTGGCCCGCCATCTTACATTATTGTAGTAAGCTGTATTTTTTGTTGCCTTCCTATGAGCGTGTTTTACTGTTTAACAAATTTTCATTTTGTCAAATTATGAGAACAAGGTTGGAACCTTCCTCACTGGTCTTCACCACCATGTACCAAATTATAAATAATACAATTAGGAACTGGCCTCCCCTCAGAGATTTGGAAAACAATTTGGAATACCCTGGGATTAACATCAGCTTAGTTGTTAAAAACACACGCACGCACATGCATGCATGCAAAGGTAAAGGCGCCATAGTCCCAAATTTCCCCTTTGAATGGGAGAGCTGACTGGTGGTCATTTAACCACACCTCAGGTGAGGGGCAAGGTTGAGAAGGCAGGGCCTTCATGAATAACCTCAGCCACTACCGGAATTGAACCCACTGTTGGCCTCGCTCTGCATCACGAACAAGCTGTCCAACCAACTGAGCTAAACCAGCCCCCAAACACGCATACACACACATGCGCATACAAATGCACGTGCATGACTTCCGGTGGCGGCAATGCGGAGCTAAGCCGCACATTCGGCAGCTCCCGCTGAGAACGGACTTTGGGGCTCTTTTCAGGGAGAACACGGAGGTGCGGATCTTCCAGGACTGGAGTGCGGAGGTGGCGAGGCGGAGGGCCAGGTTTAACCGGACGAAGGCGGTGCTCCATAGACGGAGTGTGAAGTTCGGCATGTTGCAGCCGGCGCGTCTGTGGGTCACCTATAAGGATCGGCATCATTATTTTGAGTCCCCGGAGGAGGCGTGGGTCTTTGTGCAGGCCGAGAAATTGGACTCAAACTGATGGTCTAAGATGGGGGATGCTGTATAATACTGTATTTGTATTTGCTTGGTTTATTGTAAGATGTGGGTTGGCCTTCGGGTGGGTGGGGTGATGTCGATTTGTCTTTTCTATATGGGTTTTTCTGCAGGGGTCGGGTGGACGGGTTCGGGCAGAGGGGTAAATGGGGAGTTCGGGGAGCTGGTGGGGGGGACTGACAATGGGAGTAGCCCTGGAGGAGACGGGGCCAGACAGGGCGAAAGCGCGGGCTTTCTGCGGGTTTCCCGTGCTGGGACATGGTGGGGGCTGAGAAGCGCGGGTCGTTGCTGGCTGTTTTCTTTTCCCGCGCAATAGCGGGGGGGGGGGGGGGGGGGGGGGGGAGGACCCGTTGACGGGCACGATGGAGGAGGGGTAGTCCCACGTGGGGAGGAGTCGGAGGTAGGGCGGGAGTCGCCGGAGTCAGCAGAAGTTAGCTGGCTCACGGGAGTGCTATGGAGGGAGGGGCACGGCTAGGAGGGGTCCTAGCCTGGGGCGGGGGGGGGGGTGGGTACCGGGTTGCTGCTGAAACGGTCAGGAAGGAGCTGGAGGACGCAGGGGGTGCTGGAGGGGGGGAGTTGCCGCCGTGGGAAAATGGCAGAGCGGGGGAAGCTGGCCGGGGGTGGGCAAGGGATGGGGTATGGCTAAGCGGCAGGGGAGGTGGGCAGGGAGCCCTCTGATCCGGCTGATAACCTGGAATGTGAGGGGGCTGAATGGGCCGGTCAAACGAGCCCGGGTATTTGCGCACCTGAAGGGGCTGAAGGCGGATGTGGCCATGCTCCAGGAGACACACCTGAGAGTGGTGGACCAGGTTCGGCTGAGGAAGGGATGGGTGGGCCAAGTATTTCACTCAGGGCTGGATGAGAAGAGTGGGTATTGTTCTTGGGGTGTTACTGCGGTTGTTTTGTTAATAGAGTTGAGTTATTTATATTTTGTAAAAATTTCAATAAAAATAATTTTTTTAAAAAACAAATGCACATGCATGCACACACACACGCACGGACACACACACATGAACACACACGCACAGACACACGCATACACATACGCACATACATTCGCACACATGCAGATACACCCATACACACGTGCACATACATACACATGATGCACTATCAATTATGATGAGATGAGAGTAGAGAGTTATCGAGGCTTTATTAAGCAGAGATGTGTTGCCTCCTGCAGCTGCTGCGAGAAATGGTAGCAGCTCGGTGTGCACACACATTTATACTCCGCCTACTGGGCGGAGCCAGCAGGCAGGGATCGAAATCCGTACCTGGAGTACAGGAGCCTTACCGTATTACCTCTAATACACATATTATACAAACAGTGGTGACTACCACATTCACCCCCTGTTAAAAAAAAGAGTCCAGCAGAGTTGGTGGAAAAAAAACTATTTCCAAGTATGGGTGTGGGGTCGTGGGTGGGGATCCAGCTGGTGCCAGGTCCCTGAGGGGGACTGTGTCCTGGTGACCGTCGGGGTACGCCCGTACTGCGGGTTTGATGCAACAGCTGTACCCTCTCGACCAACGGGTCCGCCTTGTGGGGTCGCACGTGTTTGCGTAGGAGGACAGGTCCTGGAGCTGCCAGCCACGTTGAGAACGAAACCCCGGTGGTGGACTTCCTAGTGAAGGCAAGGAGACGTTCATGGGGGGTTTCATTAGTTGCAGTGCAAAGCAGCGATCGGATGGAGTGGAGCGTGTCGGGGAGGACCTCCTGCCAGTGGGAGACCGGGAGATTTTTAGACCACAGGACTAGCAGGACGGCCTTCCAGACTGTCCCATTCTCCCTCTCCACCTGCCCGTTTCCCCGGGGGTTGCAGCTGGTTGTCCTGCTCGAGGCAATGCCCTTGCTGAGCAGGTACTGGCGCAGCTCATCACTCATAAAGGAGGATCCCCGGTCGCTGTGGAAGTAGGCGGGGAAAACGAACAGGGCGAAGATGGTGTTGAGTGCTTTAATGACCGTGGCAGACATCATATCGGGGCATGGAAAGGTGAACGGGAATCTGGAGTATTCATCGACCACGTTCAGGAAGTACGTGTTTCGGTCGGTTGAGGGAAGGGGCCCTGGAAGTCCATGCTGAGGCGTTCAAAGGGGCGGGAGGCCTTCACCAGGTGCGCTCAGTCTGGCCGATAGAAGTGTGGTTTGCACTCAGCACAGACCTGGCAGTCTCTGGTGACAGCCCTGACTTCCGCAATGGAGTAGGGCAGATTGTGGGCCTTTATGAAGTGAAAGAACCGGGTGACCCCTGGGTGTCAGAGGCCGTCGTGTAGGGCCCGGAGTCAGTCCACTCGTGCGCTGGCACATGTACTTCGGGATAGTGCATCGGGGGTTCATTGAGCTTACCGGGGCGATACAAAATCTCGTAATTGTAGGTGGAGAGCTCGATCCTCCAACTCGAGATTTTATAATTTTTGATCTTGCCACACTGCGTATTATTACACATGAAGGCAACCGACCATTGGTCAGTGAGGAGAGTGAATCTCCTGCCGGCCAGGTAATGGTGCCAACGTCGCACAGCTTCTACGATGGCTTGGGCCTCCTTTTCGACAGACGAGTGCCGGGTTTCGGAGGCATGGAGGGTGCGGGGAAAGAATGCTACGGGACTGCCTGCCTGGTTGAGGGTGGCACCAGAGCTACGTCCGATGCATCACTCTCGACCTGAAAAGAGAGGGTCTCGTCAACTGTGCGCATCGTGGCCTCGGCGATGTCGGCCTTGATGCGGTTGAAGGCCTGGCAGGCCTCAGCCGTCAGGAGAAAAACTGTGGAGTGAATGAGTGGGCCGGCCTTGTCCGCATAGTTAGGGACCCACTGGGCATAATAGGAGAAATCCCCAGGCATCGTTTCAGGGCCTTTGGGCAGTGGGGGAGTGGGAGTTCCATGAGGGGATGCATGCGGTCGGAGTCGGGCCCTAGAACTCCATTTTGCACCACATAGCCAAGGATGGCTAAGCGGTTGCTGCTGAAAACGCACTTCTCCTTATTGTACGTGAGGTTCAGGAGTTTGGCAGTGTGGAGAAATTTGAAAAGGTTAGCATCGTGGTCCTGCTGATCGTGGCCGCAGATGGTGACGTTATCTAGGTACGGGAAGGTGGCCCGCAGTCCGTACCGGTCAACCATTCGGTCCATCTCCCGTTGGAAGACCGAGACCCTGTTAGTGACGCCGAAGGGGACCCTAAGCCAATGGTAAAGGCGGCCATCTGCTTCGAACGCAGTGTATTGGCGGTCTGGCTTGCCGATGGGGAGCTGGTGGTAGGCAGATTTCAGGCCCACTGTCGAAAAGACCCGCTATTGTGCAATCTGATTGACCATATCAGATATGCGTGGGAGGGGGTACTCGTCGGGCTGCGTGTACCAATTGATGGTCTGACTGTAATCGACGACCATTCTCTGTTTCTCCCCAGTCTTTACCACTACCACTTGGGCTCTCCAGGGGCTTTTGCTGTCCTCAGTAATACCTTCCCGCAGAAGCCGCTGGACCTCAGACCTGACGAAGGTCCTGTCCTGGGCGCTGTACCATCTGCTCCTGATGGCGACGGGCTTGCAATCCGGGGTGAGGTTTGCAAACAGGTAAGGTGGGTTGACCTTAAGGGTCGTGAGGCCGCAGACGGTGAGGGGTGGTAGGGGTCCACCGAATTTTAGAGATAGGCTTTGGAGGTTGCACTGGTAGTCCAGGCCATGTAACAGGGCAGCGCAGAGGTTGGGAAGGACGTAGAGTTGGAAGTTGTTGAACTCTACGCCCTGGACGGTAAGGGTGACGATGCAGTACCCCCGGATTTCCGGGGAATGGGATCCGGAGGCCAGGGAGATTCTCTGGGTAATGGGGTGTACCGCGAGGGAGCAGCGCCTTCCGTAGAGGGGTGGGTGAAGCTATCTGTGCTCTCAGAGTCTAGAAGGCAAGGTGTCTTGTGCCCATCGACTTTCACCGTCGTCGTCGCAGTTGTGAGGTTGTGCGGCCGAGACTGGTCGAGCGTGATGGAGGCAAGTTGCGGTTGGTGTTGGTAGGCCCCGGGCTGGTCGGTGGCAGGTGATGAACGGCGTGATGAAGTCCCCGACAAGCAGGGGTCCTGACACGCTGTCCAAAATGGTGCCGAAGATAGCGGCGCCCATGGGGCACACATGGCGGGCGTCGTTAAAGATGGGGGCGCCCACAGGCCGCACGTGTTCTGCTGGGAGGAATATGGTGGCGCCCACGGGCCGCACGTGTTCTGCTGGGAGGAATATGGCGGCGCCCATGGGCCGCACGTGTTCTGCTGGGAGGAATATGGCGGTGCCCAAGGGCCGCATGTGGGGGGTGCAGAAACAATGGGCCTGGGTACAGCGGTGATCGACCGGGCCTGGCACACGGCAGCAAAATGTCCCTTCTTTCCGCAGGCCTTGCAGGTTGCGCTCTGCGCCGGGCAGCGTTGTCGGGGGTGCTTTGTCTGCCCGCAGATTTTGCACTAGGGCCCCACGGGGCTGACTGGCTGCCGCTCGGCGCAGGCTCGGGGTTGGCTGTGGGCGGCCGCTGGTGGGGCCACGATGTCCATGAGGGCACTGTGCAGTCGGGGGTGTATGCTGTGCGGTCGGGGCGTACGACTGCACGTTCGCGAGTTGCCTGGTCACCGCGAGGTCGAGCGTACCCCCTTCTAATCGGTGCTGGCGGATGTACGCCACTGCATGCCCGTAACGAAAGCATCCCTAATTAAGAGTTCTGTATGTTCCACGACCGAAAATGCCTGGCAATCGCAGAACCTTGCCAGGATGTGCAGGGCACACCAGAAATCGTCTAGTGACTCACCGGGGAGTTGTTGCCAAATGGACTGGAGGTGTCTGGCGTAGAGTCTGTTGATCGACCGGACATAGTTCCCTTTCAGAAGCGCCATGCCCTCAGTGTGGTTGGGCACATCCCGGCTAAGTGGAAAAATATCGGAGCTCACCCTCGAGTACAGGATCTGGAGTTTCTGTGGGCTGTTATGTAGCTGATCCGATGTAGGCTTCAAAGCAAGCTAGCCAGTGGTCGAAGGAGACGAGGCGTTGTCTGCTTGAGGGTGCAGCTGCAGGCGATCTGGCTTGATGCAGAGACCATCGCTGTAATAGCTCTGCTTAATAAATTGATGTACTATCAATTACGACGAGACGAGAGTAGACAGTAATCGAGGCTTTATTACGCAGAGATGTGTTGCCTCCTGCAGCTGCTGCTGAAATGGCTGTAGCTCGTTGAGCACACACATTTATACTCCATCTACTGGGTGGAGCCAGCAGGCAGGGATCTACCCCCGTACCTGTAGTACAGGAGCCTGACCGTATTACCTCTAATACACATATTATACTAACAGTGGTTACTACCACAACACACACAACAGGGCATTGCGGTATTAGAGGCTGCCATCATTCTGCATTGCCTCAGCCAGTGGCATAACTAAGAGGGAAGAGAGATTTTAGTCATCTATATCTGAGCACTCTGTCCCTAGTACAAGGTACCAACACCCCACCTACCGAAAACCTGTGTTCTAATCTTCTTATTTCATTAGAATCATGCATCACAGGAGATATAAATAACAGTGAAGCAGAACACCCGGAGGATTTGTTCATCATGGCCAGGAACTTCAGCCGGCCAACCTCAAGAGTCTGCTGCCAAAATTCCACCAACACATCTCCGGCCGCACCAGGGGCGCCAACATCCACGGCCACTGCTATGAAAACATCAAGGGCGTGTACCGATCCATCCACCAATCGCTCTTCAGAAAATCTGACCACAAGACAGTGCTCCTTCTCACGGCATACAAGCAGAAACCTAAGCGGGAGAATCCGGTTAAAAAGGTTGTGTAGTGCTAGTCCGAGGAAATAGAAGAGCTCCTACGTGACTGCTCGGAGTCAGTGGACTGGTCCATATTTAAGAACTCAGCAGCCAAACTAAACGCTTAACTACCACCGTCACAGACATCATCAGAAAGTGCGTTGAAGATTGCGTGTCAAAGAAGGTAGTACGTACGTTCCCGAACCGGAAACCATGGTTTAACCGGGAGATTCACTCCCTATTGAAGGCCAAGTCTGAGGTGTTCAAGACAGGCGACCCTGACCTATACAGGAAATCTAGGTAGGACATCCGCAAAGCCATCAGTGATTCCAAGAGACAATACCAGACTAGGCTAGGGTCACAGACTAACAACACGGACTCTCGTCAGTTGTGGCAAGACTTTAACAACAAAACGGGCTACAAAGCAAAGCTGAGTAGAGTCTGCAGCTGCGCACCCCTCCCCGATGAACTCAATACATTCGATGGTCGGTTCGAGCAGGAAACCAACATATTGCTGTCAATTGCCCTAGAATCCTCGGACGCACCATACCTACCGTCACAGCTTCCAAAGTCAGATTGGCCTTCTTGAAACTGAGCCCTCAGAAAGCAATAGGTCCTGACCGAGTCCCTGCATTCAGATCCTGTGCGGACCAAATGGTAGGTGTGTTTACAGACATCTTCCACCTCTCCCGACTCCGTTCCGAGGTTCAAGACCACCACCATACCAGTGCCAAGAAGAACCAGGCAAAGAATGACTACCATCCAGTGGCCTTGACATCGAAAATTATGAAGTGCTTTGAGAGGTTGTTCATGAGATACATTAACTCCATACGCCCAGAACGCCTCTATCCACTGTAATTCGGATACCACCACAACCGGTCCACAGCAGACACCATCTTCCTGGCCCTACACTCATTCCTGAAGCATCTCGACAACAAGGACTGCTACGTCAGACTCCTATTCATTGACTATAACTCCACTTTCAACACCATAATCCCATCCAAGCTCATATCAAACTCCAAAACCCAGGACTTGGCTCCTCCCTCTGTAAGAATAAACAACAACACCTCCTCCATGATCGTCCCCAATACTAGGGTCCTGCAAGGCTGCGTACTTAGCCCCCTAATATACTCTCTATACACACACGAGTGTGTGGCAAAATCTGACTCCAATTTGCTGATGACAAGACTGTAGTGGGTTGAATCACGAACAACGATGAGTCCGGGTACAGGAGAGAGATAGAGGAACTAGTGGAGCGGTGTAAAACAACAATCTCACCCTCAATGTCAGCAAAAGTAAAGAGCTGGTCCTTGACCTCAGGAAGCAAAGTGCCATACACATCCCTGTCTGCATTAATTATGCTGAGGTGGATATGGTTAACAGCTTCAAATTTCTAGGTGGGCACATCACCAACAATCTGTCCTCGTCTGCCCACAGCGACACCAAGAAAGCACAACGGTGCCTATACTTCCTCAGGAAACTAAGGAAATTCCGCATGTCATCATTGACTCTTAACGATGCACCATAGAAAGCATTCTATCTGGCTGCATCACAGCCTGGTATGGCAACTGCTCGGCCCAAGACCGTATGAAACCACAGACAGCAATGAACACAGCCTAGTCCATAACGCAAATCCGCCTCCCATTACTCTGTCTAACACCTCACGCTGCATTGGGAAAACGGGCAGCAGAATCAAAGACTCCTCCCAAAGAACAAGGAAAATTACAGCACAGGAACAGGCCCTTCGGCCCTCCCAGCCTGCGCCGATCCAGATCCTTTATCTAAACCTGTTGCCTATTTTCCAAGGTCTACTTCCCTCTGTTCCAGTCCATTCCTATATCTGTCCCGATGCATCTTAAATGATGCTATTGTGCCTGCCTCTACCACCTCCGCTGCAAAGCGTTCCAGGCACCCACCACCCTCTGCGTAAAAAACTTTCCACGCACATCTCCCTTAAACTTTCCACATCTCACCTTGAAATCGTGACCCCTTGTAATTGACACCCCCACTCTTGGAAAAAGCTTGTGGCTATCCACCCTATCCATACCTCTCATAATTTTGTAGACCTCAATCAGGTCCCCCCTCAACCTCCGCCTTTCCAACGAAAACAATCCTACTCTACTCAACCTTTCTTCATAGCGAGCATCCTCCATACCAGGCAACATCCTGGTGAACCTCCTCTGCACTCTCTCTAAAGCATCCACATCCTTCTGGTAATGTGGCGACCAGAACTGCATGCAGTATTCCAAATGTGGCCTAACCAAAGTCCTATACAACTGTAACATGACCTGCTGACTCTTGTACTCAATACCCCGTCCGATGAAGGCAAGCATGCTGTATGCCTTCTTGACCACTCTATCGACCTGCATTGCCACCTTTAGGGTACAATGGACCTGAACTCCCAGATCTCTCTGTACATCAATTTTCCCCAGGACTCTTCCATTGACCGTATAGTCCGCTCTTGAATTGGAGCTTCCAAAATGCATCACCTCGCATTTGCCTGGATTGAACTTCATCTGCTATTTCTCTGCCCAACTCTCCAATCTATCTATATTTGGCTGTATACTCTGACAGTCACCCTCGCTATCTGCAACTCCTCCAATCTTAGTATCATCTGCAAACTTGCTAATCAGACCACCTATAACCCACCCGGGTTATTCTCTCTCCCAACTTCTTCCTTTGGGCAGGAGATACAAGAATCTGAGAACACGCACTAACAGCTTAACAGTCAAAAACAGCTTCTTCCCTGCTGTTACCTGAATGACCCTCTTATGGACTGAACTGATCTCTTCACACATCTTCTCTACTGAGTAGCACTACACTCCTGTATGCTTCACCCGATGCCTGTGCCTATATATTTATATTGTCTATTTATGTATGTTCTATGTTTTTTCATGTATGGAACGATCTGTCTGGACTATACGCAAAACAATACTTTTCACTGTAGTTCGGTACACATGACAATAAATCAAAATCCAAAAATCAAAGAGGGCCAATTGGCCCATTGTGATTGTGGCAGCTCTCTGAAAAGGAGGTTAGCCCCACGACCTGACTCTTTCCACATAGCCCTGTAAATATATTTTTTTAAGCATATATCCAATTCCTCACTGAAAGTTGCTAAGATTTTCAAATCGGCCTCAATGCTTTAAGGTGGATCAATGGTCCTCGTTAATCTCTGACGACTGTGCGTTTAGTTTGTTAGTGGGCTTCACAGTGTCCAAATGTGTTTTGATAGGGATCCGTATTGTCTTGTGTTGTGCAATAAACACTACTGAGGAGGCAGATATCCAGGGAGTGATGGCTATCAGCTTTCACCTTTGACTTTGTGGATCATCGGCGATGGCAGCGATGGCCAATTGGCGTCTGATCACGCGAACATATGAATTAGGAGAGGGGGTCTGGCTCCATGCCCTTTCCTGGCTAGTATGAAATGAAAATGAAAATCGCTTATTGTCACGAGTAGCCTTCAATAAAGTTACTGTGAAAAGCCCCTAGTCGCCACATTCCGGCGCCTGTCCGGGGAGGCTGGTACGGGAATCGAACCGTGCTGCTGGCCTGCTTGGTCTGCTTTAAAAGCCAGTGATTTAGCCTGGTGAGCTAAACCAGCCCCTGAGCTAAACCAGCCCCTAGTATTCTGATGTTACTAAAGGAGGGAGTGGAAGGGTGGCAGTTTTAATGGAATGCACCCATTGGCAAACTGACAGGATTGGCCGCTATTCTGATTATGCACCATGTCCAGTTTTGCTTTCAATTGAATTCAATGGGCAGGAAGCAAAATCAGCATTGCACCATGCCCCATAGGTTCCTCCTCTAGCCTGTTAAATTAAAATGACACCCCTCTTGTGTCACTGCAGGGCCATTGTGGGTCTTGATTCAACTTAGTTCATGGGCTTTGTATTTGTATTTCTTCATACCTGACAGCATCTTAAACAATCTGCGCTGTCGTACCTCTGAAACTTCTATATCCTCCCTATAGTGTGGAGACCAGCACTGTGCACAGTAGTCGAAGGTATTAATAATGTTTTATGCTGCCTCATTATTACCTCTTGAATTTTCTCTTGCGGTGAAGCACTCAAATTTCATTAGTTTTTTTTTACAATCTTATCAACCTGATGCGCTGCTTTTAATATCTCACAAAGCTAACCCCTAGCTCTCTCACAGCACTGAGCCTTCTGCTATTCTGAGTGTAACGACTGCTGTTATTCATTGTTCGCAGGATGTGTCACTTCACAGCTTCTAACACCCAATTCCACCCGCCACTTTTTCACCCAGATCTCCCACATCGTCCCTCAGCAACATCCTATTTGCAGCCTTCTTTCGTCTTCTGAAGAATCAGCTATTTTGGTGTCAATTGTAAAAACTCCCCCACTAAGCCCAGATCAAAGTTGTCGATGCACATGTTAGACAGAAGTGGATCCAGAATTAAATCCTGTTAGTCAGCACGGCCCACGTCCAACCGTTTTGGATCAACGCCCTCAGCTCTCCACAATGTCGCAATTTAAAAATTCTTAACCCCTTTTTCAGATTCCTGCACGATCTCACGTCTTCCTACCTCTGTAATCTTTTCCAGCTCGACTGCGCTCGCAGATCTCTTGGGCTCTTCCAATTCTGGCCCCCTGATTTTAAAACCACTTCACCATGGGCTGGAGTGGAATTTCCTGCTTAATTCTCCTCATTCTCATCTGGGGAGACATTGGCACAGTAGTATTGTCACTGGAATTGTAAACCAGAAGCCCAGATTCAAATCCTGCCACTGCAGGAAATTTGAATTGAAGAAAAATCTGGGATTAAAAGTCTAATGGTGACCATAACACCATTGTCGATTGTCGTAAAAACCCATCTGGTTCACTAATGTCCTTTAGGGAAGGAAATCTGCCATCCTCAGCTGGTCTGGCCTACATGTACCAGTCTCCCCAAACAGGCGCCGGAATGTGGCGACTAGGGGCTTTTCACAGTAACTTCATTTGAAGCCTACTTGTGACAATAAGAGATTTTCATTTTGTTTCTTTTTTTTTCATGTGACTCCAGACCCACAGCAATGGGTCTTAACTGCCCCCTCAAGGGCAATTAGGGATGGACAATAAATGCTGGCACGGCCGGCGACGCCCATGTCCCATGAACGAATAAAAAAACAATGCTGCGTCTGGTTAACCTTCTCGAATGATCACTCTGTGCGATACTCTCAGAGTCAAAGCAGCCCCAGCAACTCATTTGTTTCCTCCTCTTTCTGTCTGCTGCACGCTAATCCATACAAGATTTGACTGCCAATTGTGAACATGTTTTCCTTCCAGTTTAAGTTTCACCAGCACTGTTGACTTGCTTCTTATTCAACTCAAGACAGTATTGTGGTGTCAGCTAGTTTAGCAGAAGCCAAACTGCTGCCACGTGGGTGGAACCTAATCGATGTCTCTGTTAATCACAAGGCAAGTCCTCCAGATTCCCTGACTCATAGATAGATAGAACAGTACAGCACAGAACAGGCCCTTCGGCCCTCGATGTTGTGCCGAGCAATGATCACCCTACTCAAACCCACGTATCCACCCTATACCCGTAACCCAACAACCCCCCCCTTAACCTTACTTTTTAGGGCACTATGGACAATTTAGCATGGCCAATCCACCTAACCCGCACATCTTTGGACTGTGGGAGGAAACCGGAGCACCCGGAGGAAACCCACGCACACACGGGGAGGACGTGCAGACTCCGCACAGACAGTGGCCCAGCCGGGAACTGAACCTGGGACCCTGGAGCTGTGAAGCATTTATGCTAACCACCATGCTACCGTGCTGCCCCCTATTTTTTTTTTTTCTTTTCTTTTCATGCCCTCTCTCTGGTGCTCAATTTTCTCCCAATCGTCTCCAGCATTCGTTGCAATTCTCGGCAGTTTAGCTTTGGGCTTCTTGGAGAATTTTCAACTTCTCCCACAATCAGCTCTTGTCTCTGTACTTTTCCCACTTATTGGATCGAATCAACTGATTTCCCCAGAGCTGGGATTTGGCACAACTCCTGCCTGGAATCCCTGGGATGCTAGAATGCAAGAGCCATAACTATGCCCCCTAAGAAACATTCTTATTTTTTCATGTTTTTCACACAGCTACGCCCAGGTTCATCACAATAAAGAAAATTACTGCGGATGCTGGAATCTGAAACGAAATCAGAAAATATTGGACAATCTCAGCAGGTCTGACAGCCTCTGTGGAGAGAGAAGGGAGCTAACGTTTTCATGATTCTTTGTCAGACTCACCCAGAGTTTTCCAACATCAAAACACTAATTAGAACACAAATTTAAGTCCTGAAATCCAAAAAGAATTAAACATCTTGATGTCCATTGAAGCAATGACTTTGTCGTTTATCTTTAGTCAGAGCTGTGTTCACAGTTATAAGTGTATCTTCGATTTTAATCGCTGCACCATTGAGTCTTCAGTTGCCTGGACCCTAAACTCTGCAATATGCTCCCGCCAGCTCTCTTTTCATCTATCTTGCTTTTCTCCTGAAATACACTCCTAAACATTCTCCCCATGTCTGCGTTTGTCTCACTCCCACAACCCAAAGATGTGCAGGGTAGGTGAATTGGCCACACTAAATTGCCCCTTAATTGGAAAAATGAAAAAAATATATAAATACACTCCTTAAAAACCATCACTTTGACCAAGCTTTGGTCACCTGTCACCTTCCCTAATATGAAGGTCAATGTCAGATTTTGTTTCCTGTGAAGTGCCTTGGCCAGTTTTACTCTCTCAAAAGGCACTATATCAATGTAGGTTGCACGTTGTTTCTCAATAATCCAACATTCTTCAGCTTATGACCTCACTCTGTCATCAAGTCTGTTACAAATTGCCAAATTGGTCACTTCCAAAGCTCGAATCAGTTCAAGATGGTATCTGGGTGGCCTACTCCGTCAGGAGCAGCATGGTGGCACAGTGTTTCGCACTGCTGCCTACAGTGCCAGGGACCCATGTTCAATTCCAGCCTTGGGTGACTGTCTGTGGGGGGGTTGCACTTTCTCCCCGTGTCTGGGTGGATTTCCTCCGGGTGCTCTGGTTTCCTCCCACAGTCCAAAGATGTGCAGGATAGGTGGATTGGCCATGCTAAATTGCCCCTCAGTGTCGAGAAGGTGAGGTAGGGTTACTGGGTTACAGGGATAGGGTGGAGAAGTGGGCTTAAGTATGGTGCTCTTTCCCTATGGAGCTGAGGACCTGGGTTTGAATCCCAGCCCCGGGTCACTGTCCCTGTGGAGTTTGCACATTCTTCCCGTGTCTGCGTGGGTTTCACCCCCACAACCCAAAGATGTGCAGGTCAGGTGGATTGGCCATGCTAAATTGCCCCTTAATTGGAAAAAGAAAATTGGGTACTCTATATTTTAAAAAAAAAACTAAGATGCTCTTTCAAAGACTCAATGCAGACTCAATGGGCCGAATGTCCTCCTTGTGCAAATAAATTCTATGATTTTATTCATGCATTTCCTGCCAGAATGTACCTTCGCTTATGAGCAATGCTGCTGTTGTTATCCATGAGCATATTGTGGATAATTGATTCAACATAATGGCCTCAACAGAAATCTGGCTGAGGAGCAATGATGCCTTTGCCCCTTAATTAAACCTCCCCATATGATTGCACCTTCCTTCACTTATCAAGTGCATTAGAGTGTGGCTTTTTGCACCCAATTGCACCTTTGGTTGTCCCCGTATTCCACTGGCACTTTCTGCTCCTTTGAGTATCTCACCTTGTTCCACCCCTCATTTAAAGGTCTTGATCTTTACAGCCCACCCACGTTACATACCAATTTTACCAATGAGCTATTATCAGTGCTTTCCTCCCTCAGCCTCCCTCCCTTTCCTCCCTCTGTCTTATCCCAGAACAACTTGTCATCCTAAGTAATTTCTCAAATAATATCTCAGTGCATCATGCTCTCTCTTCAGTGCCCTCCTATCCTTCCTTAATCTCTCCCTCCTAACCCATATTCACCGCCATTCACTTAAACTTGCCCCCTTATGCAGTCTCACAACTCCTATCGTAGCAGGTGAGGCCTTCTCTGATGCCTTCTTTGTATCACTGTCCACACGGTCCTCCTTCCCCCTCCAAACCCTACTTCCTTTTATATCCGTCCCTGGAAAAACAATCTCTCCCCTAATTCTCTCACAAAGACTCTGTCAAAATACCAACTCTCTAATCCCCGGCCTTCCATTCAGTGTAACATTTCTACTACTACCAAACTGCTCAACTGCACCCTCCCCTTTGGCAATTGAGTCCCCAGTAAATCGCTCATGGTGCCACAGTGGTTAGCACTGCTTCCTCACAGCGCCAGGGACCCGGGTTCGATTCCAGCCTTGGGTGGCGTATTTTGCACATTCTCCCCGTGTCTGCGTGGATTTCCTCCGGGTGCTCCTGTTTCCTCCCACAGTCCAAAGACATGCAGGATAGGTGGATTGTCCATGCTGAATTGCCCTTAGTGTCCAAAGATGCGCCAGTTAGGGGGGGATTCTGGGAACAGGGCGGGGGAGTGCACCTAGGGAGAGTGCTCTTTCAAAGGATTGGGACAGACTCGATGGGCCGAATAGCCTCCTTCTGCACTATAGGAATTCTGTGATCCAGCACACCCTCTCAGCCTAGTCACTACCTCGAGTATGACCCTCATCTTCAACCCCTTCAGTCCAAGGGACACATACGTGGAAAGATATGGGGTGAGATTTTCAGGAATCCCCGTGGTGTGTTTCTCGGTGGCAGGAGGCCCACGGTAGGATCATCTGGTTCCCTCGCTGTAAATGGGATTTCCCATTCAGTCTACCCATGCTGCTGGGAAGCCCGTGGCGGGGGTGCATCGTTGACAGGACCGAAAGATCCCGCCGGTGTGAACAGCTGAAAGATCTCTCCCCGTGGTCATTCATCTTTACATCTGGCTGGGCAACTTTAAAGCACTTTCAATCCTGCTCCCCTCTGCTAAAACTGCTCACTATTCCAAAATCATCCTGGAATGTAAAGGAAGGCCCAAGGCTTCATGCTCTACCCTGCCGTGCCACATTTCCCTTTCACCCTGCCGGTGGGATGCTCTGTTAAGCCAGCTGGTCCAGGGGGTTTCCCATTGTGGGGCAGCCCCACACCATCGGGAAACCCCTGGGCTGCCGGCAAAATGGAGCATCCCGCCGGCGACGAATCCAGCCCCCCTTCCTTCCATTCTCGACTGTAAACCCCCTCACACCTCTCCCCAAGAACAAGTGAAAAGAGTTCATGGACTTCTTTGTCACTAAAACCATCCACTCAGCTGCCTCTACCTTTCCTTCCCTCCCCATTTGTAATATGGATAATTTAGATGTCTCAATGATGAGATCTTGAGACTTCCAAGGTTAACTGGGAAATCCCATTGACAAGCGGAGGAAAGAAAGAATCCCGTCATCAGCGAACGGCACGTGGCCCAGAAACACACGGCTGGGGACCCGGAGAATCACGGCCACTATATTAGCCTTGTCCCTTATTAAAAAAGCAGACCACGCAAATCAACATTGCTCACCATTACATCTCTCGACCCCTTCACTCTCTCTCCAAAGTTATTAGACAGTTTATCCGATTAAGCCCCGGATAAGCAGGAATTTCTCACAATTATGTGACCTGGTATCAAATTTTATTTGATTACACAGCTATGAAGCGCTTTACGATATTTTACTTCATTAACTCTGCGACTTAAATGCAAGTCGCTGTTGTTAAATTGTCTCATTTAGGGAATGGAAAACTTTCAGAGCACAAACTAGGTCGGTAATCCTGCGAAAGTAATTTTTAATTCTGCGCCAGGCCAGAACTCTCGAATGGAAATGTCTTTATTGCTGCTCATCATTTTGAATCTCCTGTGCTGTGTGCATCAAGCTCAATTCCTTAATAAATGGCAATCCCACTCTGACACCATCCCAGGAAGCCCAGAGCTTTCGGAGTTCTCTCATTCACTCCGTACGATAAATCCATTCAGCTGCCTGGGGATTACATTAACCGAGTTTAGTTCTCCAATGTGAAGCAGTTAGCGTAGCAGAGCAGTCCCTGTTGTATTATCTGATCTATCCATCTATGTGGCACTTATAGGTATCAGAGCTGCGGAGAGAGGCTGTAATATGGTGTGAGAACCCAGTCAGGCACAGATAAAATTCAGCATTAGCGAAGGTGAAAACACTGACAGTAACTGATTGACTCCCAACCTTTTGCCCCTCCCCCTCCCCCCATTCCCCACAGCCCACTTCCTTTCCAAAAGGATCATTATGTAGGGGGTGTGATGAGTGACATAGGGCGGGATTCTCTGACCCCCCCCGTCAGGTCGGAGAATCGCCGGGGGGGGCGTCAATCCCGCCCCGTCGCTTCTACGCCGGCTGCCGAATTCTCTGGCGCCGGTTTTCGGGCGGGGCTCATGCTGCGCCAGTCGGGGGCCATTGGCAGCGCCCCCCCCCCCCCCCCCCGACAATTCTCTGGGCCCCGATGGGCCGAGTGGCCACCCGGTTTCGGCCACTCCCACCGGCGTGAAATGGACATGGTCCATCACAGCGGGACCCCATCTACTGGAGTCCTCGGGGGAGGGGGAGGGCACAGGAGGATCCGGCCCTGGGGGGGGGGGGGCACGGTTGCTTGGCCCGCGATCGGGGCCCACCGAACTGCGGGTGGGCCGGTGCTGTGTGGGAACTCTTTCCCTCCGCACTGGCCTGTGTAGGGCTCCGTCATGGACGGCGTGGAGAAGAAACACCCTGCGCATGTGCAAGAAAACGCGCCGGTTCTGTGCATTCGCCAGAGCACACTGGCTGTTCTGCGCATGTGCGGGACCACGGCGGCCCTACGGCACCGGTTGGCGTGGCACCAAGCCCTCCGGCACCAGCCTTGCCCCCGGAAGGGCTGAGGATTCCGATGATGTGCCAATGCTGCTGAAATGGCATGCTCCATGGTTCGTGATGACACCAGTTTGGAGGGAGCAGAGTATGACGGACTGGCATTGGTCTCGATTTTGGCGCGAAAATCCATTTTCAGCCTGATCGCCGAATATAATTTCGCCGTCGGGCTACGGAGAATCCCGCCCATAGTCTCCCAAACACAGAATCTCTCCCTTAATCTTTTATTGCTAATGATCTGCTAGAAGTGTGGTGTAAGGCAACAATCCTGTTGTTTGATATATCTCAGTTGCTCTAATTAGTTAGCATGATTATTTTTAATTTAGACTGTGTTGATTTTAGTTTGTTAACTGTAAATGTTAATATTTCTTAAAAAGTGAAATGTTGTCCAACGGTTATTTCCAGGAATCGTGACAAATTGAGAATTCACGGGATGTGAATTCAGAGGCTGTAAAATGGATATATTGGGATTTTCCAGAGTTTAAAACGACAGGATTCCACATTGACGACTGCCGTATTAGGTGAAAAGTCAACTTGGCTACTCTCAATGAACAGGCATTTCTGGAGAGAGCCAAACTGTCTATTGATGCCTTGTAACAGTCAATAAAGCTTAATTTGAAGGCTGTGGCAAAGAATTAGGAGTGAAGTTGAAAGTAGGGATCAAAAAGGCTGAGAAGGGGTGGCATGGTGGCACAAGTGGTTAGCACTGCTACCTCATGGCGTCGAGGACACCGGTTCAAACCCAGTCCCGGGTCACTGTCTGTGTTGTACCTATCTGAGATGGCTACCTGCAAAGGACCATGGGAATTATGGCCAACCTAGGACTCAGACAGATACAGACCTTCGGTGTATTTGAAACACAGGTAGCTAGACCTGATCATAAATCCCGCTCGTCTGCATTTTAATGGCCCATTCCCCAGGACAATAGAACTCCAATCAAGAAACCGGTACAGCCACAGACTGACCGGTGCCACTCCCTTTACTCAGAGAGCCCAACTGCCAAGGTCAATGCCCGCTAAGGACCTGCCCAGCCACCAAGGCACCCGCCCCTTTATTGGCCAAAATCGAAGGCAGTGATCAGAGCCCTGTCGAACTATTGGGTCCAAGATCAAGGACTGCCCCAAAGAGCGCAAAATCCCAGAGGGATAAAAGGGGACACAGCCATGTGTTCTACCTCTTTTGGATCCGGCCTGTGCCAGCCTCTTTTAGGATCGGCCTGTGCCCACACCAATCGCAGCATAACAACCAGCCAGCCAAGTTCAAGACCAACGATTGCTACCTGACGATGAGCCCAGCAGACACAGAGCCACTTCTTCAAATCAGCCATGTGAGATCACGATAAAGGCCTTATCCACTTGCACAGTGCTGGTCGCCCTGAAGTTAAGTATAGGTTATTGTAGCTGATAGGTGTAGTTTAACTCGTAGTAGATATTGTGTTTGCATGCCGAAGTAATCCTTGTGTGTATAAATAAACCATCTTTTGAACTAACTAACTGGTTGTGTGGTCATTTGAGCGATATAAGGGAAAGACTTGTGGTTCACTGAGATAAATAGAAATATTGGCGACGCTGTTGAGACATAACATCATATTATAAATAGAGCCTCATTATTAAAAAGGGCAACTTTATTGGTGAACTCTGACGGGACTCGATTAGAAGTGTCTTTGTCACTCTGAGAGAACCCACAAACTTTAAATCCAATTGCGTGAAAGAAAGAACCACAAGTGCATCGACCAAATAACCGAATTTCAGAAGTGTGTACTAACCTGCATGCGTACCTAACAGGCAAAGTAAGGTAAACTCACTAGCATTGTGTAAAACTGTTGAGAGAACTGTGAACAGGAAAATAGCTTTGACCATACCCGCTGTTCAAATCGCCGCCTTATTCCCCTGTTCCAACTTAAAGGTAGGGAAAGAGAAGTTAAAAGTAGAGCAAGAGATATTAGAGGTAGAGCAAAAGAGATCTTAGAAGCAATGGCTACTAAAGCGATGGAACATTTAATGAACCCACAGGAACCCTGTGCGTTGGAACGCAGCGACCAACAGAGCAGAGCAATGCCTCATATGGGAGGAAGAGTTGAGGAAGTATTTAAAGAGTATGGGGATTTACATATTTGTTACTGATTATTGTTTGTTGGTGGTGGGTGTAAATTTGGGAGAAAATGTGAAAAAGGAGGAGACTAACAAATATTTAAAAATATTTTTTTAAAAAAGGATGGTCCAATTTTTATGCAAATGATGAGTCATGTCCAGGAAGCAGAGGACAAACTTGGTGGGACAACCTAACTGAGGTACATAAGAAAAATGCAGCGAAGGTCTGAAAGCCAATGGCAATAGTGTCCTGTTTGGCACAGTTGCGAGGCACAGAGGAGATCGTGAAGACAGTTAGTTGAGAAAGACGAGAAGAATGAGGGAAACAATAGTGAAAGTGAAAAGATAATTGAGCAACTCCGGGAACAGTTGGCAGCTAAGGATAAGGAGATGGCTGATGTGAAACGTGCACACCTATCTTTCATAGTTCATCTTAGCAGCTTTCAGACCCAGTACGATAAAGCCTACCAAGATACACAGCGCGCAATCCTGGTAAGAGAAGAGACAGAACAGCAGGTTAACGAGTCAATACATAGATTTAAAAGCAGCTTTGTGAGCGCTTCACAGCTCCACGAAAGAACAGAGACAGAGTACAGTAGACCACGCAAAATGCCGACAACAGATAGACAAATACAGTCACTGCTCTCAGTGCAGAATGGATTTAGGTATACTTTTGGTCAGAATTTAGATGAGGAAGATGCTCCCGATTGGCAAGAATTAAACAAAAGCGCCCAAAGATATGTAGAGGACACGGCAAATCAGAATCGGGACCCCCACGCCCCAAAAAGCAAAGCACCCGCAGCACCGACTGCACAGGCAGCATCCACCCCCACTCACAATTCGACCCCCATGAATCCGGTTACCATGCAGCGCAAATCATCGGATCAGGATGAGCCTGATATCGTTTACACCAACCCACTATCCATAAGCCAGTTCAGAGAGGCTAGCATGAAAATCAGTCCATTCCAGCCCACCGCAGACCCGCACAGCTTCTTTGAGGAAGTGTGCCAACAAAAAGTTATGTACGGCCTACATGAGAGAGAGAAAGTCAAGCGCATAGTTATGAGCCTTAGACAGTCCGTAAGATCAGCTTTGCCTGAACCCCAAAATGTAGCAGGAGGAACCCTACAGGAAATGAAAACGGCCATTTTAGACGCAATCGTGTATAACAAAGGAGATTCAGTCGAGGGTTTAAATCACTGCAGGCTAAAGAAGGGAGAACACCCTGACTGCATTTGCAGGTCGCCTTTGGATTCATTTTATGGCAGTCTACAGACAATTGAACCGCGCACACCCAAGTGAGGACGACACCACTAAACGGTCCCGCACCTTAGTCTCGCATGCCACAGAAGCTTTGGATACTGTTGCGGGGGACGACTTACCAGGGGTAAGCAATAGGGCACACGTCTCTGGCACAGAGTCTGTCCCTGTTGCTCAGAAGGGAAGGGAGAAGAGGAACAGAGCACTTGTCATTGGGGACTCCATAGTTAGAGGAACAGACAGGAGGTTCTGTGGGAACGAAAGAGACTCACGGTAGGTGTGTTGCCTTCCAGGTGCCAGGGTTCGTGATGTCTCTGATCGTGTTTTTGGGATCCTTAAGGGGGAGGGGGAGCAGCCCCAAGTCGTGGTCCACATAGGTATCAACGACATAGGTAGGAAGAGAGATGGGGATTTGAGACAGAAATTCAGGGAGCTAGGGTGGAAGCTGAGAGCTAGAACAAACAGAGTTGTTATCTCTGGGTTGTTACCCGTGCCACGTGCTAGCGAAGTGAGAAATAAGGAGAGAGAGGAGTTGAACACGTGGCTACAGGGATGGTGCAGGAGGGAGGGTTTTGGTTTCCTGGATAATTGGGGCTCATTCTGGGGTAGGTGGGACCTCTACAAACAGGATGGTCTTCACCTGAACCAGAGGGGTACCAATATCCTGGGGGGGAGATTTGCTAGTGCTCTTCGGGGGGGTTTAAACTAATTCAGCAGGGGGATGGGAACCTAAATTGTAGTCCCAGTGTACAGGATGTTGAGAGTAGTGAGGTCAGGGAAGGGTTAAAAGTTCGAAAGAGGGCACCGGCAAGCAAGACGCTGGTTTGAAGTGTGTCTACTTCAACGCCAGGAACATCCGGAATAAGGTGGGTGAGCTTGCAGCATGGGTTGGTATCTGGGATCTCGATGTTGTGGCGATTTCAGAGACATGGGTAGAGCAGGGACAGGAATGGTTGTTGCAGGTTCCAGGATTTAGATGTTTCTGTAAGAGTCACTGTCAGACAGTAAGAGACTGTAAGAGACAGTAAGGGTCACTGTCTGTGCGGAGTCTGCACGTCCTCCCCGTGTGTGCGTGGGTTTCCTCCGGGTGCTCCGGTTTCCTCCCACAGTCCAAAGATGTGCGGGTTAGGTGGATTGGCCATGCTAAAATGCCCGTAGTGTCCTAAAAAGTAAGTTTAAGGGGGGGGGGGGGGGGGGGGGGTTGTTGGGATACGGGTATAGGGTGGATACGTGGGTTTGAGTAGGGTGATCATTGTTCGGCACAACATCGAGGGCCGAAGGGCCTGTTCTGTGCTGTACTGTTCTATGTCTATGTCTATGTCTAACAGAGAAGATGGTAAATGGGGGGGGGGGGGGGGGGGGGGGGGTGGCATTGTTAATCAAGGAAAGTATTACGGCGGTAGAAAGGACGTTTGAGGATTCGTCTACTGAGGTAGTATGGGCCGAGGTTAGGAACAGTAGCGGAGAGGTCACCCTGTTGGGAGTTGTCTATAGATCTCCGAATAGTTCCAGAGATGTAGAGGAAAGGATTGCAAAGATGATTCTCGACAGGAGCGAGAGTAACAGGGTAGTTGTTATGGGGGACTTTAGCTTTCCAAACATTGACTGGAAATACTATAGTTCGAGTACTATAGATGGGTCAGTTTTTGTACAGTGTGTGCAGGAGGGTTTTCTGACACAGTATGTAGACAGGCCAACAAGGGGCGAGGCCACATTGGATTTGGTACTGGGTAATGAACCCGGCCAGGTGTTAGATTTAGATGTAGGTGAGCACTTTGGTGATAGTGATCACAACTCGGTTATGTTTACTTTAGCAATGGGCAGGGATAGGTATATACCGCAAGGCAAGAATTATAGCTGGGGGAAAGGCAATTATGATGCTATTCGGCAAGATTTAGGATGTATAGGATGGGGAAGGAAACTGCAGGGGATGGGTACAATCGAAATGTGGAGCTTTTTCAAGGAACAGCTACTGCATGTCCTTGATAAGTATGTACCTGTCAGGCAGGGAGGAAGTTGTCGAGCAAGGGAACCGTGGTTTACTAAGGAAGTTGAAGCACTTGTCAAGAGGAAGAAGAAGGCTAATGTTAGGATGAGACATGAAGGTTCAGTTAGGGCACTTGTGAGTTACAAGTTAGCCAGGAAGGACCTAAAGGGAGAGTTAAGAAGAGCGAGGAGAGGACACGAAAAGTCGTTGGCGGATAGGATCAAGGAAAACCCTAAGGCTTTCTATAGGTATATCAAGAACAAAAGAATGACTAGAGTAAGATTAGGGCCAATCAAGGACAGTAGTGGAAAGTTGTGTGTGGAATCAGAGGAGATAGGGGAAGCGTTAAATGGATATTTTTCGTCAGTATTTACACTGGAGAAAGACAATGTTGTCGAGGAGAATACTCAGGTTCAGTCGACCAGGCTAGATGGAATTGGGGTTCAAAAGGAGGAGGTGTTAGCAATTTTGGAAAATGTCAAAATAGATAAGTCCCCTGGGCCAGATGGGATTTATCCTAGGATTCTCTGGGAAGCCAGGGAGGAGATTGCAGAGCCTTTGTCCTTGATCTTTATGTCATCTTTGTCGACAGGAATAGTGCCGGAAGACTGGAGGATAGCAAATGTTGTTCCCTTGTTCAAGAAGGGGAATAGAGACAACCCTGGTAATTATAGACCTGTGAGCCTTACTTCGGTTGTGGGTAAAATGTTGGAAAAGGTTATAAGAGATAGGGTTTAGAATCATCTTGAAAAGAACAAGTTGATTAGCGATAGTCAACACGGTTTTGTGAAGGTTAGGTCATGCCTCACAAACCTTATTGAGTTTTTTGAGAAGGTGACCAAACAGGTGGATCAGGGTAAAGCTGTTGATGTGGTGTATATGGATTTCAGTAAGGCATTTGATAAGGTTCCCCACGGTAGGCTATTGCAGAAAATAAGTAAGTATGGGATTGAAGGTGATTTAGCGGTTTGGATCAGTAATTGGCTAGCTGAAAGAAGACAGAGGGTGGTGGTTGATGGCAAATGTTCATCCTGGAGTTCAGTTACTAGTGGTGTACCGCAAGGATCTGTTTTGGGGCCACTGCTGTTTGTCATTTTTATAAATGACCTGGAAGAGGGTGTAAAAGTATGGGTTAGTAAATTTGCAGATGACACGAAGGTCGGTGGAGTTGTGGATAGTGCTGAAGGATGTTATAGGATACAGAGGGACATAGATAAGCTGCAGAGCTGGGCTGAGAGGTGGCAGATGGAGTTTAATGCGGAAAAGTGTGAGGCGGTTCACTTTGGAAGGAGTAACAGGAATGCAGAGTACTGGGCTAATGGCAAGATTCTTGGTAGTGTAGATGAACAGTGAGATCTCGGCATCCAGGTACATAAATCCCTGAAAGTTGCCACCCAGGTTAATGGGGCTGTTAAGAAGGCATATGGTGTGCTAGCCTTTATAAGCAGGGGGATTGAGTTTCGGAGCCACAAGGTCATGCTGCAGCTGTACAAAACTCTGGTGCGGCCGCACCTGGAGTACTGCATGCAGTTCTGGTCACCACATTATAGGAAGGATGTGGAAGCTTTGGAAAAGGTTCAGAGGAGATTTACTAGGATGTTGCCTGGTATGGAGGGAAGGTCTTACGAGGAAAGGCTCAGGGAATTGAAGTTGTTTTCGTTAGAGAGGAGAAGGCTGAGAGGTGACTTAATAGAGACATATAAGATAGTCAGAGGGTTAGATAGGGTGGACAGTGAGAGTCTTTTTCCTCGGATGGTGATGACCAACACGAGGGGACATAGCTTTAAATTGAGGGGTGGTAGATATAGGACAGATGTCAGAGGCAGTTTCTTTACTCAGAGAGTAGTAGGGGTGTGGAACGCCCTGCCTGCAACAGTAGTAGACTCGCCAACTTTAAGGGCATTTAAGTGGTCACTGGATAGACATATGGATGAAAATGGAATAGTGTAGGTCAGATAGGCTTCAGATGGTTTCACAGGTCGGTGCAACATCGAGGGCCGAAGGGCCCGAACTGCGCTGTAATGTTCTATGTTCTATGTTCTAAGCAGCTCAGGCTAAGGCAGGATCACGCCATGGTCACTTTTGGCAGCCCCCAGCAAGCGAACCAATACACTAAGTCCAGGTTTCTCAGACCATTATTGAGAATCTATCTCAGGCCCAAAAAGCAGATGACACCCTCAAAGAGTTTTTAGACGGCAACTTCCCAGCCCCCTATGATAAATGGAAGGACGCACTGACAGTACAGGACGGCATAGTTTTAAAAAACGGAATTTATGTGGTCCCCACCCAGGACAGAAACCAGCTCATTTACCAGTTTCATGACGGACATCAGGGGATAGACGATACCATTGTCCATTTAAGACCTTTGTGTGGTGGCCCGATTTAAAAACCAATGTAACACATTATGTAGAGAATTGTCTTATCTGTGCTCAAAATAATCCCGAACGGTACACAAAGAAAGGACAATTATGTCACACCCGACCTGTTAATGGCTCCTGGACAAACTTGCAACTCGATTTCATTGGCCCTCTCCCCCCTTTCAGAAATGGTTTCAAGTACGTGCTAGTTGTAACCGACACCTTTACGAAAGAAGCATTTCCTTCACGGACAAACACAGCAAAGGCCACTGCTAAGGTTTTGACCCAACAGATGTTTACACGCTGGGGTCTCCCCCGCAGCATTGAGTCAGACCAAGGTTCCCACTTCACCGGCAGAGTCATGCAAAATAGCATATCACCCCCAATCCAGCGGCCTTGTTGAACAAATGAATCGCACTTTAAAAGCGACCATTAGGAAGATGGTGCAACAGAATAATACCACATGGGACACAGTTCTCCCATTTGCCCTTATGTTTATTCTGAACACCATTTCGAGTTCCACAGGTTTCACCCCCCACACTCTCATGACTGGACGGCCCATGAAAGGGAATTGAATATTTATTAGGTCTCGATTTGGCAAGCCCCACAGTCACTGCCCTCACTCATGAAAAAGCAGTCCAACAGGTCACAGACAATATTAAAGCAGCACAGCTCACTGCAGCTGTCCGACTAGGCGCTAGAAGGAAGCAGAGTAAAGCCTGCCTTGACAAAACCGTCCACCCCGTAGAGTACACAGTTGGTCAGCAAGTAATGGTTTCCCTCTACAACCCCAGTTCTTTCCTCTCCCCCAAATTTACAGGGCCCTACTCCATTTCGGACAAAGTGAGCCCTCCATGTACAAGATAACATACACCAACAGCAAAAACTGGTTGGTTCCACATCAACCAACTCAAAGTCTACAGATCCCATTGGAGCCACTTCCATCACATCTCTCTGGCAATAGGAGACGATTCCACCTAAGCCATCGACAACCTAGTCCGGCCCCTACGCCGACCCTCCCCCAGCCATGCCAGCATGTCCACGCCCACAGACCCGAACTTTTCTCCGCCCACAGGTACAGACTTTCACCTTGAACTTGACTCTGACGACAGCGAAAAGCCTCCCGAATTGATCGCTATCCCTGACCACTGGTGCAATGTCTCTTCCCCCAGTCACCCCAGCCCCCGGAACCATGACTCAGAAATCTTTGGCCCCCTATATGCCCTCCCCTAGCCACCACCACAGCCACCGCCCGACGACAGTAACCTACCCTCCACTCCCACCGCCCCTACTCCTCACAACAAACAAGCTCGTCTTTGGCACCGCGACAACTCTTGTAGGCTGGTAAGACACGACGATTCAGATTATCTGACGACCCACATGGCCATGGCGCAGAAACGGCAGACACGAGTCTGGCAACTGGGTGATGGTAATGATTCAGATACTGACTCTCGTTTCGGTAATACTTTTACAACGCTGTTTGGGACAGAACCCTGAGGTGTCCAGATGTATTAAGGTGTCCAAAGTTCTGATGGAGCCTGCCCGTCTTTTTCCTTCTTCTTTTCTTCCCAATACATGGTTTTAACTGATGTCGGCCTGACACCCAATTTCTTGATACAATTAGAGTTACTCTTCTCACAGAGACACAGACGCAATTGACTGACCAATGGCTGTTAAAGGCACAATTGTTGGATCTCACATGACTCCAAATTCTTTCTCTAGGTCAGGAGCAACAGCACTAATCCCCACCCTACCTAAGGACCCCAAATGCACCCGGTCAGTTAAGCACGGGTAGTGCAGCAACGGCACTGATCACCGCCCTGCCCGGGGATTCCACCCATTCTTGCCCTGCCGCGGCCCACATGCACCTCATGTTCCTGTCACTTTGTGTACTCTGGAATGGTTCCGTACACTCTACGCTGTCCTTGGCAGGTCTTAGTTTCCCTTTCTCTGCTCTTTTATTGTGGTTTAAAGAACGCCCTTTGCCACGCTTTGCACACTCACCCCCTCTTTCCTTTACCTTCTGCCACGCTTTGCTCGCTCCCCACCTGCTCTTTACACATATGAAACAATTGGTTGCCACCTATGCTGCTACATGCGAACTACCTCTGGACCCTGGGACGAAGAAACTTTATAAAACTGGCCGCCCTAAAATCCGGCTAGGTAAGATGAGCCTCAACCACCACTGGTTGCAGTAAAGAAAAGACTGGATTGATAAAGTGTCCTTCCCCTCTCCGCATCGACCACAAGTTGCGCGAATCTCTGCACTTAAAAATTGGTAGTTCTTGTCTTTCAAAAAAAAATGAGGGGGTCACACATGGTGACGATCATAATGGGTAATTGGGAGTAAGGAGAGAAAGACAAATAAAACGAGATATTAACCGAAGATAATAACAGATACTATGCTTGCATCCCCAGGAATACACGGAAGCCGGAAGACAGAAGAGAAGATGAAGCAAGGACTGCTGACATGTATTTTGATCATCGCTGGATTTCTGCAACTGCGCCCATAACGGACTATTTTAATGTACACCACATCAGGCCCGAACACTACCACACAACATGACACCCCTAGCCTGGACACCACACCACACACAAAGACAGACACCAAAACCCCCACTTGGTGCGAAAACATTGCCAAATGGAACCCCCTTTCACACACAGTAGAGACCCTTTTAGTAATTGCAATAATCTGCAGTGTCATTCAGACACTCCGACTCCGTAAATAGCGAGCAACAGCCTCCCGCTCCCCGATATATACAGTCCGATCCCCCTTCTTTGGAATTCAACACAACTGAACAATGTATTGACTGCTGCTAAGAATTAAAACCATGTCCCTCTGTAAACGTTACCAGAATTAAGTCGAAATGTAATGCTGCTGTTTTTAAATTTTTGTACTGTACATAGGTTCTTTTTGATATTCGCTAGCAGCATAAGAGTAGCTTAGATAGTGTTAGTTAGTAATCAACTGTACAGATAAGTTAAATGTTTAATAGCGAAATGTTTTATAGTGACCCGTTAGAAATTAATTAACGTATGAGGTGTTAATAAATATTAAGTAAATGCCCCAAAACATAGGATAGGATAGAGTAGAACCTGGCTTGACCAAGGGTGACTGGTACTCCAAGGATGGTCGGGGATCAATAGTGTGACCCACCACGCTTCGCAGGATCAAGAGGACGGGATGTAGCCATCTGAGATGGCCACCTGCAAAGGACCATGGGAATTAGGGCCAACCCAGGACTCAGACAGATACAGACCTTCTGTGTATTTGAAACACAGGTAGCTAGACCTGATCGAAACCCCCGCTCGTTTACATTTTAATGGCCCGTTCCCCAGAACAATAGGACTCCAATCAAGAAACCGGTACAGCCACAGACTGATCGGTGCCACTCCCTTTACTCAGACAGCCCAACTGCCAAGGTCAATGACCGCTAAGGACCCGCCCAGCCACCAAGGTACCCGCCCCTTTATTGGTCAATATCGAAGGCAGTGATCAGAGCCCTGTCGAACTATTGGGTCCAAGATCAAGGACCACCCCAAAGATCGCGAAATCCCAGAGGGATAAAAGGGGACACAGCCATGTGTTCTGCCTCTTTTGGATCCGGCCTGTGCCAGCCTCTTTTTAGATCGGCCTGTGCCCACACCAATCGCAGCATAACAACCAGTCAAGTTCAAGACCAACAATCGCTTCCTGACAGATGAGCCCAGCAGACACAGAGCCACTTCTTCGAACCAGACGTGAAATCAAGATAAAGGCCTTATCCATTTGCCGGCCCTGGTCGCCCTGAAGTTAAGTATAGGTTATTGTAGCTGATAGGTGTAGTTTAACCCGTAGTAGATATTGTGTTTGCATATTGAAGTAATCCTTGTGTGTGCAAATAAACCATCTTTTGAACTGACTAACGGGTTGTGCGGCCATTTGAGTGATATAAGGGAAAGACTTGTGGTTCACTGAGATAAATAGAAATATTGGCGACGCTGTTGAGACATAACATCATATTATTAATAGAGCCTCATTATTAAAAAGGGCAACAGTGTGGAGTTTGAACATTTTCTCCGTGATTGCTTGGGTCTCACCACTACAACCGTTAGGTGAGTTGGCCACGCTCAATTGCAATTCTTATTTTTCAAATTTAAAAAAAAAATAAGTAGAAAGGTGATTGAAGAGCTGACTCAGCACTTGAAACTTGAGGAGGAAAAGGGGGATCCCGATCACCCTCAGTTTGATACGGCTTGTCTCCAATTACAAATGAAACAAGTAGAGCCAGAAAGAGCAAAACATGAATTGCATAGAGACGGAGAAATGTCAAGACCTGAATTTGAGAAAGAAAGAGAAATGTGAAATCTTGACTTAGAATTCCCAAGGGAGAGAGAAAGAGGAAGGACAGAAAGAAAGAGAGAAAAAGAAAATGTAAGCCTTAAATTACAGAGAGAAAGAGAGAGAGAAAAAGGAAGAAACTGGTGCAGGAAACTAGAGGGAGGAATGTAGATAGGAAGAGACTGTGCCTGGTGGAGTGGTCAATAACCAGGAGCATGGATTTAAGGTGATGGCCAGGAGGTTTGGAGGGGAAGTGAGGAAAAGCTTTTTCACCCAGAGGGTGGTGGGAATCTAGAACTCACTGCCTGGAAGGGTGGTAGAGGCAGGAACCCTCACAGCATTTAAGAAGCTTTTAGATGAGCACATCAAACGTCACAGCAAACAAGGCTATGGATAAGGTGCTGGAAAATGGGATTAAAATGGATGAGTGCTTGATGGTCGCCGCAGACATGATGGGCCAAGGGGCCTCTTTCTGTGCTGCAAAACAAGAGAAATTAGAAAGAATATTTGAACCCCGACAGGGAAAGGCTTCGATTACCCGAACAGTGAGTGGCAGGAAAACCCAACTGGTTCCTTTGAGAAGAAAACCTGCCATCCTTGTCCAGCCTGGCCTACACGCGACACTAGGCCGAAATCCAGTTAATTTTCCTCTGGGGTAACCTCAGCTGTATTGATCTGAGCCAAATTCTGGGAGCAGATACTGCAGCAGACAAGAAGGTGGCCCACCTTCCCAAGGGCAACAAGGGATGGGAATTAAATGCTGGCCGGCCTTGCCAGTGAGGATGTGAATGAAATTTATTTAAGAACACACACACACACAAAAATTTATGCACAGTGTAGCTGAGGCAATGAATCCAAATCTTGTACTGCTGCACTAGCTGGCTGTGACAAGGCAAACACGACCTATGACCTCTGTCAGTCTTGAGCACTGATGGTTCACTCGCAGTTCAACGGCTTTCTGCCGAGTCAGACCCTGCACTCATTAGCAGCTGTCTAGCTGTGCGACTAGATCAAGGATTCATGCATGGCAAGAGGGAAGGCAGAGACACCTCAGAAGACAAGCTCTCAGTGGAACAGTGAGCAAGAGCCTCCATTTTCTCTATTACCTATTCATGATTCATGTATAATACAGATTATCTCCAGGGAAGGATGATAAATAAATCAGTGATCCCCAAATTGGCAGACACTGGCATCATTTTCTTCATTTGTTCAGTGAAGTTGAAGCCAATAATGACTGTGCACTGAACTCCCCTCCCCCTTACAACCCCCACCCCACCACCACCCTGCCCGCCCCCGCCCCCGCCCCCGCCCCCCACCACCTCCACAATCCAATCCTCAAGACTCTTTACAGCCACATCAGTTTAATATTGATGAAATTGAAAGAGAAAGGGCTGGAAATATTCCACAGAAAGGTAATGCCTCATAGAACCATCAACAATGACTGTAACTACATACAGAGCGCTAGGATGCGCTACCGACTTCGACAGCTCCAGGATCGATTCTGCCCGGGAAGCAGGCGGCACCATGGCGCAGTGGTTAGCACTGCTGCCTCACTGCGCCGAGGAGCCGCGTTCGATCCCAGCCACAGGTCACTGCCCGTGTGGAGTTTGCACATACTTCCCGTGGGTGTCACCCCCACAACCCTGTGCAGGATAGGTGGATTGGCAACGGGAAAAAAAAGATTCTGCCTGGGAAAGCTCACGCTCAGCCACAGGATCGGGACGCTACAGCCTGACTGGCTGATCAGGTCACATGACCTTTTCAAACCTTGTGCCTTCTCCCTTACGTCCCTTACTACAACATACAACAAAAAGTTGAACTATTTGCAAGGCAATGTCAATAATAAATATTTTTAACGCAGTTCATTATAATCTCTGGGAACTGGTCCTCTTAGAATCCTCGAATCATAGGCCATCTACAATGCAGAAGGAGGCCATTGAGCCAATCGAGTCTTCACCGACCCTCTGTAACAGCACCCTGCCTCGACCCATTTCCCCCCCCCCCCCCATCCCATCCCTGTAACTCCACCTAACCTCTTGGACACTAAGGAGCAATTTATCATGGCCAATCCACCTAACGTGTACATCTTTGGACAGTGGGAGAAAACCGGATCACCCGGAGGAAACCCACGCAGACACGGGGAGAACATGCAGACTCCCACAGACAGGCACCCAAGGCTGGAATTGAACCCAGCTAACCACTGTGCCACCATGCCACCCTCTTCCTCTGGGAGTGACGTAGCTCAACAGGTTGTGTCTCAACAGTAGAGGTCACCTTGGTTGGATTCCCAGAACCCTGACTTCCTTCTCGCAAGGGTGTGGCAGCACTCGTTACTCCTGCAGTTCCCACTTGAGGACCATTTAGCCCTTCTTCAGGCTGACTCACCTCTTCAGTTCCATGATTAACAGCCACATTACTGGCAGGTACAAACGGAGCGGTCTGCCCCACTGGTTCCCAAGGTGACTCCCGTCTCCTCAAATGATTCACATGCTTTTTCTGGATTTTAACCTGGAACTCCAAATCATATTGGACCAGGCCCGTTCTGGCCACCACAACACCTGGACCCAACTCAGTCCACTTCCAAAATTTCTGACAAACACTGGATCATCTACATCGAATAACTTCTCACCCTTTGATGCATCGTGATTCTTCCTCTGAACGCTTTTCCTTGACTCCACCCTACCCGCCAAATCTGGAAGTTTGAAGAGCACCGATTGGGCACTGTGAGGTCACTATCCAAAGCTCAGGAGATTGGAAATCTGTCACATTAACATGTTCAACATTTAAAAATTTCACACCTGATACATGTGAAGCCTCTGTCACTTTACCCCCCCCCACCCCCGTTCCTCTCACTCCTCTCCCAAACACCCCCCCCCCCCCCCCCGCACAGTGGTCCAAGATTAAAAGCTCCCGATGAAGATCCTATCATGAGGATGGGTGTAAGCGTGCTGCCCGCAGAAGACTCTTTCACCATTCCTTCGATATCTCTGCCTATCCCAGGCCAACATCTTCATCTTTAACATTCCGCAATGACCACTGTGCAATTCATCACTTAACAGCTTTCTCCCAGGTTCAGGGATAGCCACTCTCATTTCCCAGGAGAATACCATCTCGCAGCTAAGATCATCCTTCCTTGTTTGATAATGCTTCAACTCTTCTGACGTCCAGTCATGACGCCAACCATGTGGTCATATGCTTGACTTTTGACAATATCAGATCTCTCTCTGGGTCAAGTATGTTATCTGTTACAGGTAATGTATCAAGAACATTCAAGGCAAAGATGATTTCCTCAGGTGCTGATGGGATTGGCATACTTTCTGGCAATGGAAGATGACTTCAGGCGTTGGTGATATGTGCCCTTTCTTGGTCAGTGTTGGAAAGTACATTCGATAGCAGTCAATAAGAAACCCCAATGCTGTATCCTCACAGACGCAATTGGGGGGATTGCTTTGCCTTCATTGAAAAGCCCAAGTAAAGGTTTATGAATCAGTGATGACTGTGAAGTGCCTCCCATAAACGTGCTGGTGAAATGTTCTGACAGCAAAGATGATGGCCAGACACTCCTTTCCAATTTGTTAATATCCCCTCTCTGCATCCATCATCAGCGCCGCTGCTGCTGGCAGCTTCTTTCCAGACCTGGTGGACTTTGCTCTCCTGCACGCTTTGAAGCTTTAGAATGCTTTCGTCTTTGCTGGCCACCACCAGGACAACCTCCAGCTCCTTCTTCAAGGTTATCACGGACTCTGCCAACAGTAAATTTTATCGCAGTGTCATTCACCCCACACATGAGACTGTCTCTCAACATGTCATTCGGGGCAGGTCCACATTCACTGTGCCCTGCTATTTGCCCTTATCCGGCCACAAAGCATGCAATCATTGTTCGGGGGGCTCACGGAGTTGAATTGAATTTATATTTTTTCATCAAGGGCTTCGGATATTAATTCCCTTTCACAAGATCCTCGGGCAGGATTCGTCTTCCTCCTCTGCTGCACGATCACCACGGGCGGGACGCAGACCCATGTCAAGGTTCATTGACCTCGGGTGAGAATTTCTGATCGCTGGGCAGGCGTGGCTGGAGAACCCCATCCCTACTAATTCTGCGAAAGTCAGGCGCAACTGGAGATGTCAAACTCCTGATTAAATTATATCTTTGGGCTCCAAAGGAGAATGATCTTTCTTTTCTCCTCCCCTCCTATTTTGCTTGCCTGGAAAAGCGCTGCAGTCTTTCGGCATACTGAACCCAATCTCAGAGTTAGGATCGAACTATAATTTGCTGTAAAGAGGCATTTTGGTGACTGACTGGTTGGAGATTGGCTTGACTTGAATTAAGTGAACCGGGACAGGATTCTCTGTTGGCTGATGCCGAAATCGTGAAACACGATTGGGCGGAGAATCAGTTCCGACGTCAAAATGGTGGCGGGCGCCGATTTGACACCAAATCGTAATTCTCCGTTACCTCGACAGCGGCGTCAATGCGGTCCAGAATGCACATACTATAAACACCTTTTGCATATAATTAGCGGGTCCGACCCAATATTATCCGGGGCCTCCGTGATGATCCGCCTCCAATGGGCTAGGTTCCTGACGGCGAGGTACACTTGTGCTTTTAAAAATTGTGAAATCGATATAATGGCTGATGATGGAAAGAGAGGAAGGAGGACACTGAGGGCTGACAGGCTGGACACTGGCCGGACTGCCTGGGGTGGGGGGAGAGCCTGCCAGTGCCGAGGAGGGGGGTGTGATGTGGCAGCAGGCAGAGTGGTCAGGGTGACCACCCACAGGACTGGGCAGTGCCCAGGCACGGGCCGCCATTGCCCTGGCCTGCAAGCAGCCACCTTGCTGCATGTTCCACTGACCACCCACCTTGGCCTCTAGATCTGCAGAGTGACACCGACCATATCGGTGCCCCCACCTCCCCCCCGCACCACATCCTCCACCACACCTCGCCAACCAGCCACCACCCGCCGGCGGCCCAGACAGCGCAACACCCACAGTCGCCCCGGTGACGTCAAGGTGACGGTTGCCCTGAACGTCTACGTGACGAGGTACATCCAGGCGCCGAGTGGGGACATGTCTGGGATCTCACAGACATCGATGCACAGGAGGTGCATCCGCGGCGTTACGGAGGTCCTGTATGCCCAGGCGGCTCAATACATCCATTTCAATGTGAACTGAGCCCACCAGGCTGCCCGGGCAAAGGGGTTAGCCGTCATCGACGGGATGCCCCGGGTCAACGGGGTGATCAACAAGATGCATGTCTGCCTACGGACACCTGCAGATGACAAGCCGCTCTTCACCAAGCCACAGGGGTACCACTCAATGAATATGCAGCTGATATGTGACAATTAGATACGCTTCATACACCTCTGCGCCCAAAACCCAGGCAGTGTGCACGATGCCTTCATCCTGGCACACCCGATTCCTGACATGTTTGAAATGCCCCTCAGTTGGTGGGTTTGCTCCTGGGTGAAAAGGTTGATCCACTGCAGTCATGGCTGATGACACTTATCCAGAGGCCACAGACTGACGCGGAAAGCCGCAACAACGACGTCCCTACAGCAACCAGGAGTTTGATCGAGCGGTGCTTCGGCATCCTGAATTTGCGGTTCAGGTGCCTGGGCTGCTCTGGAGGGGCCCTCCAGTATGAAGCTGAGAGCGTCGCCCTTATCGTGGCGGCCTGCTGCGTCCTCCACAACATCACGCAGCAGAGGGGCGATGTACTGGAGGAGGAACACCAGGCCTCGTCCGATGAGGAGGATGCAGGGAAGGGGGAGGATGGGCAGGACATGGGGCCCAGGCAGGCGCAGGAGGCCGCACGATGTGTGTGCGACAGGGCCAACGTGAATGGATGCTCTGATCGTCTCCAGGTTCACCAACTAGGGAGTGGGGAAGGAGGGGACTGGCCAGGAGCACGGACACTGCATCCATACCACGCCCCCTCACTTCCCCACCGGCCCCCCTCCCTCCGTGGTGTATACCTGCCGCACTACAGGGTGCAGGCCCTGGGTCCCTGGGTTGACAGTAATACCAGGTCTGGTCCATGGGATGGAGGATGATGAAAACAGGCTCTGCGATAAGCTCTGGTGCTCAACAGTAACACTTTCCACCATTCACCTGGATGATCCCTGCATGCAAGCTGGCCATTCCATCACACAGTCCCATCGAATCCCTGGGGTGATGGGGATGGGAGGGGGGGGGGGGGGGGGGGGGGGTGGCGCTGGGGGTGATGGGGAGCCCGGGCCACCCACAACATCTGCCCATTCCCCCTCCCTCTCTCCAGCCAGCCCAGACCAGACCACCCCTCACACCCATCAGACAGAGCACTGAGACAGGCTAACAGTGGTAACAGGTATTTAACGTGAACAAATATTTACAGATGTGTGCCTTAGCTCCTATAACTAAACTGTGCCCTGCACCCGTGCCAACTTAACTGGTGTCTAGCTTTCTAGCCTTACAGGCCCTGACACTGCGTCTCAGTGGATCCCCAGACGGTACAGCAGGAGTGGAGGCGGCCTGCTGTGATTCCTTTTCTGTGACCTGGGTCCCCATTGGCACGCGTCTCCTGGGACGACCCGACCTGGATGGGCCCAGCCGCTGCTTGGATGTCCCGGGTGGTGTGGTGCTGCCCTGTTCTGCCCGTTGCCCACCACATGCACCAGGGACACGAGGGGAGACGGGGAGTCCGTGGTGCTGCAGCATTCTGGACCTCCCCTGCGGGAGTCACTGTCATGGGCCCCATCGCCTCCTCCTCCCGATGGCCCCTGGGCTACTCCATGGGACGGGGGTGCGAGTGGAGCTACCCATGAGGCTCCACTGCAACCTGTCGCTCCAGCGCTGGAGGCCCGCTCTGGTCCCAGGTCTGCACACTCGCGGCCATGGAACACAGGGAGTGGACCATCTCCCTCTGGGACTGGACCACATCGAACAGCGCCTCGGCAATGCCGCCGATGTTTCCAGCCATGTCCTGCTGTGACTGAGTCACACCCAGGAACAGTGTTGTGATGTCCAGGTGGGTCTGTCACATGGTTGCCTGTGAGGTGGCAACTATGCCCTAAGCCTCGGCCAGCGCCTGCACAGAATGCCCCAGGCCGTGGACATGCTGATCGATAGCCGAAACCATCACCCCCAATGCCTCCCCCGCGGACGCCACCTGTGCGGCGTTGGCCTCGGTGGCACACATAGTCGCCACCACCTCCTGCTTCTGCACGAAGTTGGACTCCTCCAATTGTACCTGCAGGCGCAGGATGCTCGCTGACAACCCCTCATTGGACTGTCCATTCCAAAAGCCTGAAACCCATCTGGACGGCAGCTAGGTCAGGTAAGTTCAAGAGGAATATCATATTAACGAATGCACCACGCGTTGTTGAGTTACATTTCGTGCCTGAAGCAAGATGTCGTCGTGCTGTCAGTACAAAATTCACCTACCTGCAAAAGTGACAGTTAACGTGGCCAACACCAAGGTTTCGCCGCACAGAATGCTTCCACGATCCACTACAAGCAGCTAACGTTCCAGCCATGTCAATCTCGCAATCCCTCACAGCATTGTGCAACCCAGTAATGAGAACAATTGTGGGGGTGGGGTAGACAGAGACAGAAGAAGGCTCGACGAGTTAATGGGCAGATGTCAGAATTTTGTTGTTTATTTGGAGGCCACTTAATCCAGCTGGCAAGTGCAAAAACACCTTTGTTAAGGTGCAGTGTGAATCTATTCCAGACAACGTGAATTCTCTCACTCATTTTTAATTGGATTCTTGTCGGATGACCAGAGCACTCACTTTTCAATCATTTCTGGGTAGTAAGTACTGTTGGCTGGGCCGGCATTTATTGCCCATCTTTATTGTCCCTGAGACATTGGTGTAAGCCGCCTTCCTGAACCGCTGCAGTCCCTGAGGTGTGGGTACACCGACAGTGTTGTTAGGCACCTCGACCTAGAGACGAGAGAAGGAACGGCGATATCTTTCCACGTCAGGATGTTGCGTGAGAGGAACTTGCAGGTGGTGGTGTTCCCCTGCATCTCCTTCTTGGAGGTTAAGATCACAGATTTGGAAAGGGCTGCCCAAGGAGACTTGGTGAATCGCTGAAGTGCCTACCTATACGTGATACACACTGCTGTCACTCTGTAATGGTGGTGGAGAGAGTGAATATTTTCGGTGTTAGATAGGATGCTAATCAAGTGGGCTGCTTTGTGCTTGGTGTTGAGCCTATTGAGTGTTATTGGAGCTGCACTCCTCCAGGCAAATGGAATGTATTCTATCACATGCCTAACTTGTGCCTTGTAGATGAGGACAGACTTTGGGGAGACAGGAGGTGAGTTACTCACCATAGGATTCCCAGCCTCTGACCTGCTCTTGGAGCTAAAGTACTTATATAGTTGGTCAAGTTCAATTTCTGGTCAATGGTAACCCCCAAGGCTGTTCACTGAGGGGGAATCAACAATGATGATGCTCTTGAATGTCAAGGGATGATGATTAGATTATTTCTTCTTGGGAAAGGTCATTATCTGGTACTTGTGTGATGTGAATGTTACTTGCCACTTATCAGCCCAAGTTTGAAATTTTCAAGTCCCTCTGCATTTGATCAGTGTCTGAGGAGTTGTCAATGGTACTGAACATTGTGCAGTCATCAGTGAACACCCCACTTCTGAACTTATGATAGAGGGAAGGTTATTATTGAAGCAGTTGATGATATTTGGGGTTCGGGGTTACCCTGAGGTACTCTTGCACCCATCTCCTGAGGTTGAGATATTCACATCCAACAACCACAGCCATTTTACTTTGTGCCAGGTATTAATCCAACTCGTGAAGAATTCTCTCCCTGATGGCCAGCTCTTCAATTTTCCAAGGTCCCTGGATGTCACACTCAATCAAATGCTGACTTCATGTGCAGGGAAGTCACCCTTAGCTCACCCCTGGAATTTAGTATTTTGGACAGTGTAATGAGGGCAGCAGGCAAGTGACTCTGGCAAAACCCAAACTGAGCATCATAAGCAGGTTATTGCTGACTTAATGCCACTCGATAGCACTGTCAATGATCCATTTCATCACCAAGATGATCATTGAGAATAGACTGATGGGGTGGTAAATGGCCCGGCTGGAGTTTTACTGCTTTTTGTGTACAGGACACACCTGGGCAAGTTTCCACATTGCCAAGTAGCTGCCAGTGTTGTAACTATACTGGAACTTGGCTAGTGTCATCACCAGTAGCACAAATTATCAATACCATTGCCAGGACATTGTCAGGGCCCATAGCCTTTGTAGGACCCTGTGCCTTCAGCCATGTCTTGTTATGAAATGAAATGAAAAGAAAATCGCTTATTGTCACGAGTAGGCTTCAATGAAGTTACTGTGAAAAGCCCCTAGTCACCACATTCCGGCCCCTGTCCGGGGAGGCTGGTACGGGAATCGAAGCGTGCTGCTGGCCTGCTTGGTCTGCTTTAAAAGCCAGCAATTTAGCCGAGTGAGCTAAACCAGCCCCTGGTTCACAGGGAGTGAACAAAATTACTGAAAAGTGTCTGATATCGGGGACCTCCGAAGGAGACAGAGTGAGATAGTCCACGTGGCACTTCTGGCTGAAGATTGTTGCGAAGGCTTCAAGCTTCCGCTAATGTGGTGGGTTCCCCACCATTAAATATGAGGATATGCATGGAGCCTTTTCTTCCTGTTGGTTTATTTTTTTAAAAATAATTTTTATTAAAATTTTCAACGAATTTTTAACCAACGAAACAAATGAAAAGAGAAAAACAGTAAACCCCCCCCCCCCAAAATACAAAAACAGTAAATTAACAAAAATAATGAACATGAAACCATGAAACCAAATACACATCCCCTAGAGCAAACAAGTAACACCCCCACCCATCCCCCCCACCCCCCCCCGGGTTGCTGCTGAAGTTGACCACCCCCTAATGCTCCGCCAGGAAGTCTAGAAACGGCTGCCACTGCCGGAAGAACCCTTGCACCGACCCCCTCAGGGCAAACTTGACCCTCTCCAGTTTGATGAACCCAGCCATATCATTGATCCAGGATTCCGCGCTTGGGAGCTTTGCATCCTTCCACTGTAAAAGAATCCTGCGCCGGGCTACCAGGGACGCAAAAGCCAGAATACCGGCCTCTTTCGCCTCCTGCACTCCCGGCTCCGATGCTACCCCAAAAACTGCGAGCCCCCAGCCCGGCTCCACCCTGGAACCAACCACCCTTGACAACGTCCCCGCAACGCCCCTCCAAAAGCCCTCCAACGCAGGGCATGCCCAAATCATGTGGGTGTGGTTTGCTGGGCTCCCCGAACACCTGACACATCTGCCCTCCCCCCCAAAGAACTGGCTCAGCCTTGTCCCAGTCATATGCGCCCTATGCAGCACCTTTAGTTGGATTAAACTAAGCCTCGTGCAAGAGGAGGAGGAACTCACCCTCCCCAGAGCATCCACCCACGTCCCCTCATCGATCTCCTCTCCCAGCTCCTCCTCCCACTTATCTTTCAGCTCTTCCACCGAGGCCTCCTCCCCCTCCTTCATCACTTGGTAGATTGCCGAGATCCTCCCCTCACCAACTCACATCCCCGACAGCACCCTGTCCTGAACCCCCCCCTTGGCGGCAACAGTGGAAACTCGGCCACCTTTCCTGTTGGTTTATTAAATGTTTATCCCCATTCCTACTGGATGTGGCAGGACTGAAGAGCTTTGACCTGATCCTCTGAACGTGGGATAACTTTGCTCTGTCTATTACATGCTGCTTCTGCTGTGTTGTAGCTTAACCAGTTTGGCTGCTCATTTTTTAGATATGCCTGGGACAGCACTATTCATTGATCCAGGGTTGATCCCTGATTTGATGGTTCTGGTAGAATGGGGGATATACTGGGCCATGAGGTGACAGATTGTGGTTATGTCCAATTCTGTCCCTGCTGCTAGCCTCATGCATTCCCAGCTTTGAGCTGCTGGATTTGTTCTGAATCCACACCATTTAGCTCAGTGGTAGCCTCATGATATAGAACGCTACAGCGCAGTACAGGCCCTTCGGCCCTCGATGTTGCACCGACATGGAAAAAATCTAAAGGCCATCTAACCTCCACTGTGCCCTTATCATCCATATGCTTATCCAATAAACTTTTAAGTGCCCTCAATGTTGGCAAGTTCACTACTGTTGCAGGTAGGGCATTCCACGGCCTCACAACACTTTGCGTAAAAAACCCACCTCTGACCTCTGTCCTATATCTATTACCCTTCAATTTAAGGCTATGTCCCCTCGTGCTAGCCACCTCCATCCGCGGGAGAAGGCTCTCCCTGTCCACCCTATCTAACCCTCTGATCATTTTGTATGCCTCTATTAAGTCACCTCTTAACCTTCTTCTCTCTAACAAAAACAACCTCAAGTCCATCAGCCTTTCCTCATAAGATTTTCCCTCCATACCAGGCAACATCCTGGTAAATCTCCTCTGCACCCGTTCCAAAGCTTCCACGTCCTTCCTATAATGAGGCGACCAGAACTGTACGCAATACTCCAAATGTGGCCGTACTAGAGTTTTGTACAACTGCAACATGACCTCGTGGCTCCGGAACTCAATCCCTCCACCAATAAAGGCCAACACACCATAGGCCTTCTTCACAACCCTATGTTGCAGAGTATCCTTGATGTGAAGATTTTGGCCTCGCAAGGTCTGTGCAGTGGTCACTCCTACTGATCCTGTTCTGGGCAGAGGCCTCTGCGACAGTTAGATTAGTGAAGACCAGGACGGATAATTTATTTTCCTCTTGAGATCATAAGGCCATAAGAAATAGGAACAGGAGTAGTCCATTTGCATCTCGAACATGCTCCACCATTCAATAGGGTCATGGCGGATCCGACATTCCTCACATCCACTTTGCTGCCCTTTCCCACATAACCCTTGATTCCCTTAATATAATAATAATCTTTATTGTCGCAAGTAGGCTTATATTGACACTGCAATTAAGTCATTGTGAAAAGCCCAGTGTCGCTACATTCTGGCGCCTGTTCAGGTACACAGAAGGGGAATTCAGAATGGCCAAATTAACAGCACGTCTTTCGGGACTAGTGGGAGGAAACTGGATCACCCGGAGGAAACCCACGCAGACACTGGGAGAACGTGCAGACTCCGCACGGACAGTGACCCAATCCGGGAATGGAACTTTGGACCCTGTGTTGTTGAAAACTCACCACTATTCGTAGAATTCCCCCATACAAAAATGGTCGATATTCTAACTGGTGAACAGGGATTCTCACTCCCTGACTCCTATGCAGGCTTTGGTGGGTGCTATTCAGGTCAAACTATGTTTCAAGTTATCCCCCGGTATAACCTATGCCTTCACAGAAGATTTCATCTACTTACCACTTAGTAGCATCGATCCTGAGTCCCGCATTGCTAAGTAAGTAAAGTAGACTTAGGAATAACCACTGTTTCAGGTTAAACTTTTAAGTTATTTTATTATTATATTTTTTTCTTTTAAAAGCTGCAATCACTTTCTTTACAGAAAGGTAAAAAGATCTTGCTTCTGGATCCTTCTGGTTGGTTGAAAGGACCTTCAGGCCCAACTTGACAATCAATCTTCTTTAAATTCTTTTGGTCTTCCTCTGATGTATTCTCTGTTCTGCTCGGTTGCTATGCTCTGTCCCATGACCGAGCTATGAGAGCTGGCTCTGCTGGCTGTCTCTGAGCTGACTCTGCCTCCTCTTTAAATTCTGGTCTTCCTTAGATATATTAGCTGTTTTAGCTCGGCTACTTGGCTCTGTCCCTTTCCCATGACCGAGCTGATTGTAAGCTGACTCTGAGCTCCTTGTTCCTTCTCTGCTTCTCTCCTTCTCTCCTGGACTTCTTAATCTCCTGTCCCCTTTCTCAGGGTTTATATATCTTTCTAACAGTTATTACATTTTTATGACTTTATTGTCAAGTAACTTTTATTTCATTTGGATTGTAAAAGGTTCCAATAATCTAAATTTTTCTAACACGACTAAGTATTAATTTTGGGCATGACCTCAGCTCATAGATCTGATTACATTCTTCCTTTGTGATGTTCAAAATACTTTGATTTCAAGAGGTGTTACTTTTCATTCCTGTCATTTCTATAGTTTTATTTTCCAATTGTGTCCCCAGCTCATCATTTTGACTTTGATTTTGGCTTTAAATTATGTTTCTCGTAGACTGATGGTCTCCAGTTTTCTTTTAATTTACTTGGTGTGAACAGAATTTCATACCTATATATTTGTCTCCCTAGTCATTCTTTTCTATCTGCTAATTTTACTACAATGAAGGTGTGAATCATTGCTTTTAGTGTAATGCTAAAAATCCACTTGGTTATGACTTAAAAGACCTGCCTGTTTTAAACATTTGTCACCTAATGCAACGGAAACCCTCATCCATGCTTTTCCAGATGCTTACTAAGATGGTTAGTTTCAATGAAGGTGTGAGCCATTGTTTTTAGCTTCATACAAAAATCCTGTTTGTTTGTTTGGGAGAAGAAATCTGCATTTTATAATCCTGCTCTTTGCAGCTGCTGTTACCCTTTGTAGGATCTTTCTCTGTATCCTCTCATGTTTCTCATGTTTCTCTCAGACCAGATATTCCCAGACTTCCATGTTTCAAATGACACATCTTTCCATTTTATCAATTACACCCGGTGCTAACCACTAAGCCAGCGTGCTGCCCATCAAAAATAAACCTATCTCAGCCTTAAATATACACGAGGACACTGCCCCCACAGTTCTCTGTGACAATGAGTTCAAAAACCTTACAAACCGTTGCAAGAAGAGATTCCTCCTCATCTCAGTCTAAAATGGGCATCCCTTTATTCTGAGACTGTGCCCTCTGCTCCGAGACTCTCCCATGAGGGGAAACACTCTCCCAGAATTTACCCTGTCAGGCCCTTTAAGAATCCTATATGTGGGTAGCACAGTGGCGCAGTGGTAGCACTGCTGCCTCACGGCGCCGAGGTCCCAGGTTCGATCTCGGCCCTGGGTCACTGTCTGTGTGGAGTTTGCACATTCTCCCCGTGTCTGCGTGGGTTTCGCCCCCACAACCCAAAGATGTGCAGGGTAGGTGGATTGGCCTCGATAAATTGCCCCTTAATTGGAAAAATAAATGAATTGGGTACTCTAAATTTATATTAAAAAAGAATCCTATATGTTTCAATGAGATCACCTCTCATTCTTCTGAATTCCATAGAGTACAGTCCCAATTTATTTAACCTTTACCATACCGGGATCACCCTGCTGAACTTTCGCCAAACTGCTGCCAATGAAATGATGGGCAGGAATCTTTGGTCCCCCAGCCGCGTGTTTCACGGCGACGCACCATTAGCTGGTGCCGGAGTTCTCTCTTCCCGCTGCTTGTCAATGGGATTTCCTATTGAAGCCGCACCACATGGCCAGGAAACCCATGGATGGGGATAAGCTGCCAGTGGGAAGAGTGGATCCCAATGACTGGAGAATTCCGCCAATATCTTTCCTTAAATAAGAGGACCAAAACTGCTCACAGTCCTCCAGATGTGGTCTCATCAGTACCTTGTAGAGTGGCAGCAAGACTTCCTGACTCTGATACTCCAACCCCGGTGAAATAAGGGCCAACCTTCCATTGACCTTCCTGTTTACCTGCTGCACCTATGTGCTAGCTTTCTGTGTTTCGTACACAAGAACCCCCCCCAAATCCCTTTGAGTTGCAGCTTTCTGCAGTTTTTCTCCATTTAAATAATACTCTGTTCTTTTGTTCTCCTTTCCAATGTGAACAACTTCACATTCTCCCACATTACATTCCATTTGTCAACTTTTTGCCCATTTACTGAACCCATCAATATCTTTTCGTAAACTATTTGTATCCCTCTCGCAACTTGCCTTTCCCCCTGTTTTTGTGCCGTCCACAAATTTGGCTGCAGTACATTTGCTTCCTTCCTCCAAGTCATTAATATAAATTGTAAACAGATGTGATCCCAGTGCTGATCCCTGTGGAACCCCACTGGTTACAGGTCACCAACCTAAAATAGAACCCCGCTCTCTGTTTCCTGCCCTTTTGCAAATTCTCTATCCATGCCAATATACTACCTCCAACACCATGGACTCTTATGACTTAACCATTTGTGAGGTACCTTGTTGAATGCCTTCTCGAAGTCCAAATACAACACATCTACTGGTTCCCCTCTATCCACTCGGGTTGAGATTCCCTTGAAAACTCGAATAAATTAGTCAAGATTTCAGATGCATTAAGCCATGTTGACTGCTTGTTTCAATTATGATTTTCAAAATGTGCTGCTATTACTTCCTTAATAATTGATTCCAACATTTTTCCAACAATAGATGCCAGGCTAATTGTCACCTGCTTTTTGAACAGCGGTGTCACATTGGCAGTTTTCCAACCCTTCGGTACTTCTCCAGAATCCACGAATCTTTGTAAAATTACAACCAATGCATCCATTATTTCAGTCGCTAAATTTTTTAAGATCCGAGGGTGCAAACCATCAGGGGCCAGGGGGCTTATCTGCCTTTAGCCCCATTAGTTTGTCTCATAATACCTCTTGTTGGTTCTTTCACCACTTGTCAAAGACCCAGTCTGGCAAGTATGTCCTTCAAAGCTCAGCCGGCTCGGTCAGCAGCTTAAAGTCCCACACCTAGAATGCATTCTGTGTCCGTGCAACCTTCAATGATTCACCCAAGTGATGTTCAACCTGGCGGATTCATCAGCTGAAAGATGGTGAGTGGACAGTAGGTGGTCATTCTATTTTCCCACCCTCCTTCCTCATCTCTATGCCTACCAACACAGGGCCAGGAAAATTCGGCCCAATGTTTCAAGTCAATGATCTTTCACCAGAAGTAGAAAGGATGGATGTTTAGGACTGATGGAAGAATGCCTCAGTGGTGGGGATGTGAAATGGTACAAAGTGGGGCAAGGGAGAGATAGAGAAATAGAAATTATACTTCAAACTAACGTTCAGCCCAAGTGAGTTGGTAAGAAGGGGTACTACATAATTGAGAAGACATGTGTTAAATACACAGCACAGGCATGGCACTTGCAAGAAATTCAAACTTCTGTTCCTACGTCTTATGGTCTTATGGACATAGGAATGAACAGCACGACTCGTCAACTTGCAACAAATCAGAAAGATTTGTAAGTATAATAGTTAAGAAAACTGGTTAGTAATTTACAGGCTGAGAAGTCTTTACTTCCTGTTTAAACCAGGTATGCTGGAGCACACTGGAACTTTTCCACATGTTCTTCTCTTCCTTATAGTTACATGCTGTGATGAGGCTGCCGTTTGGTGGTCTCCTTCTCCACTGTGACCTGGGCTTTTGGCTTGTTCTTTTTATACATCAGGATCAGATATCTACATGACCCTTCTCAAGACTGTTGATTGATGGGACTTCAGGCTGTATGATCGTCCCATATCTGGCTTCAAATTTGACGTATGATTGGACTGTGAGAGGCTTTACCAGTTTCTGCTGGGCTTGTTTAGAATTGTCCAGTCAGAGGTCCTCCTGGTGACATTCTGAACCCTCCCAGTGTTGGAGGGAAGAAAATCCTCAAAGTCTGTTCTCGACTGCGTCGTGTTGGTACAACTTCGGTTAATTCGGAAAAACTGTGTGCACACAGGAGAGGCAAGTTCTGCTGCTAGCTTTAGCTCGCAAAAGTCAGCTCTGATCATAGCCAGAATTACATGCATATATATTTAAAGTACCTTGGAGTCACAAGCAGGTATTGACGTCACTGGATCATTCGGAACAATACAAAGTGATCAATATTCAAATTTTCTGGCCCCCGTAATGGGAAAACGATTAAAGAATACAATGTTTCCTTACAATCTCATGGGTTTGTGCTCAACATGTTTAACTTCTAGAAGAGGTGCGAATGTGTTGGACAATGGATCCCTTAGAGTTACTGGGACCTCCTGTGTTTCCCTTTTCATATCCAAATGCTCTGTGAGATGATTAAATTGTTTCCAATGTGGGTGACTTTAACCCCTTGCTTGCTGTTTTCCTTTGGTATATGTTTAACCCCTTGCCTGCTGATTTCCCTTGGCCTGTGCTATTACAATACTTTGAGACATCTTCATTATCCCAATCCTGACACATATAGCAATTTCGTCCGCTAACACTAGCTTGGTCACAAGATCCCATTGTTTCAATTTCATCCAGTTAAAAGCTGTCCTCAGTACACATTGCAGCAATGTATCCTCCCTCACGTACACTTCTTCGGTCAGGAGCTCACCAAACCCGACACTGCTTCAAGCACGCATTATACACAAGTCAGATTGAAACCATTTCTACAAAACTGATATTCCCACACACTCACTGAGGTGGAGTGTGGCTTTGAGAGTGTGGTGAATGTAACTCCGTAATTCACACTGTATTGTATATACATGAGACCATGCATTTGTAAGCGCAGTTGCGTTGCCTGACCACTAGGGGGAGTAGTGCTGGGAATGCTTAGGAGTTTGTACAGGGCTCCACCCTTGGCTCCACCCATGACTCCTCCCCCTGGACTGCTGTATAAATACCAATGCTCAGAGCCAGTCGTTCAGTTCATCGAGAGTTCAACGCGTGACAGGCTGGCTCTGTTGTAAGTAGATTAAAACCACTGTTCATATCTTAAAGCACATGTCTAGTGAATTGATGGTTCCATCAGAGAGCCCGTATAAATCAGCCACTAGTGAGTCAACAGCCTGTTTTGCCCCGCTCTTTATTTTTCTTCCCATTGTCTTCAATTAGAAATGAGAGTTGGGAGGGATGTGAAGTTGACCTCCACTTGTGGAAATCGGTACTAATCAGCAACCAGGTTAGGCCTCGCCAGTGACTCCCGAGTGCCAGGTGAATGCGGCCTCAACTAGTCCCCTCATATCATGAACTGGACCGCACCCAGAGCCGGGTGCAATGTGGGGGGAAAGTTGCACCCTGGGTCTTGCATTGAAACATCCATAGAAATATACATGGAAAATAGAAGCGGGGGGGAGGCCATTCAGCCCTTCGAGTCTGCTCCACCATTCATTATGATCATGGCCGATCATCAAGTTCAATGTCCTGATCCTGCCTTACCCACAGATCATTTGATCCCTTTCACCCCAAGTGTTCCATTGCTTAATTAGACCTCAAACGGTCTGTAAAGAGGCCAGAAAGTTGAACATATGAATGGTGGAATTTGTCACGACCAGAATTACATCAGAAGAATAATTCAAAATCAGGCCACTTGACCGAGTTGGTTTATGCCAGTTTTAATGTTCCAGACTTGTACTCATTTCATTTCACCTTTTCGACAAATCCTTCTGTTCATTTCTCCCTCATATGTTCATTTAGCGGGCAGCACGGTGGCACAGTGGTTAGCATTGATGCCTACGGCACTGAGGATCTGGGTTTGAATCCCGGCCCTGGGTCACTATTTGTGTGGAGTTTGCACATTATGCCCCGTATCTGCTTGGCTCAGAGACACCCACAATCCAAAAGATGTGCAGGGTAGATGGATTGGCCACACTAAATTGTCCCTTAATTGGAAAAAAATAATTGGGTACTCTAAATTTAAAAAACAAAAAATGTCCATTTAGCTCTTCCTTAAATGCATCTATATTTATCACTTCAACAACACCATGTGGATTTTAAACACTCACTCAGCAAAGTGGTATCTCCTGAAATTGTTACTGGAGTTATTAGTGGCTATTATAATCAGAATTATAGAATTTACAGTCCAGAAGGAGGCCATTCAGCCCATCAAGTCTGCACCGACCCTTGGAAAGAGCACCCTACCCAAGCCCCATACCTCCACCCTATCCCCTTTATCCCAGTAACGCAACCTAACCTTTTTTGGACTCTAAGAGCAATTAAAAATGGCCAAATTCACCTAACCTGCACATCTTTGGACTGTAGGAGGAAACTGGAGCACTCGGAGGAAACCCATGCATGCACGGGGAGAATGTGCAGACTCCACACAGACAGTGACCCAAGTCGGGAATCAAACCTGGGCCCTTGGAACTGTGAAGCAACTGTGCTAACCACTCTGCTATTGTGCTGGGTATTAATAGTGTCTGGGTTTCGCCATTCTGACAAATGGAAACATCTTTGTTATGTCGACCTTTTCAAACACTCCAGTGATCTTAAAGAATGAAATCATGTTCACCCCCTGTCACTATCAGCTATAGAGGGGAGTCTTAGCCTGTTCAATAATTCATGATAGGTAACCTGACAATTCTGATGTAATTCTAGTCAATTCTTTGTACACCTTTCCAATACTTCTATATCCTTTGCAGAATATGGCACAAGATGGCCCAACCATCTTCAGCTGCTTCATCAATGACCTTCATTCCATCAAGAGGTTGGAAGTCGGGATGTTCGCTGATGGCTGCACAATGTTCAGCACCATTCACAACTCCTCAGATACTGAAACAGTCCAAATGCAGCAAGACAATTTCCAGGCTTGGGCTGATAAGTGACAAGTAATATTCGTGCCGCACAAATGCCAGGCAATGCCCATCTTCAAGAAGAGACACTCTAATCATCTTCTGTTGATATTCAATGGCATGACCATTGCTGAATCCTCCACTATCAACACCCTGGGGTTACCATTAACCCGAAACTGAACTGGATCAGTCACATAAGTACTGTGGCTGCAACAACAGGACAGAGTAACTCAGGGCGCGATTCCCGCCCCCCACGACGGGTCGGAGAATAGCGGGAGGGCCTTCCCGACATTTTTCCCGCCCTCCCGCTATTCTCACCCCCCCCCCCCCCCCGCCCAACTCCCGACATGAATCGCTGCCGCCGTTTTTTTACGGCCGGCAGCGATTCACAGCTGATAGATGGGCCGAAGTCCCAGCCCTTTACGCTGTTTTTACGAACGGCAAACACACTTGGTCTGGCCGTTCGTAAAAACGGCGGGAACAACTCGCTTTTTATAACCATGGCACCGATTGGCACGGCAGTACCACGGCCTTGCCAAGGGTGCCATGGGCCCGCGATCGGTGGGCACCGATCGCGGGCAGCGGGCCCAATGCCCGCGCACTATTTCTCCTTCCGCCGCCCCGCAGTATCCATTCGCGGGGTGGCTGAGGGGCATCCCGGCCCGCGCATGCGCGGGTTTCGCGCAAATACGCGATGACGTCATCCGCGCATGCGCGGGTTGGAGTCTTCCAATCCGCGCATGCGCGGCTGACGTCATATGACGCATCAGCCGGCACTAACTCCGGCAAGCGGGCTTAACGAAATTTGTTAAGCCCGTGATGCCGGAGCTTACGGCGTCAGGCTGCTAGCCCCGACCGGGGACCAGAATCGGTTCCCGGTCGGGAAGGGGCGCGCTGGCGTCAAACCCGCCCGGGTTTGACGCCAGCCTTACGATTTCTCCCATTTTGGGAGAATCGCGCCCTCAGATCTTGAGGCCAAACCCCTGTCCACCATCTATAAGGCACAAGTTAGGAGTATGATCGAATACTCTTCATTTGCCTAAATGAATTAAGCTCCAACAAAATTCAAGAAGCTTGACACAATCTCCCATAAGCAAAGGTGCACTTCTGCCACCACTGACGAACAATGACAGCCTTGTGTATCATCTACAAGATGCACTGCAGGAACTCAACAAGGCTCCTTCACAGCACCGTCCAAACCACCGATGCTACCATCTATCACAAGGGCAGGAGAGACATGGGAACACCACCACCTGAATTTCCCTTCATGACTCTCCATCCTGACTTGAAAATATCCCATGGTTTCCTCACAGTCATTGGGTCAAAATCCTAGAATTCCCTCCCAAACAAAACTGTGCGTGTGCCAACACCACATGGACCGCAGCGGTTCAAGAAGGCAGCTTACCACTACCAGCTTCTCGAGGACAATAAAGGATGGGCACGAAATACTGGCCTAGCCAGCGACACTCCCATCCCATGAATGAATAAGAACTGTGCACAGTGCACGAAGTGTGGTCTAATTAATGTTTCTGACAAGTTGAACAGAACTTCCCTGCTTTCCAATTCCATCCCTCCAAAGCTAAGCCACAGCGTTTGGCTGCCTTTGCATCTCTTCATTGAAGGAATATGTAATAACCTGTAGTAACCTGCACAGGTCTCATCCAGCTGGGGATGATTGTTCCCCGTGCTCAATTGGACTGAGTTAACCCAGCACTAGCATAAAAGGCAGGCAGCTGTAGAGCCACCTAAAAATGGAATGAGGACCTGGTGAAAGGTAACCGGGACCTGTGAATGTATGATTGCTGTTGCTGAATTAAAGGACTTTTAAGAAGCCTGTTGGACTCCCCTGGCTTTATCACATTGGGGACGATGATGAATTGGAGCTGTCGGTGTGCTGCTTGTTTGGCTGAGCGTTTTTTTTATTTTTTTTTTAAATTAAGGGGCGTTTGGGAGTTATGGGACGTTGTCCGAGGTTCAGCCCCCACCTGTTCCCTCTGTGGCTGGAAGGCATGCCACGCCAATTTGGGCCTTGGGTTGATGGGTCCGATGTCGTGGTGCGCGCCGTCCCTGGGTTCAGCTGTTGGCAGCTTGGCCCCCTGTGTGACTGGTGAGGGTGTCAGGCCGGATGTAATGCTTGGTGGAGTACACACCTGCCCGTTCTGTTTCCCCGTTCGGTGGCGCCTTATCCAAACCAATTTTTTTTTAGGTTTGTTGTCTGGCCACTGTGGGGGTTGCACCCGTTTGGTCCTCTCCTATCCTCTCCTCCTCAATGATCGTCCTTGCGAGGGGTTTTCAGACTTTGGTGGGGGGTGGGGGGGTGGAGGTGTGTAATAACCTGCACAAGACTCATCCAACTGGCAGCTGCAGAGCCAGCTGAAAAAGGAATGAGGACCTGTGAACGGTGTTGCTATATTTACTCACTATAAATATGGCAGCCAATAAGGTTGCCCTTCCTTTGTCTAGAAATTGATATTATATTGCTTTCAGAGTCGCCAGGTATCAAATGATACCACCACAACGTTCAACCGGATATCGATCAAAGACCCAACAACCAGTTAGTTAGTTCAGGTTCAATAATACTTTATTTACACACAAGATTAATTTATACATGCAACATAAACGCTGCAAGCTAAACTACACCTAAGAACTGTGACGACCTGTACTTAACTTCAGGCACCCGGCTTAGGTCAGAGGAACAGTGGCCTTTGTTCGAATCTGGATCTGCTGGGTCTGGAGAAGTCACTGCGGTTCAGCTAGGCTCATCTGTCTGGTAGCGAGCGTTGAACTTGGACTTGCTTCTGGTCGTGGTGCTACAGTTAGAGATAGACGTTGTCAGAGAGCCAGGTCCAAAAGAGATCGAACACATGGCAGTGTCTCTCTTTATCCTTGGGGGGATTTTGTGTTCTTTTGGTTTGGACCCAATCAATTGGGCAGTTCAAGATCACTTTGATCTGAGCCAATAAAGGGGCGGGTGCCTTGATGGCTAGGCATGTCCTAAGCGGTCATTGACCCTGTTGTTTATGCTTCCTGAGTAAAGGGAGTGCCGCCGAAATGTCTGGAATCGTCTCAGATACCTGAGTATCAGTCCTTTGTCTTACGGAGATGGGCCATTAAAATGCAAATCAGATGGGTGTTTTGATTCTCTGCTGTCTGGATTCTCAGCTCACGAATATACATTCCGGCTCTGTGCCTGCCTGAATCCTACATTGTCCATTTTTTCCCTTTAGGCTTTGCGAACGTCCATGTTTCTTGTTGTAAGTGGCCATCCCAGGTGGCTACAAGGATAACTGGGCCCTGTGAATGTATGTTGCTGTTGCTGAAATAAAGGACTTTTAAGAAGCTCGTTGGACTCCGCTGGCTGTATCACAGAATATTTATATCGAAGCATTTGCAGACAAAATAGTTGAGGCAATTCTCAGGAAATCAGATCAGCCCTGACAGTCGAAAAGGAAGATTGCACCCAGTCAAAACGAAAATTTATTTTCATCAAATACTGGAATGCAAGATTTTTTAATTAACTTAAATGTCAACAGCATATCTGAGCCCTTAGCTACAGTTAACACAAATAGGTTAGGCAAATACTCTCCTGAGGTCTGTGCAAACACTATAGTTTTCATAATGAAACCTTGACGCTGAAGTCAATATTTTTCTATATAGTACTAGCATTTCTACCCCAAACCTCTTGGTATCTATATGAAAGCTAATAAAAATCTCATCATATTATAATTAATCTATTGGTTATAAAGTTGCTTGTCAAAATGCAGCCTGATTGTTAATTCATTGGGCCTTGAATATTAAAAAGAATTGGTTGCTACTGAGTGAACAGCATGGCTGCCACTTTCAATGACTCCCACTGCGTTGACGTGATAGCCGAGCCCAGTTAGTTTATAGTTGAGAAGCTGAGAGATGACACGGGCAAACAGAAAGGCTTGTCGAGATAATTGGTGCCTCCGATAGGTGTGAACAAGGCTTTGAGGAAAAGTGGGTTGGGAAAGATGTACAAACTGGCTGAGGAAAAGAAAATCGGGATGTAGGAGGGGATTACGAGCACGGCAAGTTGAACAAAAACAAAGTTGGCTCCTTATTGTAGGCTGTCATCATGCTGAAATATGTATTGGTGAACAAAAGCATTTTGTCTCAGCCTCTCAGTTTGCAGTCGTGGGTTGGCTGGGTGCACGGTCTGTACTTTGCCCGTTGTGAGCAGTGGAAGGCACATGCTGTTTGATATGATCCGCTGGTGAATGTCCCTCACACTGTTCGCAATGGGAAAGGTACCTAACCATCCCGTCCTTGTAAAACTCAAAACCCTGTGTCAACAATTGATGTAATTCTCTGATCGAACAACATTTGCTCAGGAATAATGCTGGCAACCAATTTAAGATTGTCAGCTGGGCTCACAGTGTGGTGCATGTGCATGTACTGGAAGCTACTTATGTTAACACACAGGGCCCTGTTTTCTGGAGACGAAAGAACATGTACACACATTGCGCATGTTTTAGCCAAACAAAACAAGTGCTAGCCATTCGCTGGTTGATTCCACAGGGCAATGCCTCATCCGATCAGAGTTCAGCTCACTGGTTCAAACAAAGCTTGGCAGTTAACTGTCGGCCGTCATCAACTGGTGCATTCCTCATGGCAATGCCTTTACGAATCACTAACCAACTAATCAGCACCCACTCCACATGCAGTACAACATTGCTGGCCAGGATCTATCCTTTCTTCCATTCAAATTGGGCGGATTTGACAGTGTGAGCTGAAAATATTCCAAGGAGGCCAAAGTCGCATTTCACATCAACATTAAACCAGGAAGCGATAGTCCCCATCCCCATCCCATCAATGGCAAGCATATTTAGAACCATTGAAAGGTTACAACACAGAAGGAAATCATTCGACTCGTCGCCAGCCCTAGGACACCCAGGTGCCCTTTCTAATCCCACCCTCCTGCACCCGTCCATTGCCCTGTAGTTTACAACACTTAAGGTACTGATCCAGGTACTTTATAAAAGAGTTTTAGGGTCTCTGCCTCCACCGTCAACTCGGGCTTGCCATTGATTCCAGACTCCAAACCACCCTCTGTGTCAACAATTTCTTCTCCATGTCCCCTCTATACCTTCAGCCACTGTGTCCCCTGTTTCTAGAATCTTCCATCAAGGGAAACAATTTTTATCCTGTCCATTTTACCTCTTTCCCCCTCAGAAATCCAAGAAAATAACCCCAGCCTATCCAATCTCTCCTTGTAGCTACAATCCTCCAACCCTGACAACATTCTTGAAGACCTCCTCTGTCTGCACTCACTTCTGAACAAGTCCTTCCTGTAATGTGATGACCAGAATAGCACATAATACTCCAGTGGTGGCCTTACCAGCTTTTTATACACTACATTGGAATATGGGAGCAGCACGGTAGCATAGTGGTTAGCACAGTTGCTTCACAGCTCCAGGGTCCCAGGTTCGATTCCCGGCTTGGGTCACTGTCAGTGTGAAGTTTGCACTTTCTCCCCGTGTCTGCGTTGGTTTCCTCCGGGTGCTCCGGTTTCCTCCCACAGTCCAAAGATGTGTGGGTTAGGTGGATTGGCCATGATAAATTGCCCTTAGTGTCCAAAAAGGTTAATTGGGGTTACTGGGTTAAGGGAATGGGGTGGAGGAGGTGTGTGCTTGAGTGGGGTGCTCTTTCCAAGGGCCGGTGCAGGCTCGATGGGCTGAATGGTCTCCTTCTGCACGTAAATGCTACGACAGTTATGTATCATTATCAGGCTCATACTCCAGAATCATACTCCACATTAAAAAAAAGGCGTCCACTGCAGCGTGATGACAGGACCGCGCATGCACAACTCGTCTCCGAAGGCATCCACCTGATGAGAAATTCTCTGGTGGATGCTTGGAGGGGGGGAGCAAGTCATGCCAGTGTGATGCCGAGGGTGCCAGGGTAATTCCAGGGTAATGCCTATCTGAGGCCTGTGCATTACCAGTGTACTACCAGTGTAATGAGAGGGTGGTGCCATGGGTGCTGGGGGGGTGTCACCTGGGTGAAGAATGCTTCCTCGTGTGCTCAGTGTGGATTGGACCAGCATGTAAATATGGCGCCCAGATCATGGAAGCACTGAATTGATGACAGGGAGAGAGACTCAGAGTCTGCACATCAGCGAAAGATCATGGAACCCCCGCCTGCCACCTTTTAGCATTATGTAAATCATTGGAGTATTGTGTGCGGTTCTGGTCACCTCATTATAGGAAGGATGTGGAAGCATTGGAAAGGGTGCAAAGGAGATTTACCAGTATGCGGCCTGATTTGCAGGATAGCTCTTATGCGGAAAGGTTGAGGGAGCTAGGGCTTTTCACTTTGGAGCGGAGGAGGATGAGAGGTTTATAAGATGATGAGTGGGATAGATAGAGTAGACGTTCAGAGACTATTTCCAATGGTGGATGTAGCTGTTACAAGGGGGCATAACTATAAGATTCAGGGTGGGAGATATAGGAGGTATGTCCGAGGTAGGTTCTTTACTCAGAGAGTGGTTAGCGTGTGGAATGGACTGCCTGCTGTGATAGTGGAGTCGGACACTTTAGGAACTTCCAAGCGGTTATTGGATAGGCACATGGAGCACACCAGAATGACAGGGAGTGGGATAGCTTGATCTTGGTTTCGGACAATGCTCGGCACAACATCAAGGGCCGAAGGGCCTGTTCTGTGCTGTACTGTTCTATGTCTATGTTCTATTTGGCTTAAAAACCCAGCATCGACACTGGCAGCCTCTATACCACTTTTCATGCCCGACATCGGACTTTACCGATATTGGAGAAAATGCCACCCATTGTTTCCCCTGATATTGGTGCTCTTGTCATTGACCTGATGAGTACACAATGAAAAACTTCGACCAAATGTATTTTCCAGCAATATTCAAGTTCTGATCTACCAAGCGACTAAAATAAGTCTAAAGTCGAACACATTCAAGTTTGCAATACAGGTACATGAATCAATCAGGGGATTCAGAGAAACAGCAGTGGGCCTAAGTATAAAGCAAAGCTACAGGGTAAAACTTAGTTACTATTTAATGTGCGGAGAGGTAAAGGTCACTGCTAGCCAATGGTTTGAAATGGGTGATATTGGATGGACTGCCTAGCATACATCTCTCCCAATAATTTCTTTCCATTCAATTCAATAGTGTCCATTTTACACCATTAGTAAACGTTAAACCACTCATGTTGACTTGGTGTGTACTGCTATTGAGCCGTCTTGTAGAAGTTACCAAGAGATATTTAATAATACCCCTGAAATTTGTCTGTATTTGTAGTAGAGATATGGCGAGGACTTCATGGAATGTCCTTCCGTGCTGTGAGTATCATAGAACTATTGATACCTAACACTTTACTGTTGACTGGAACTCCAAGTCAGGCATCTTCTGCCGTCACTGGTGGGTGCTACTGTATTCAGTCCCAGGTTAACCCTGAATGTACCAGATCCTTTTACTACACAGAACACTATCATTATCACATTGCTATTTGTGGGGGCTCGCTGTGTGCAAGTTGGCTACTGTGTGTCTGACTTTACAATAGTGACTACTTCATTAATGCTGCATTTGCCATAAAGCGCTCGGGAACATTCTGACATTGTAGGCAGCCCCGATCTTTCGACCACCCTCAGTATGCCCACCGCAGCCTCTAGACCCCCCCCCACTGCATCCAACCTACCTCTTCCAGGGTCCTCGAGCAGCCCCCCCCCCCCCCCCCCCCCCACCCACCTCTTCAGAGCCAGGCACCCTGGGCCTGACCCCTGGCATGGGAAATCTCACACCCAGGCATCTTGGCACTGCCAGGGTGTCTGAGGCAATTCCAAAGTGCCAGGCTGGCAGTGCCAAAGTGCCTATGTGCCATGGAGCGAGTGGTTCGGATCTGTAATGCGCTGCCTGGGAGACAGTGGCGGAGACTGAGGAATTCATGAGGGAATTAGATTATTATTGACGAGAGAGAACGTGGGGCGTTGTGGAGAGAAGGTGGGGGAATTACTCCTTCACCGCTCTGGCATGTAGGATGGGCTGAATTCTGTGATTCTGTATCTATTGGTAATGCAGCTTTCGGATCAGTGAAGGACAGCAGTACAGGTTGAAAATCCCGATCTGAAATGCTTGCGGCCAAGTGGGTATCGGATTTTGGATGTTTTCGGAACTCGGAATATACTGCATATGTGCATTGGGAACTGTGCATGTGTGATAAGTTGAGAACTGCACATGTGTGGAATGTTAGGAACTGCACATGTGCAGAATATTGGGAACTGCACAGATGTGGATTGTTGGGAACTGCACCTGTGCGACCCCGTTGGGAACTGCGCAAGTGTGGTGCATGTTGGGAACTGTGCATCGCCCGGGAGCCTTGTGGGATTTCCCACTTGTGACAGAATCTTGCCGCTCAGATAAAAGTGCGGATTTCGGAATTTCTCAGCTTTCAGAATTTTGGATATGGGTTGCTCAACCTGTACAAACACCTTTCACCACAGGGTGATGGAAATCTGGAGTCCCCGCTCCAGAAAAGCTGTTTCAGCCGCGAATCAATTGAACATTTCATGACCAGGACCGATAGCTTTGTTTTGGCAGTTTAAGGGTTTTATGGGTTAAGGAATCAGAATAGGTAATTGGAACTGTGATACAAATCGTCCATGATCCAATTGGACCGTGGAACAAATTTGAGGGACTGAATGGTTGATTCCTTTTTCCTATGTTTTTATATTCCACCCTCATTTAATGCGGTGCACCTGGGCTCCGCCTCCCGTGGGGAATGTGGTAGCTTTAATAAGGACATGGGGTGTCCACATCGAGTAAGAATAAATAGCTTTGGTTTATTTATAGTTCCGATATGTACAACTCCCGGTAGATCCCTAACAGTCTCTCCATGGTCAGTGCCTTACTGGCCAACCTTTTATCCATGGCTGAATGGAGTTCCCACCCCCATACACCCCTCCCCCCTCAGCGGGGGAGCTTATACTCCGCGCGAACCATGGGGAAGACAATCATTCCCAATCCGTACCTCGCATGCGGAATATGACAGTAGCCAGCCTTCCTCACTTCAGTTCCCTTACTCACATGCTACACTGCCTTCCCCTCCTCATGGCTAGATCTTGGCCTTCAAGTGTATGTAAAGTGTGGGATTAATTCAAGTGTTGGGGAATACTCCCATTTGCTTGTGCAGTCAGGCTACAGCCATCTCCAGACTCCATGAAGAAAACAGCTGGGACATCGTTCACATTGATCGGTTTAGCTATAATTCTTTCATTGCCTGAAGTAAGAAGCACTAGTGCACATTCGGTGCATGTGGAAAATGCTGATGCGACATATGGTGCGACTCTTGGAGTGTGTCACTTATTTGATACACTAGGTGGTGCATGCAGCCCTCCCACCCCAGGGGAACTGACGCCTTGTTGTGTTATGCTTCTTCATGTCGCATAAGCTGCTTCCTTCATGTATACTCTGGCAAAGGAAGGTTCAGACTTGGAGATTGGTTTAACACATTTATTGAACAGTTAACAATTCTCTTACTTGAGTTCGACTCTCCTGCTGATCTTACTATAGAAACTCAATCTAACTAACCAGTCTGCTCTAAGCCACGTGGTGGGTGTGATGCTTCCTGATCTGCCCCTGTGTCTCTGAGTGTCGTCTGTGGAAAGAGAATGTGTGCCCTGTCCTTTTATATGGGTAGCGCCCTTGTGGTAGTGTCACCTCTGGGTATGTCTTGACTGCCCATTGGTCGTGACATAGACATAGACATAGAACATACAGTGCAGAAGGAGGCCATTCTGCCCATTGAGTATGCACTGACCCATTTAAGCCCACACTTCCATCCTATCCCCGTAACCCAATAACCCCTCCTAACCTTTTTGGTCACTAAGGGCAATTTATCATGGCCAATTCACCTACCCTGCACGTCTTTGGACTGTGGGAGGAAACTGGAGAACCTGGAGGAAACCCAAGCAGTCACGGGGAGAACGTGCAGACTCTGCACAGACAGTGACCCAGCGGGGAATCGAACCTGGGACCCTGGCGCTGTGAAGCCACAGTGCTATTGACTTGTGCGACCATCCTGTCCTATCTTACTCGCTTACTCGGATTTGAACTCGCATTCTCTGAATGGTTAGCCAGGCTGTTAGATGACTTGACCAGTCGCAGGCTGACCCAAAACTTGTTTTGATCATCTGTGCATTGACATGTTGATGTTTGGACAATGAGAACTTAATTATAGGACAGCCTCCTGCATCAGCTGACAGTAAATCAAAACTTGTGACTGCATGAACATTTGCCACTTGAAAAAAAAATGAAAATCGCTTATTGTCACAAGTAGGCTTCAATGAAGTTACTGTGAAAAGCCCCTAGTCGCCACATTCCGGCGCCTGTCCGGGGAGGCTGGTACGGGAATCGAACCGTGCTGCTGGCCTGCTTGGTCTGCTTTAAAAGCCAGCGATTTAGCTGAGTGAGCGAAACCAGCCCCTGCTTCATCTAATAAAATATTGCAATGGAAAGCACTCTCCTGAAGGTCAGCAGGGCAGGGCAGCACAGTGGCGCAGTGGTTAGCTGCTTCACGGCGCCGAGGTCCCAGGTTTGATCCCGACTCTGGGAGTTTGCACAGTCTCCCCGTGTTTGTGTGTGTTTCGCCTCCACAACCCAAAGATGGGTTAGGGTCTGGCAGATGGAATACAATGTTGACAAATGTGAGGTTATCCATTTTGGTAGGAATAACAGCAAACGGGATTATTATTTAAATGACTAAATATTAAAGCATGCCGCTGCGCAGAGAGACCTGGGAGTGCTAGTGCATGAATCACAGAAAGTTGGTTTGCAGGTGCAACAGGTGATTAAGAAGGCAAATGGAATTTTGTCCTTCATTGCTAGAGGGATGGAGTTTAAGACTAGGGAGGTTATGCTGCAATTGTATAAGGTGTTAGTGAGGCCACACCTGGAGTATTGTGTTCAGTTTTGGTCTCCTTACTTGAGAAAGGACGTACTGGCGCTGGAGGGTGCGCAGAGGAGATTCACTAGGTTAATCCCAGAGCTGAAAGGGTTGGATTACGAGGAGAGGTTGAGTAGACTCTTTGGAATTTAGAAGGATGAGGGGGGATCTTATAGAAACATATAAAATTATGAAGGGAATAGATAGGATAGATGCGGGCAGGTTGTTTCCACTGGCGGGTGAAAGCAGAACTAGGGGGCATAGCCTCAAAATAAGGGGAAGAAGATTTAGGACTGAGTTGAGGAGGAACTTCTGCACCCAAAGGGTTGTGAATCTATGGAATTCCTTGCCCAGTGAAGCAGTAGAGGCTCCTTCATTGAATGTTTTTAAGATAAAGATAGGTAGTTGTTTGAAGAATAAAGGGATTAAGGGTTATGGTGTTCGGGCCGGAAAGAGGAGCTGAGTCCACAAAAGATCAGCCATGATCTCATTGAATGGCGGAGCAGGCTCGAGGGGCCAGATGGCCTACTCCTGCTCCTAGTTCTTATGTTCTTATGTACTTATGTGCAGGGTAGGTGGATTGGCCACGCTAAATTGCCCCTTAATTGGAAAAAATGAATTGGATAGTCTAAATTCTATTTTAAAAAATAAAAATAAATGAAAGTCTCATATCCACAGTCACCTGGCAGGCGATTCAATAAGTGTGACCCCTTCAGTGTTTACCTTTCTTCATTCATCATATTGGAAGAGAAGAGTTAAAAGCATCCCCCTTTTTTGTTCCTCCTTCCCGTAAAAAATTCTCAATCGTAAAAAATTATTTTGCGCTCCTCCCAAATAATGGAGTGGTTAATCCGGAGTCAATCCACTTCATGATATGACAGCCGTTGGGAATCAGAATCTGCTCAAGTTCAAGAGAACGCAACTTGTGATTATTTTGAACAGGCTTCTTAACTGCAGCAAGGGGGGGATTGACACTCCGATCATCTGAAGGAATGATCTACTGAACATTTTGTTCCATTTAACTGGCAATTGAGAAAACAGATGTTTAAACTGAATATTATTAGCTATATTGACTGGGTTTGCATCCATTGTTGCTGAAACATTCTGATGGTAGGTTTGAAGCTAAAACAAAATTAAACTCTACTGCCGTTGAGCCTTCTTTGCTGTGTCCAGCAAAATAGGAGTGTTTAACCCTTTGGATCGGAAAATATATCACAACAAAACATGTAGCTACAAGGATGCTGGGTGACTTAAGATTTTTGAACCCTGCTCCGAAGCTTCTCTATCCCCTTCCCTATACTCTTTGAATTACCCAACAAATACTTCTCATCTGTTTACCCGACCTTTCACACCTTAAGGGCAACACATCCTGTCGTTCTTAACCATTAATGGAAAAGATCACTACATTATCAAAAAAAATGTCAGTACACTGGAGATGGTGTGGAAAAGATGCACAAGGAACTGAGAGCCCCCACCTATCGGGAAAGATTGAAGATGGTGTTCTTTTGCTTCGATAAGAAAAAGCTGAGGGGTAAAAGGGCTTGATGGGGTAGAGATGTTTTCAATTGTGAACAAAGTCCAAAACTAAAGGTTATAACGGTAGGTTAGTCACTAATGCGTCGGTAAAGAATTCAGGATAAACTTCTTCAGCTGGATCAAAAGATCAGAAGAAACGGGAGCAGAAGTGAGCCATTCGGACAATCAGGCCTGCTCCACCAGACAATAAGATCGTGACTGATCTGATTGTGACCTTAACTCCACTTTTCTGCCTGTCCCCATAACACTTGTCTCCCTTGTAGATCCAAACTTTATCTAACTCAACCTTGAATATATACACACTGACCAGGGGCGCGATTCAACGGCCTCGTCACTCCCGGCCTGGTGTTGGAATGAGGCCTTTGAAACTTACGAGACTTCTCTCGCGGGATTCACGACGTCCAAAATGTCTTTCAGGTTTTAACGGAATCTTTCGAGACGTCGCAATCTGGATCTCACTCGCGCTGGGCACTGAGAAACATCTTGCTGAAATGCGACCGGAACTGGACATAGAAATGTTGTGGTTGAATCATACCCAAGCCTCTGCTGGCCTTTGTGGAAGTGAATTCCAAGACTAACAACCCTCTGAGAGAAGGAAGCCCTCTCTGTCTTGAATGGGAGACACCGGATTCTTTGGTCCACCAATGGCATGTTCCTCAGCGGGGTGCCCTTTGCCGCCACCTGCCAATGGGATTTCCCATTGTGGCCAACCCGCGCTGGCGGGAAACATAGTACAGGTGCATTCTCATTAATTCCTTATTCATTTATAGCAAGACTTAACTACTTTTACATTCCAACCCATTTCCAAGGAAAGTCAGCCTGGAATGAACAAGTTGGCTTATAAGGATATGTTGGAGAGGCTGAGCTTGTTTCCAATAGAGTTTAGAAGAGTGAGGGGTGACTTGATTGAAGCATAGAATATCCTAGCTCAGTTGGCTGTACAGCTGTTTAGTGATGCGGAGTGACGCCAACATCGCAGGTTCAATTTGCATACCGGCTGAGGTTATCCAGGAAGGCCCAGCCTTTTCAAACCTTGCCCCAAACCTGACCTCCGGTTAAAGCGCAATCAGCCAGCGCTCTCTGTCTCTCTCAGAAAAAGGGACAGCAGTCAGGGTGGCCCAGGTTGGCAGTGCTACAATGCCCAGGTCTCAGCAGGAATGCCAGTGTGTGAAGCCTAGAGCTGGACCACCCAGGGGCCTCCAATGGCCTAAGAGACAGCCCACCCCAGCCACCCCACTCTTGCCAGGTGCTGTTACTCCTGATCCACGTTTGTGTGAAACAGTGCTAAACGGAGCCATGGCAAGTTCTCCCAGGTGAGACTGTTAGTTCTCAGACCTCGGGAAAATCCAGGCTCGACATATTTAAATGAGCCTAATAGCTCACTTAAATATGTCAATCTAGATCTCGTCCTCGCTGGGCGAGAACACGACATCTCGCCAGATCTCATTAGATCTCACGAGGCATTCCAAAAGTTGCAAATCACTCAAGTGGTCTCCCGCAAGATTTAATGGCCTTGTCACATCACCAAGTCAGGCGCAGCGAGGCCATTAGATCACACCCCAAAGCGTTTATATTTCCAAAAAGTGTTTGATATGGTGCTACATAAAAAGCTACTTAATATGACACAAGCCCGTGGTGTTGGGGCTAGTATATGAACATGGATAGAAGATTGGCAAACTGATAGAAGACAGATAGTTGGGAGAAGAGGGGAACTTTCAAGATGGCACCTTGTAATTAGTTGAATGTCTCCTGTATCTGTGCTTGGTCACAAGTATCAATTGGGCAGCTCGGTAGCACAAGTGATTAGCACTGTGGCTTCACAGCGCCAGGGTCCCAGGTTCGATTCCCCGCTGGGTCACTGTCTGTGCGGAGTCTGCACGTTCTCCCCAAGTCTGCGTGGGTTTCCTCCGGGTGCTCCGGTTTCCTCCCACAGTCCAAAGACGTGCGGGTTAGGTGGATTGGCCATGATAAATTGCCCTTAGTGACCAAAAAAGGTTAGGAGGGGTTAAGGGGATAGTGTGGAAGTGAGGGCTTAAGTGGATCAGTGCAGACTCGATGGGCCGAATGGCTTCTTTCTGCACTGTATGTTCCATGTATCTAGTATATATCAATGACTTGGATGAGGAAAGTGAATGTGCTTTGGATCAGAACAGACAGTATGGGAAGGTATATAATTGGGGATGGGGAAATTATACTGCTTTTAGACAGGAGCTGGGGAGCATAAATTGAGAACAGATGTTCTCAGGGAAATACACAACAGTAATGTGGGGGTTGTTTAAGGAGCACTTGCTGCAAGTGTTGGATAGTTTTGTTCCACTGAGACGAGGAAGGAATGGTAAGGTGAAGGAGCCTTGGATGACAAGAGTGGAGCTTCTAGTCAAGAGGAAGAAGGAAGCTTACGTAAGGTTGAGGAAGCAAGGAACTGGCACGGCTCTAGAGGGTTACAAGGTAACCAAGAAGGAACTCAAAACTGGACTGAAGAGAGCTAGAAGGGGGCATGAAAAAGCCTGGTGGGAATGATTAGGGAAAACCCTAATCTACACTTATGTGAGAAATAAGAGGATGATCAGAGTGAGAGTTGGGCCGATCAGAGACAGTGGAGGGAACTTGTGCCTGGAGTCTGAGGACACAGGGGAGGCCAGAAATGAATATTTTGCTTCAGTATTCATGAGAGAGAGAGAACGTGTTGCTCGTGAGAACAGCGTGAACCAGGTTAATAGGCTCGAATAGGTTGAGATTAAGAAGGAGGATGTGCTGGAAATTTTGAAAAGCATCAGGATAGATAAGTACCCTGGGCCTGACAGGATATACCCAAGGTTACTACGGGAAGCGAGGGAGGAGATTGCTGCGCCATTGGCGATGATCTTTGCGTCCTCACTCTCCACTGGGGTAGTACCAGATGATTGGAGGGAGGCGAATGTTGTTCCCCTGTTCAAGAAAGGGAATAGGGAAATCACTGGGAGTTACAGACCCATCAGTCTCACATCTGTGGTGAGCAAAATATTGGAAAGGATTTTGAGAGATAGGATTTATGATTATTTAGAGAAACATAGTTTGATTAAAGATAGTCAGCATGGCTTTATGAGGGGCAGGTCATGCCTCACAAGCCTCGTTGAATTCTTTGAGGATGTGACGAGACACATTGATGAAGGTCGGGCAGTGGATGTGGTGTATATGGATTTCAGTAAGGCATTTGATAAGGTTCCCCATGGTAGGCTCATTCAGAAAGTTAGGGGGCATGGGATACAGGGAAATTTGGCTGTCTGGATGCAGAATTGGCTGGCTGAGAGAAGACAGTGAGTGGTAGTGGATGGAAAGTATTCAGCCTGGAGGTTGGTGACCAGTGGTGTCCCACAGGCATCTGTTCTGGGACCTGTGCTCTTTGTGGTTTTTATAAATGACTTGGATGAGGAAGTGGAAGGATGGGTTAGTAAATTTGCTGATGACACAAAAGGTTGGTGGAGTTGTAGATAGTGTTGAGGGCTGTTGCAGGTTACAACAGGACATTGACAGGATGCAGAGCTGGGCTGAGAAGTGGCAGATGGAGTTTAACCTAGATAAATGTGAAGTGATTTATTTTGGAAGGTCGAATTTGAATGCTGAATCCAGGGTAAAAGGTCGGATTCTTGGAAGCATGGAGGAACAGTACATAGATCCCTCAAAGTTGCCACCCAGGTTGATAGGGTTGTTAAGAAGGCATATGGTGTGTTGCTTTCATTAACAGGGGGATTGAGTTTAAGAGCCGCGAGGTTTTGCTGCAGCTTTATAAAACCCTGTTTAGACCACACTTGGAATATTGTGTCCAGTTCTGGTCGCCTCATTATCGGAAGGATGGGGACACTTTGGAGAGGGTGCGGAGGAGATTTACCAGGATGCTGCCTGGACTGGAGGGCATGTCTTCTGATGAAAGATTGAGGGAGCTAGGGCTTTTCTAATTGGAAATAAGAAGGAAGAGAGATGACTTGATAGAGGTGTACAAGGTGATGAGAGGCATGGATAGAGTGGATAGCCAGAGACTTTTCCCCAGGGCGGAAATGGCTGTCACGAGGGGACATAATTTTAAGGTGATTGGAGGAAGGTATAGGGGAGTTGTCAGAGGTAGGTTCTTTACAGTGGTGGGTGCATGGAATGCACTGCCAGTGGAGGTGGTGGAGTCCGAGTCATTAGGGACATTTAAGTGACTCTTGGACAGGCACATGGACAGCAGTAAATTGAGGGGCTGTAGGTTAGGTTGATCTTCGATTGGGATAAGTGGTCGGCACAACATTGTGGGCCGAAGGGCCTGTACTCTGCTGTACCGTTCTATGTTTTGTGTACTATTGCCAATTTTGCGAATGACACGAATATAGGTGGGAAGGCAAATGGTGAGGGTCACAAAAAGAATCCACAGAAGGATGTAGGCAGGTTAGTTGAATGGGAAAAAACTTGGCAGATGGAGCATAATGTAAGAAAATGTGAAGTTATGCACTTTGGTAGGAAGAATAAAGGAGCTGAATATTATTTAAATGGAGAAAGGTTGCAGAAAACTGCAGCACAGAGGGACTTGGCCGTCCTCGTGTATAAATAATAAAACTCCAGCATGCAAGTTCAGCAAGGAATGGGAAAGACAAATGGGATGTTGGCCTTTCTTTCAAAGGGAATGAAGTATAAAAATAGGGAAGTCTTGCTAAAATTATACAAGGCACTCGTTGGACCACACCTAGAATATTGTGAACAGTTTTGGTTCCCTTATCTCAGGAAGGACATACTGACATTGGAGGCAGTCCAGAGAAGGTTCACGAGGTTGATCTTGGGTATAGAGGGATTTTCTTATGTGGAGACATTCAGTAATAATAATAATAATTTTTAGAATCTCTACAGTGCAGAAGGAGGCCATTTGGCCCATTGAGTTTGCACCGACCCTTGGAGAACCGTACCTACGCCCCGACCTTATCCCTGCAACCCAGTAACCCCACCTAAACTTTTGGACACTAAGGGGCAATTTAGCATGGCCAATCCACCTAACCTGCACAGCTTTGGACTGTGGGAGGAAACCGGAGCACCCGGAGGAAACCCACGCAGACATGGAGAGAAAATACAAACTCCACACAGATAGTCACCAGAGGCTGGAATTGAACCTGGGTCCTGTGAGCTGTGAGGCAGCAGGGCAAACCACTGTGCCATCATGCCAGCCCATAATCTTTATTCGTGTCACAAGTAGGCTGACATTAACATTACAATGAAGTTACTGTGAAAATCTCCTTGTCGCCACACTCCGGCCCCTGCTCGGGTACGCAAAGGGAGAAATCAGAATGTCCAATTCACCTAACAAGCACGCATTTCAGGACTTGTGGGAGGAAACCGGAGCACCCGGAGGATACTCATGAAGACACGAGGAGAACGTGCAGACTCGGGTCCCTGGTACTGTGAGGCAACAGTGCTATAATGCCGCCCACTGTGCTCCCCTGCTGCCCACAGTAGGTTGGGCTTGTACTTATTGGAGTTTAGAAGAATGAGAGACATCATATTGAGACATATATGGTTCTCGGAGGTTGGGGGGTGGGGGTGGGGGGTGGGGGGGGGGTGAGGGGGGGGGGTGAGGGGGGGTGGGATACGTAGATAATTGTTAGTCTTTACCACGTGGTCAATAATCTGGAGATCATGGGGATGTGGTATAGTGGTACTGTCACTTACCTAGTAATCCAGAGACCCAGGGTAATGCTCTGGAGACATGGGTTCGAACCCCACTGGGGCAGATGGTGGAATTTGAATTCAATAAAAATCTGTAACCAAAAGTCTAATTTCGACCATAAAACCACATTGATTGTTGTAAAAACCCAGCTGGTGCACTAATGTCCTTCAGGGAGGGAAATGTGTTGTCCTTAAATGGTCTGGCCTACATGTGAGCCCAGACCCACAGCAATGTGGTTGAGTCTTAAATGCCTTCAGGGGTGGGCAATAAGTGCAGGCCAAGCCCACACGCCATGAATGAACAAAGGAAAAGATCACCTCCTGCCTAATCTATGAAATGAGTGGTTGTACAAGGTGATCCATTCGACCGGATTGCTGCCTCCATTTTAATGAAGAGGACAGTTTGCCTTCTCTCTCCCCCCTATAACCTCTTTTCTTCCTGCACAGCACTCACTTTCTAACCTTTGCAAGTTGCTTTATAGCGAACTGCATCAGAACATCACCTTCCCACAGTACAAAATCCAGTCTGCTCAGTGTAACACTTTTCTACCCCATCTACTGGCCAACAGCAAAATCCAAAACAGGGCAGGCCAAAATGTTTTTAGATTAGAGGCAAGTCACCCTACAGTTATCATCTCATAAACAGATTCCTGATTGCAGTAATTAAGCCAATAAATATGATAATTATTGTAATTACCTCGTGTGCCTGCATTTACATTGACCTTTCAGGCAGTCCTTTTAATTACTTCATCAGTTTTATAACGTGATCGCTCCCCTGCACTTGTATACATCTCTAATTTCATTTGCTCGGTTTACTTTCATTGTTTGCAATTCGTTAATTTTAAAGCAAACACTCATTTTTTTTCCTGCCCCTTCTCTTTTTCGTGTCATATTTGATTAAGTCAATCCTTTATTTTTTTTACCAGGTCTCTGAATTATTCTGCTTGTGGGCTGCCTCACCTAATTCCATTTCCTCTCTCTCTGGCACACTGGGCTGGATTCTCTAAAAATGGGGCGATGTCCCCAACGCTGACGTAAAAACGCTGGCGTTTCACTCCCCATTTTCCTGCTAAAAATAGAGAGCGATTCACTCACCTGCAATGGGCTAGCAGGGAGCCGGGGAACGTCACGCAGCTTTGGCTGCAGATATGGGCCTCCAGTGGCTGCGCCGAGCGCCGTGGCGGACTCGGACCGCGGACCAGCACTAAGAAAGATAGTCCTTCTGATCGGCCCCACGCCGCTTCATCCGACCACCGCGCTTGATTCCCGACCGGCCAGACGTGGTTAGACCCACTCTGTCGGGAAATCGGCCGGTTGGGATCGGAGTATCGCTGGGAGGGCCTCTGTCAATGGCCCCCCAGCCGCGTGGCACGATTCGCAGCCGAGTGATTCTCCGGGGAGCGGAGAATCGCAGGAGCAGCGATGGGCCCGATTCGGGCCTAAAAGTCGATTCTCCGCCCCCGTGTCAAATGCGATTTTTGACGCGGGGCTGCGGAAAATCCAGCCCACTCTGTATTAATAAAGGGGCGACTATCAGGCAAGGAAGCATCGGAAGAGAAATTTTTAATTTGGAAGAAAATAATCCTGCTGTCTCCTGACGAGCTCCATTGTTTGTCAGTCACGCAGCACAGGCTCCCAGCCAATTTTCCGCCCTGTTTTTTTCCAACTGATTTTGCTATGAGCTTGTTTTGCACCATGCCAGCGTAATCCAATTTCATCCCCTTTGATTTGTATTGGGCTTCAGGGAAACCTGGGGCTGTACAGCATGCAGCACAGAAGGAGGCGATTCAATCATTCTGCCTGTGCTGGCTCACTTTGCCACCAGCACCCCTATCCCGTTCACCCTTAACACGCGGTTTAGAAGAGTGCACCGCAGTAACAGTTGTGTTACGAGACTAATAATCCTGGACCTAGAGTAATAACCATGTCTAGAATAGGACATGTAATTGAGTAATTTCGGGAAGGAATTGGATGTAGCTCTCGGGGCTGAAGGGATCAAGGGATATGGGGGCAAAGGCGGGATCAGGGTATTGAACTTGGCAATCAGCCTTGGTCATAATGAATGGAGGAGCAGGCTCGAAGGGCTGAATGGCCACCTTCTGCCTCTGTTTTCCATGTTTCTATGGTCTCAAATTCCATCAGGACAATGTGAAGAATCTTCCAGCAATCACTCGCAGACCAAAGCACAAAGTAAATTAACAGCGTGAAATCCAGATCCAGTAATGAACACAGAATTAACACACCCCTTAAAATTCGAAGGACGTTTTTTCAATCCACACAAAATAGTGAGTGTACAACAGGCTCCTATCTAATGCAATTACTCCTGTGTTAATCTCACACCTTTTGGAAGGAAGGTCTAAATCTGGGTACGGAGAGGAGCAAAGCTACAGGGGTCCATCCATTAAGCAGCATGACAGATGTCACACTGATGTACTATCAGTTCACTACAAGATGATGAGAACGAGTGAACATAGGCTTTATAATCCAAGAACCTACCTGCCTGTGACTGTTGTAACAATGAGCGGCGCCCACAGGTGGCAGGTCTATATACTGCCCCATTGGGGGCGGAGCCAGAGGCAGAGCCCACCAAGGTTCCAGTACAATATATGGAAGGAGTTCATATTACCATTCCCTGTCCATAGGCCACAGTACTATACAGAAAACGTTGTTATGGTGAATACATTCACCACATTCACCCCCTGTTAAAAATGAAGTCCAGCGGGGGTGAAGTGGGGTCGTCATATATTCAGTCTGTCTGGAGACCGGATTGTTCTTTTGGACCTCCTCAGCTCTGGCGGTGCGGCAGGTACGGGCGTTGTAGTTGTTGACTCCGAGAGCGTGTTGTCTGGAGCTTCGGTCGGGCGTGCCGGCGACGGTCGAGGGGTAGGGGTAGGCAGGGGGGTGGTGGATGGCGGCAGTGTAAGCGCGGGACAGTACAGGAGCCCCAGGGGGGCGTAAGGGATTTGGGGGCTGGCGGTAGGTGGTGGGGAGAGGGGCGCATTGACATGGGAACCAGCGGGTGCCAGGTCCAGGAGAGAAACCATATCTTGCCATCCGTCTTGGTGCGCGACGTAGGCATATTGGGGGTTGACGTGCAGCAGCTGGATCCTCTCGACCAGGGAGTCAGTCTTATGGCTCCTCGTGTGCTTCCGGAGAAGGACTGGTCCCGAAGTTGTCAGCCAGGATGGAAGCGAGACCCCGGAGATGGACTTCCGAGGGAAGACAAACAAACGGTTGTGAGGGGTCTTGTTTGTGGTTGTAAAGAGGAGCAATCTAATGGAGTGGAGCACATCAGGGAGGCCTCCTGCCAGCGGGAAATCTGGAGACCTCTCGACCAAAGGGCAAGAAGAACAGCCTTCCATACCGTCGCGGACCTCTCCACCTGCCCGTTGCGGGTTGTAGCTGGTAGTCCTGATCAAGGCAATGCCCTTACTGAGCAGGTACTGACTCAGCTCATCGCTCATGAAAGAGGTGCCCCGGTCACTGTGGACGTATGCAGGGAAACCGAACAGGGTGAAAATGCTGGGCAGTGCCTTTATAACAGTGGCCAAGGTCATGTGAGACATGGGATAGCAAAGGGGAAGCGGGAGTACTCGTCATTGACGCTCAGGAAGTATACATTGCGGTTGGTGGAAGGGAGGGGCCCTTTAAAGTCGATATTGAGGCGATCAAAGGGCCTGGAGGCCTTTACCAGGTGAGCCTTGTCTAGCCGGTAGAAGTGCGGTTTTCATTCTGCGCAGACCTGGCAATCCGTGGTCATGGCCCTGACCTACTTGGTGGAGTAGGGCAGATTGCGGGCTTTAATAAAGTGGATAACCCAGCCAGATCTATTCCTGGGGAGAAGGGCGGACGCCCTTGCCTTTGCCTCCCTGATCGCCCGCCGTAGAATCCTGTTTGGCTGGCGGTCAACAGCACCACCCAAAGCTGCAGACTGGCTGTCCGACCTCTCAGAATCTCACCAGATGGAGAAAATCAAATTCGCCATCCGAGGGTCAGACGATGGCTTCCACAGAACGTGGGAGCCATTCATGCAATTGTTCCGGGACCTGTTTGTGGCCAACGTACAAGAGGAAGAATAGTCGGGGGAAGGTAGCCGGCGGGGAGGGGGGGGGGGGGGGGGGGGGGGGGCTACGGGCTCGTTACGGGGGTTTGATGGCAAGCTAAGGCCCAAAACCAAACTGTAAATAAATGCCTATAAACATGTGCCTCGGCCATATTGGGGAATGTAAAATATGTATGCCGGCTAAAGGGGGCGGCCACAGTTGTTATTATGACGATGCTTACTTGTAAATATACATGTAAATTTTTGCGTGTTTTTTTTGTTTTTATCTCTAATAATTTGTAATTTGTTGGATATAAAATATGAAAACTCAATAAAAAGCATTTTATAAAAAAATAAAGTGGATAAGCCGAGTGACCCCCGGGTGACAGAGGTCATTGTGGATCGCCCGAAGTCGGTCGTCTTGCGCTTTGGCGCATGTGCCGCGGGACAGGCCATCTGAGGGCACGTTGAGCTCCCCAGGACGATACTTGATATCGTAAGTATAGGTGGAGAGTTCGATCCTCCACCTCAAGATTTTGTCGTTTTTAATTTTGCCCCGTTGTGCATTGTCGAACATAAAGGCTGCCGACCGTTGGTCGGTGATGAGGGTGAACCTCCTACTGGCTAGGTAATACCTCCAATGCCGCACAGCTTCCACAATGGCTTACGTTTCCTTCTCGACAGAGGAGTGTTGAATCTCGGAGGCGTAGAGGGTTCTAGAAAAGAAGGCTACTGGCCTGCCCGCCTGGTTGAGGGTATCGGCCAAGGCGACATCTGACGCATCACTCTCTACCTGGAAGGGGACGGACACGTGCATCGCGGCCTTAGAGTCAGGGGGAATATAGTCACTTTGATAAGTGGGCGGGCTTTGTCCGCATAGTTGGGGACCCACTGGGCGTAATAGGAGAATAGCCCCAGGCAGCGTTTGAGGGCCTTGAGGCTACGGGGGAGGGGGGTTCCATGAGGGGATGCATGGGGTCGGGCCCTAGGACCCCGTTTTACATGACATAGCCGAGGATGGGTAGCCGGGTTGTGCGGAAAACGCACTTCTCCTTGTTATATGTGAGGTTGAGGGATTGGGTGGTCTGGAGGAATCTCTGAAGGTTGGCGTCGTAGTCCAGCTGATCATGGCCATGGTAACATTGTCCCAAGTATGGGTATGTAGCCCGCAACCCGTACTGGTCCACCATTCGGTCCATCGTTCTCTCGAAGATCAAGATCCTATTTGTGATGCCGAAAGGGACCCTAAGGAAGTGGAAGAGTTGGCTGTCTGCTTCAAAAGCAGTGTAGTGGCGGTCTTCCAGGCGGATCAGAAGTTGGTGGTAGGCAGACTTCAGATCGACCGTTGAGAAAACCTGGTAGTGTGCGATCTGGTTGACCATCTCCGCTATGCGGGGGAGGGGGTACTCATCAAGTTACGTGAACCGGTTTATGGTCTGGCTGTAGTCCACAACCATCCGATTCTCTTCCCCAGTCCTGACAACCACCACTTGTGCTCTCCAGGGGCTGTTGCTGGCCTCGATGACCCCCTCCCTCAAGAGTCGCTGGACCTCAGACTTGAGAAAAACCATGTCTTGTGCACTGTACCGCCTGCCCCTGGTGGCGACGGGTTTACGATCGGGGGTGAGGTTTGCAAAGAGTGAAGGGGCGTGACCTTAAGGGTCGTGAGGCTATATACAGTGAGAGGGGTAGGAGTCCGCCGAACTTTAGGGTCAGGATTCGGTGGCTGCATTGGAAGTCGAGTCCAAGCAGAAGGGGTGCGTAGAGATGAGGGAGGACATGAAATGAAAAAAAATGAAATGAAAATCGCTTATTGTCACGAGTAGGCTTCAATAAAGTTACTGTGAAAAGCCCCTAGCCGCCACATTCCGGCGCCTGTCCGGGGAGGCTGGTACGGGAAACGAACTGTGCTGCTGGTCTACCTTGGTCTGCTTTCAAAGCCAGCGATTTAGCCCTGTGCTAAACAGCCCCTATACAGTTTAAACGTACAGTTTAAAATGGACGTGCTCAGCGCCCTGTATCCCGAGGTTTGAGACACAGTACCCCCGGGTCTGTACCGAATGGGATCCGGAGGCAAGGGAGATTGTCTGGGATGGAGGTAAATGTGGAGGGAGCAGCGCCTTACCGTGTCGGGATGGACGAAGCTCTCTGTGCTCCCGGAGACGAAAAGGCAGGGGTCTCGCGCCCATTGACCCGGACTGCCATCATCGAATTCTTCAGATGTTTTGGCCGCGACTGGTCGAGGGTGACTGCGCTGAGCTACAGGTAGTCTGCGTGGTCGGAGGTATCGGGGTCACAAGATGGCAGCCCCTACGAGTACCACGTGTCGGGTGGTGTTGAGGATGGCGGCCAACATGGCCGCCCCCATGGGTCGCATGTGTCGGGCTGAGTTAAAGATGGCCCCTCCCCCCCTCCCCACGAGCTGCACGAGGTGGATGACACGTCTGAAGGGGGCGGTACTGGCAGGCATGCAGCCACATTGCGGGGTCTGTGGGCCTGTGAGTCCGTGGATCAGGCCTGATAAGCTTTTGACTTCGGGGCTTTGGATCGGGCCAGACAGGCTCTGGCAAAATGTCCCTTTTTGCCGCAGTCGCTGCATGTTGCGGTGCGGGCTGGGCAACGCTGCCGGGGGCTGTTGGCCCTGACCGCAGAAGTAGCCAGACGGTCCCCCGGGCTGATCGGGCAGCCGCGCGGCACAGGCCTGGGACGTAGTCAGATCTGGTGAAGGCCGCGTCTGTGGTGCCCACGAGGGGCTCGCTGGGTCTGCCGGGAATGCGCTGAGTCTCTGGTAGGCCACCGCTAACGAGGTGGCTAGTTTTACCGTGTCCTGTAGATCAGTGGCCCCGTTTTCCAGCAGTCGCTGCCTGACAGAGTTAGACCGGACCCCAGCCACGTATGTGTCCCGGATCATCAGCTTCATGTGCTCATCGGCCTTCACATCCCTGTAGCTGCAGTTGCGGACGAGTAGAGTCAGGTTCACTAGATACTCGTCCAGTGATTCCCCGGCACGTTGACGGCGGGTAGTGAGGAGGTGCCGCGCCAACACTTCGTCATGGGCATCACGAACTGTCTCTTTAGAATCGCGACCGCCGCTTCGTACGTGACTGCGTCCTCAATCATACCTGAGATTCGGTGGCTTACCCGGCATGGAGGAGGCTCAGCTTGAGGGCGTCAGAGGGAGGCGTTTCAGAGGAGTCGGGGTAGGTCTCAAAACAGCGGAGCCAGTGGGAGAAGATTTCCTTAGCTTCTGCTGCTCGTGCATTGAGTTCCAGTTCATCAGGCTTCAGAGCGGCTTCCATAGTGATATCTTTGGATAATAAATTGATGTACCATCAATTCACTGCAAGACGATGAGAACGAGTGAACATAGGCTTTATTATCCAAGAACTTGCCTGCCTGTGACTGCTGTAACAATGAGCTCCGCCCACAGGCGGTCGGTCTATATACCGCTCCATTAGGGCGGAGCCCACCAAGGTTCCAGTACAAGACATGGAAGGAGATCATATGACCATTCCCTGGCCATAGGCCACAGTACTATACAGACAACTTATGTTATGGTGAATGTCATAATATACACCAGTATATCATGGTGCAGACACACACTGATGGACACGCACAGGGACCAATCAACATGTACAAACACCGCAGCCAATCACCAGTTAGAATACACACACTATAAAGGCAGCGGGCACAGTTCCCGCTCATTCTGGGCGCTGCCTCTGAGTGTAACAGGAACTCATCCAGCCCAGCACGGACTCACAACACGTGCTGAGAGAATCAACTGGTTCGGACAAGGCTAAGGGGCGAAATTCTCCGCGGACCGACGTGACGCCCATTTCTGGCGGGAAAAAGCGGTGCAGATGACTCCGGCGTCGGGGCCTTCTTTTAAGACGGTAATCTCCGTTCCCGAAAGGGCCAGCAGCGGACTGACGCGATACGCGTCAGTTTCACCCGCTGCGGAAGTGGCGAGTCCCGGCGTTTGTGTGGTGGGGAGAGAGAGACCGGTGTTGGGGGGGGGGGGGGGGGAGGGGGAGGAGGAAGAGGAAGAGAGACCCGGCGTTTGGGGGGGGGAGGAAGAGAGAGAGACCCAGCGTTTGGGGGGGGGGGGGGGAGGAAGAGAGACCCGGCGTTTGGGGGGGGGGGAGAGGAAGAGAGACCCGGCGTTGGGGGGGGGGGGAGAGGAAGAGAGACCCGGCGTTTGGTGGGGGGAGGAAGAGAGACCCGGCGTTGGGGGGGGAGGAAGAGAGACCCGGCGTTGGGGGGTGGGGGGGGGGGGGGGAGGAAGAGAGACCCGGCGTTGGGGGGGGGGAGAGGAAGAGAGACCCGGCGTTGGGGGGGGGGGAGAGGAAGAGAGGACCCGGCGTTTGGTGGGGGGAGGAAGAGAGACCCGGCGTTGGGGGGGGAGGAAGAGAGACCCGGCGTTGGGGGGTGGGGGGGGGGGGGGAGGAAGAGAGACCCGGCGTTGGGGGGGGGGGGAGAGGAAGAGAGACCCGGCGGTGGGGGGGGGGGGGGGAGGGAGACCCGGCGTTGGGGGGGGGGGGGGGGGGGGGGGAGGAAGAGAGACCCGGCGTTGGGGGGGGGGGGGAGGAAGAGAGACCCGGCGCGGGGGGGGGGGAGGAGGAACAGAGACCCGGCGTTGGGGGGGGGGAGGGAGGAAGGGAGGACCCGGCGTTGGGGGGGGGAGGAAGAGAGACCCGGCGTTGGGGGGGGGGAGGGAGGAAGGGAGACCCGGCGTTGGGGGGGGGAGGAAGAGAGACCCGGCGTTTTGGGGGGGGAGGAAGAGAGACCCGGCGTGGGGGGGGGGGGGGAGGAAGAGAGCCCCGGCGTTGGGGGGGGGGGAGAGGAAGAGAGACCCGGCGTTGGGGGGGGGGGAGAAAGAGAGACCCGGCCCTTGGGGGGGAGGGTGGAGAAAGAGAGACGCAGCCTTTGGGGGGGGGAGAGGAGAAGAGAGAGACCCGGCGTTTGTGGGGGGGGGTTGGGGTGGTGAGGGGGGTAGGGGCGTTGGAGGGGGTAGGGGTGGTTGGGGGGTAGGCGTGGTGAGGGGGGGTAGGGGCATTGGAGGGAGGTAGGGATGGTGAGGGGGGGGTGGTTGGGGTCTGGGGCAGCGGCGTGCAGAGGGGGGGCGACGGTGAGTTGGCCCTGGGCATCCGTCGCCCCCCCCTCTCTGCACGCCGCTGCCCCCCCTCCAATGCCACAACCCCCCTCCAACGCCGCAACCCCCCCCTCCAACGCCGCAACCCCCCCCTCCAACGCCGCAATCCCCCCTCCAACGCCGCAACCCCTCCCTCCAACGCCGCAACCCCCCCTCCAACTCTGCAACCCCCCCTTCAACGCCGCAACCCCCCCTCCAACGCCGCAACCCCCCTCCAACGCCGCAATCCCCCCTCCAACGCCGCAACCCCTCCCTCCAACGCCGCAAACCCCCCCTCCAACTCTGCAACCCCCCCTCCAACGCCGCAACCCCCCCCTCCAACGCCGCAACCCCCCCTCCAACGCCGCAACCCCCCCTCCAACGCCGCAACCCCCCCGCACTCGCAACCCCCCCGCACTCGCAACGCCCCCCCTCCAACGCCACAACCCCCCCAATGCCGCAACCCCCCCCCCTCCAACGCCGCAACCCCCCCCTCCAACGCCGCAACCCCCCCTCCAACGCCGCATCCCCCCCTCCAATGCCGCAACCCCCCCACAACGCCGCAACCCCCCTTCCAACGCCGCAACCCCCCCCCCCAACGCCGCAACCCCCCTTCCCCCCCCCCGCACTCGCCCTCGGACACTGAACGGCGTCAACCATCATCAATGGTTGACGGCGTTTTAAAGCTACTCTGTTTTTCGCCGACGTAACCCGTGGCCACGTCGGCGGGACTTCGGCCCATCCGGCACGGAGATTTGGTGAAAGAAAAATATAATGAAATCCCGCCGGCGCCAGCTGTTTTCAGAGGCTGCCGGCGGGATTTGCACAACGCCGGTTTTTGGCCGGTCGGAGAATAAAAAACCCGGCGGGAGCGGGATTAACGCCGCTGCCGGCCGATTCTCCAACCCTACGTGGGGTCGGAGAATTTCGCTCAAGGTCTCTAGTTTAAGTTAGCATCATTTAGACCCACAGTCATCGTGTGTTAGTTAGTTAGAAGTAGTTAATAAAATTGAGATGAACCTTCATCAGTGTTGGAAGTGTCTGTTCATCTCTCAAGTCTACACTAGCCAGCACTTCAGTGAAGACATTCACCACACACACCCTCAACATTAGATTCTGGGGGCGGGATTCTCCGATAATTGGCACGATGGCCACGACCCGGCACCAAAACCGGTGCGGATCACTCTGGCATCAGGCTCCCCAAGCGATGCACGTTCTCTGGCCCAGAATGGGCTAGAAGCGGTGTGACGCCATTCACGACAGCGCCACCCACCATGGATGTGCGGCGTCATTGAGGCCAGGCGGCGTCACAGCACAAAAGATACCGCCCCTCCCCCCCGGAGATCCGACAAAATGGCCGCCAGCCGCGCAGCCCCGAGGTTCCAGGAGCACCTCGATGTTGCGCTCCTGGACGCAGTGGAGCAGAGGAGGGAGGCCCTGTAACCCGGACACGGGCGCAGGGTTGACCCATGCCTCAGCCGCCGCCTGTGGAGTGAGGTGGCAGAGGCCGTGTGAATGAGCTCATCTGGATAGCCAGGGTGAGTACCCCCCCCCCCCCGCGATGTGCGGCACACCCCCAGGTGCAACTAACCCTAACCCTAATGTGCTGCATACCTATGCCAATATACGCGCAACCGCTGGCCTGCATGTATATCCCTGCCGAACACTATTGCCCTTTAGCGCTGCCACCCACCCGCCCGCTCCCCACAGGAGAAGCTAGCACACAACATCAGGAAGAGTGAGAGGACCGGCACAACTGATGAAGACCACTCACCGTTCATGAGGAAAGGGCCCTGGAACTGGCAAGTGGGCCCAAGGACCATTAGGTTGCCGACGCAGAGGTCGGGGGGCACCACTGTCCATCCCCATTGCCCCAATATCCCTCTCCCCCATCTCCCCCCTCCCCCATATCCCCCCTCCCCCATATCCCCCATCCCCAATATTTCCGCTCTCCATTTCCCCCGATCACTACCTGCGTGTCTGCCTGCCGACTGCCCGCAGGACACCGCAGGGCGGCCACTAGACAGGGACAAACCCGCAGCAACCCGGAGACGATGCCACCGTCCTGTGCGGGTGCAGCGACGCAGGCGTGAGACACCCTGCGAAGAGGGGGGCAGCCGCAGGCCCCTGTCACAGCCGACCCAGGACACCCCTACCCAGGAGAGCCGCTACCCAGGACACCACTACCCAGGACAGCCCTACCCAGGCCACCTGTACCCAGGACACCCCTACCCAGGATAGCCCTACCCAGGACAGCCCTACCCAGGAGAGCCCTACCCAGGCCACCCGTAACCAGGACACCCCTACCCAGGACACCCCTACCCAGGACACACCTACCCAGGACACCCCTACCCAGGACAGCCCTACCCAGGCCACCCCTACCCAGGACAGCCCTACCCAGGACACCGCTACCCAGGACACCCCTACCCAGGCCACCCGTACCCAGGACACCCCTACCCAGGACAGCCCTACCCAGGACACCCCTACCCAGGACAGCCCTACCCAGGACAGCCCTACCCAGGAGAGCCACTACCCAGGACACCCGTACCCAGGACACCCCTACCCAGGCCACCCGTACCCAGGACACCCCTACCCAGGAGAGCCCTACCCAGGACACCACTACCCAGGACACCCCTACCCAGACCACCCGTACCCAGGACACCCCTACCCAGGAGAGCCGCTACCCAGGACACCACTACCCAGGAGAGCCCTACCCAGGCCACCCGTACCAAGGACACCCCTACCCAGGACAGCCCTACCCAGGGCAGCCCTACCCAGGACAGCCCTACCCAGGACACCCCTACCCAGGACACCCCTACCCAGGACAGCCCTACCCAGGACACCAGTAACCTGGACATCCCTACCCAGGACACCCCTACCCAGGACAGCCCTACCCAGGACACCACTACATAGAACACCCCTACCCAGGACACCACTACCCAGGACAGCCCTACCCAGGACAGCACTACCCAGGACAGCCCTACCCAGGACAGGCCTACCCAGGACAGCCCTACCCACGACAGCTCTACCCAGGACACCCCTACCCAGGACACCCCTACCCAGGACAGCCCTACCCAGGACAGCCCTATCCAGGACAGCTCTACCCAGGACAGCCCTACCCAGGACAGCACTACCCAGGACAGGCCTACCCAGGACAGCCCTACCCAGGACACCCCTACCCAGGACAGCCCTACCCAGGACAGCACTACCCAGGACAGCCCTACCCAGGACAGCTCTACCCAGGACACCCCTGCCCAGGACACCCCTACCCAGGACAGCCCTACCCAGGACAGCTCTACCCAGGACAGCCGTACAAGGGACACCGACACACATGACACTGAAAGACAGGACAGTGACACACAGCGTCCGGGTGGAGACAAGGCGCCACCCCAGAGTACCGTGGATTCTGGGTCGGACGATGCTCACGACACAACGCCACTGCTGTCTCCAACACCCTCCACCATCGCTGAGACACTCACCTCGGTTGGGCACTTCAGTGATGAGGCTTCTGGTACACTCACTGGTGCGCACAACACAGCCGTCCCGGTACAGAAGGTGGAGGTCGGAGCAGCTGAGGGGCCGGGAGGTCGGAGGGCATCCTGGCGCCAGCAAACATCTGCCGCCCAGATGGGTCCCGGGTTCCTGGAGTTACCACACCCACCCATAGACCCGATGCAGTCACGGACCCAGGGACGATCGAAGAGGGTGACGGTCGGCTTGTGGCAGCTGCAGATGCAGGTGGAGGAGTCCACCCGCATGCAGGAGCTGGGAGTGGTGCCGGTCACGCGTGCCACCCAGGCCGAAACCGCATGGTAGGCGTCTACGGTGGAGGCAATGGGTGCGACGGTGTCAGCCATGGGGAGCAGTATGCAAGGCTTGGGACGTTCCGTGCGGGCGGTGTCCGTGGCCCAGGACATGGCTGCCCTTCACAGGAAGCCATGAGCCAGAGCCAGCGGCAGATGGTGGCGGCGCTCAATGCCGTGGCCCAGTCTCAGCAGGCCATGGCCCAGTCTCAACAGGCCATGGCCCAGTCTCAGCAGGCCAGGGCACAGTCCCAGCAGGCCAGGGCACAGTCTCAGCAGGCCATGGCCCAGTCTCAGCAGGCAATGGCCCAGTCTCAGCAGGCCATGGCCCAGTCCCAGCAGGCCATGGCCCAGTCTCTGCAGGCAGTGGCCCAGTCTCTGCAGGCCATGGCCCAGTCCCAGCAGGCCATGGCCCAGTCTCTGCAGGCAGTGGCCCAGTCTCTGCAGGCAGTGGCCCAGTCTCAGCAGGCCATGGCCCAGTCCCAGCAGGCCATGGCCCAGTCTCTGCAGGCTGTGGCCCAGTCCCAGCAGGCCATGGCCCAGTCTCAGCAGGCTGTGGCCCAGTCTCTGCAGGCCGTGACCCAGTCTCAGCAGGCTGTGGCCCAGTCTCTGCAGGCCGTGACCCAGTCTCAGCAGGCCATGGCCCAGTCTCAGCAGGCTGTGGCCCAGTCTCTGCAGGCCGTGACCCAGTCTCAGCAGGCCATGGCCCAGTCTCAGCAGGCCATGGCCCAGTCTCTGCAGGCCGTGACCCAGTCTCAGCAGGCCATGGCCCAGTCTCAGCAGGCCGTGACCCAGTCTCAGCAGGCCATGGCCCAGTCTCTGCAGGCAATGGCCCAGTCTCAGCAGGCCATGGCCCAGTCTCAGCAGGTCATGGCCCAGTCTCAGAAGGCCATGGCCCAGTCTCAGCAGGCCATGGCCCAGTCTCAGCAGGCAATGGCCCAGAATCAGCAGGTCATCACTGAGGACATTGGCGCCATTGCCCATGTGCTGTCCAGCATCACCCAGAGACATACAGGGATGGCCAACTCTTCGAGCTCCATGGCTGCAAACAAGCAGACCCTTGTCGATACAAGGGCGGGCCTACAGGACTGGCAGCGCCAGGTGTCAGGGGGGCATCGGATGGCTGGTCCGTTCGCACCCCCGTGCAGTGTCACGGCCGCATGCAGGAATGGTCCGGGTGGATGGTGGTACTGTGGCCATGGGTCAGACATTGTCCAACGATGTGGAGCCAGGAACTCCTCGCAGGGCGGGTCGTCATCATCCTCCATGGCCTGCAATAGACAAGCTTCCACTGGCATCCGTGTGAGCCCTGCCCGTTGTGCTGCAGGTGGATGTGTAACGGAGGGGTGGTTTACATGTGGGTGGGGTGGGGGTCATTGGTGGTGTGTGGGTGGCGCGGGTGTGAGGGTGTTGGTGGTGGTTGGGTTAGTGGGGTGAGGGTGGTCGGTTGGTGCCGTGGTGTGCGGTCTGTGCCCATACTCGACAATTCTCACGCCTCCCTAATCAGTGAACTGGGCGGCTATCAGCCTGGCCCGTGCCCGCTGGCCCAGACAGTAACGGTGGGCAGCCTCCCGTCCATGTCCAACCGTCTGTCCTGACCATTGCCCCCATCCTCCTCATCTGGGGAAGTCTGCGCCTCTTCCTGCTGTTCCTCCCCTTCCCCCTCCTCTGCCTGCAGCACATCGCCCCTCTGCTGGGCTATGTTGAGCAGGACGCAGCAGACCACAATGATGCGGCCGACCCTATCTGGCGGGTACTGGAGGACCCCTCCAGAGTGGTCCAGGCACCTGAAACGCATTTTTAGCAGGACAAAGCACCTCTCTATCACACCCCTGGTTGCTGCATGGGCATCGTTGCAGCTGTTCTCCACGTCACTCTGTGGCGTCCGTATAGGTGTCATCAGCCACGACCGCAACAGGTAACCTCTGTCGCCCAGCAACCAGCCACTCAGCTGGGGATGGCGTCCCTTGAACATGCCGGGGATGTAAGATTGCGCCAATACGTATGAGTCATGTACACTGCCCGGGTACCGGGCGCAGACGTGCAGGATCATCATGTGGTGGTCGCAGACCACCTGAATGTTCATGGAATAGGTCCCCTTCCTATTGGTGAACACGGCCCTGTTGTCTGCAGGTGGCCGCATGGCGACGTGCATCCCATCGATCGCGCCCTGGACGATGGAAACCCGGCCACGGCAGCGAAGCCCGCTGCTCCGGGCACCCTGGCTGGCCTGGTCCATAGGGAACTGGATGTAGCGGTCCGCAATGGGGCGGAATTCTCCGCTCCCCACGCCGACACGCCGCCCTGGCACCCCCACGATTCTCCCACCTCCCGCTTGGAGAATCGCAGCTCACCGCGGTTCTCCAGCCCGGATGGGCCGAGCGGCCTGACGTTCCCGACCTGTTCACGCCGGCACCAACCACACCTGGTCACTGCCGTCATGAACATGGCGCCAAAGGTTCGTTTGTGGCTTGTGGGGGGGGGGGGGGGGGGGGGGAGAGGGGAGTGAGCACCACGGGCGAGCTCGGGAGGGGACTGGCCCGCAATCGGTGCCCACCGATCGTCGGGCCGGCGTCTCCAAGGGACGCACTGTTTCCCCTCCGCCCCCCCCGCAAGATCAAGCCGCCACATCTTGCGGGGCAGCGGAGGGGAAGACGGAATCCACGCATGCGTGGGTTGGAGCCGGCCAACCTGCGCATGCGTGGCTGACGTCACTTAGGCGCCGCCGTCGCGTCATTCTCGGCTTGCGTCAAGGCCCGGCGGCCGAGATTTACGATATGCCGCTCCTACCCCCCTAGTGGAGGGGGGGGGGGGTGTGTGTGAATAGCGTGCGAGGAGCGGTCACCGAGGCCGTCGTGAAACTCGGCCGAGTTCACGAAGGTCTTCCCGCAGCCGCGCGGGAGCGGGGAATTCCGCCCAATGTGTCTGTCACTGCCCGGATTTACCGGTGCACCGATGCCTGTGAGATGCCGGACAGGTCCCCACTTGGCACCTGGAATGACCCCGTGGCATAAAAGGTCAGGGCCACTGTAACCTTGATGGCCACGTGGAGAGGGTGTCCTCCCCCAGTGCCACGCGGTGCCAGGTGTGCCATCAGGTGGCAGATGTGTGCCACAGTTCCCCGGCACATCCGGTGACTCCTCCTGCATGCCTGGTCCATCAGGTCCTGGTACGATGAACGGGGCCGGTACACACGGGGCCTCCTCGGGTTTCTCCATCGCCGTGGCGCAACCACTTCCTCCTTGTTCTGTCGGGCGAGCAGCCCTCCATCTTGGGCGGCTGCCACCTGCCCCCCTGCAACATGCTTCTCTACGGCAGCCTGCGCCGCCTCCCTGGCATGCTCCTCCTCCTCCCCCTCCTCCCCAAGGAAACATGTAGACGTGCAGCTGCCGCCACGTCGGCCAACATCGCTGGCTGATCAGCAAACATAACGGCCTGCAGGGGGTAGGGGTGGGCGGGCGGGGGGGGGGGGGGGGGGGGATGATGACATGTCATCATTGCCCATAATCCGGCCCCCCTCCCCCCCAACCATGTGCCATGCGCTGCATGGGCGCGACTGTTGGAGGCTTTCACCTGGCCTGGCAGATGACCTCCCGCATCCTCTCCCCCCCTCACCGGCACTCACCCTCCCCCCCGCCCCGGCATTTGCCCTCTCCTCCCACCCCGGCACTCGTTCCCCCCTCCCCGGCACTCCCCCTCCCCTCCCCGGCACACGCCCCTCCCCCCCCCAGCCCCCGGCACTCACTGTATATGAATCCATGGATGAGAGTTTCCACAGCAGGTGAGCTGGGACAGTGTGATGTTACTGAGGTGGAATTAGATGGGAACAATGAAATGAACATGAGGACGGGAGCGCATCTCAGAACCGAATGTGACATGAGGGTCGTGAGCAGACTGAATTTTCCTCAGACTGTTGCCAGGGAGGGCGACGGGGTCAATAGCAAGGAAATGGGAGTTTGAAGTGGGTACTGAAAACAATGGGCGGAATTCTCCGACCCCCCGCTGGGTTGGAGAATTGGTGACACGCGAATCGCGCCACACCACCCCGACGCCGGGACGCAATTCTCCGCAGTGCCGGCACAGGCTGGCATGCCGATTCTCTGGCCTGGATGGGCCGAGCGGCCGTCATCCAAAAGCCGAGTCCCGACGGTGCCGTTCTAACATCCTCTGAGCCAGGGGACCTCGGCATTGAAGGATCCGGGGCGGCCTGTGGGGGGTGGAGGGGTGGGGGGGGGGGGGGGGGGTGTGTGGCAGGGTCCGACACCGGGGAGGGCATCCATTGTGGCCTGGCCCACGATCGGGGCCCACTGAACGGTCAGTCGGCCTCGCTGCCCCCTGGCCTCTTTTCCTCCGTGCCGGCCCCTGCAGCCCTGCACCATTTGGCATGGGGGCCGGCGCGGGCAAGAAGGCCACTGCGCATGCGCTAGTTGGCGCTGACCCAACTGCGCACACCGCAGCGCCGGGTTCAGGCCGGCATTGGCAGTTGGAGCGGCGTGGGCCGCTCCAACGCCGTGCTACCCCACTGTGGGCCGCAGAATGGAGTCCCAGAACGGACGCCAACGCTGGAGTATAACACTCCCGTTTTTACGCTGGCGTCGGCACTGAGCCACCCGATGGGAGAATCCCACCAAATGTTTTCCCATTATTTAATTGGCAAAGAACAAAGTACAAAGAAAAGTACAGCACAGGAACAGGCCCTTCGGCCCTCCAAGCCTGCGCCGACCATGCTGCCCACCTAAACTAAAATCTTCTACACTTCCGGGATCCGTATTCCCCTAGTCCAAGCTTATTCATGTATTTGTCAAGATGCCCCTTAAATGTCACTATCGTCCCTGCTTCCACCACCTCCTCCGGCAGTGAGTTCCAGGCACCCACTACCCTCTGTGTAAAAAAAACTTGCCTCGTACATCTCCTCTAAACCTTGCCCCTCGCACCTTAAACCTATGCGCCGCCCCCCCCCCCCCCCCCCCCCCCCCCCCCCAGTAATTGACCCCGACATTTCTGGCCGTCCAGAACTGGATGTTGGACAAGCAAGCCTGACAATTTAACAACAATGGAGCGAGGCAATGGTGCAGCAGAGCAGAGCAGAAATAAAAAGCAACCCATTGCAAGTCATGTCAGTGATTTGAACTACGTGGCGGTAAAAACAGAAGGTAAAATCTCCTTAGTACATCAATATATCAGCATAAAAGGTAGGGACAAAGGTTATTGTTTGGAAAAGAAATGAATGCACACTAAACAAGGGATGCTAGAGTGGGTGATTTGTAACCAATGCCAAGTACAAGAGAGGTAATAAAATGCAGGTTATTGTCAGCGATAGCGGAGTAGGAGCAGTTACGCTGCCTGGAAATTATTTCAATTCAGACACAGGATATTAAGAGCATAAAATATTATATATTTTTTGAAGGTGCCTGTCAATAGCCTCTGTTCTATGATGGGTTTTAAAACTCATGGTTAAAACAAAATCACAAGACAGATATAATTTAGGCGGCTAAAAGGAGACACTTAACGTCAATGCGGGAAGTTGCTGATATACTGGTTTCTCGGCGAATGGAACATAAAACATAATAGAAGTAAATGAACAGATCGAAGTGACGCCATTGTTTCAAAGGTAGACGCCCGTAAATATACTAGTGCCTTAATATGAGCATCTTGTTGGCAGAAAAGGGGTAGCTTTTATTCAATCTTTCCCATTAAAATATATAAAAATAAATTAAAACTAAATATCCTTTTTTCATATCACTTTGTTAGATTGTAAAGGGCACCAGATCAGAGACTGCAGTCTCAATTGGTTTCACTGGTAGCACTCTGTCACCCAGGCTTCAGTCAGAATTAACCAGCTAAGTCCACAAAAGATCAGCCATGATCTCATTGAATGGCGGAGCAGGCTCGAGGGACCAGATGGCCTACTCCTGCTCCTAGTTCTTATGTTCTTATATCCTGGACACATAAAGTAGGATAGGCCCAACCCATAATAAATAGGAACAGGAGTTGGCCACTAAGCCCCTCGTGGCTGCTCCGCCATTCAATAGGATCATGGCTGATCCAACATTCCTCTCGTCCACTTTCCTGCCCTTTCCCCCATGACCTTTGTTGCCCTTACTGATCAAATATCTATCTCTCTCAGCCGTAATTATGCCCATGAACTCTGCCCCCACAACTCTCTGTAGCAAGGAGTTCCCAAGACCCTCAAACCTCTGAGAAAAAATATTCCTTCTCATCTCAGTCTGAAATGGGCACCCTTTTATCCTGAGACTACGCCCCTTGTAAAGTCCCAGGCAAGCAATCACTTGGAAGTGATGACTGTGGAAATGGAACGGTTTCCCATGGTGTGGGCCGGGGTATTTAGATTTATTGTCACGTCTATCGAGGTACAGTGAAAAACATTGTTTTGCGTACAGTCCAGTCAGGTCGTACCATACATGAAAAACATAGGACATACAATAGATACACAATTAGAATTAGAATTTACAGTGAAGAAGTAGGCCATTCGGCCTATCGAGTCTGCACCGGCTCTTCGAAAGAGCACCCTACCCAAGATCAACACCTCCACCCTATCCCCATAACCCAGTAACCCCACCCAACACTAAGGGCAATTTTGGAGACTAAGGGCAAATTATCATGGCCAATCCACCTAACCTGCACATCTTTCGACTGTGGGAGGAAACTGGAGCACCCGGAGGAAACCCACGCAGACACGGGGAGGATGTGCAGACTCCGCACAGACAGTGACCCAAGCCGGAATCGAACCTGGGACCCTGGAACTGTGAAGCAATTGTGCTAGCCACAATGCTACCGTGCTGCCCTAGACATGGACATCGGGTGAAGCATACTGTGTGTAGTACTACTCAGTAGAGAAGGTGCATGGAGAGATCAGTTGAGTCCATAAGAGGGTCATTCAGGAGTCTGGTATCAATGGGGAAGAAGCTGCTTTTTAACGTGGTAATGCGCGTTCTCAGACTTTTGTACTTTCTGCCTGATGGAAGAGGTTGGAAGAGAGAATACCCAGGATGGGACGGGTCTTTGATTATGCTGCCAGGTTTCCCGAGGCAGCGGGAGGTGTCGACAGAGTCAGTGGATGGGAGGCAGGTTCGCCTGATGAACTGGGCTGTGTTCACGACTCTCTATAGTTTCTGACGGTCTTGGGCCGAGCAGTTGCCATACCAGGCTGTGATGCAGCCAGGTAGGATGCTTTCTATGGTGCATCTGTAAAAATCTGTAAGAGTCAATGTGGACATACCAAATTTATTTAGTTTCCTGAGAGAGTATAGGCGTTGATGAGCTTTCTTGGCTGTCGCGTCGAAGTGAGTGAACCAGGACAGAATGTTGGTGATGTGTACACCTAAGAATTTGAAGCTGGCAGCCATCTCCACCTCAGCACCATTGATGCTGACAGGGGAGTGTACGATACTTCACTCCCTGAAATCTATGACCAGCTCCTTAGTTTTGCTGACGTTGAGGGAGAGATTGTTGTCGTTGCACCACTCCACTAGGTCGTCTAGCTCCCTCCTCACAGGATTGTCATCAGAGAAAATATATATTGTGGAATTCTCAGAGTTGAAGGGAATATTGCGCAAATATATAATGCAAAGGCCTCCAAGTAAGGGGAGTACTGTGCCAGCATACAGTGGCAATCCATCAGAGTAAACAAGGGACTGTGCCAGTTACAATGCCAGACCTCAGCTGGAATATAGTGCAAATGTTTAATAGTCGAGAAAATACTGCGCCCGTTTACATTGTCAATCTTTCAGAGAAAACAGAAATATTGTGCCAGTGCAAAAAAATGCCAAATCCTCGTGATAGACAACAACTCCATTATCGTTGCAGCCTCCGAATGCCAGGATGGTAGAAGGTGAAGTTCTGGCCGTTAATCACCCAACAATTTCCATGTTTCCACAGCAACATTCACAGCTCTCTCACAGTGCAATCACTTCCTGTATAATTAACTGTGAGTGAAGAGGCAACCATTTTAGGCACAATCACAAAGATGGATCAAATGAAAGACAGCTTACACTCTTTTTGATGGTGTTGGTGAGGCTACGGTTGGGAAATTGTGCCATCCTTGGCGGACCAGGGAGGATGTCAAGGCCACGGGAAAGCTGGCTGAAGAGGTTCACAATCCAGGGGTGAAGAACAGGGTTTGATTATGAGGAGAGACACGAGAAATCAGGCATCATCTTTTCTTCCATTGACCTGTTTATCCCTCACCACTGTTCCCACTCCCCTCATCCACTTGGGCCCACTGTTCTTAGTTGGCCTTTGACACACTGCCCACCCCTGTTCTGCCATTCACACATTCTAGTAATCTCTTCATGTGCCACTCTCTTCGTCTTCATCACCCTCATTTACATTCATTTTGTCTTTCTGTCCTTGGCATCTTTGTCAATCTTCACCTATCACTGGCCCTCTATCCAGCCCCACCGCTCCACCCCCCCCCCCCCCCTCAACAGTATAAATCTGACCCTATTTCCAGTTCTCCAACTTTGACAGAGAGTAACCCAGACGCGAATCTTTAGCTCCCTCCTCTCTTCACAGATGCTGTCAGACCTGCTGAGATTGTCCAGTCTTTACTGTTTTTTATTTCAGATTCCAGCATCCGCAGTAATTTGCTTTTATCTTTTTTTCGAGGTGGTCAAGCATTACTGAAGGCCGACTGGGGTTGCTCAGGAAAGTGTGTTCCTACTGATTTGGTGGGGAAACAAGACCTGTAATGGAAAAGCAGTATCGATAATGAAAAATTGTGGACGGGTTAATGGGAAGTGGATAAAAATTGGAAGTAAGTGAACAGATAGTTCATTCAGTGAACAAAACGGGCCAAGTGTCCTTGATTTGTGTGGTAAAGTTTCTTATTGCAAGAAAATGGATCTGGGAACTTGAAAAACTGCTCAATCTGCCTTGAAATATTTCCATGGAATCATTGACATTCAACTGAACAGAAATATTGTGCCAGTGCAAAAAAATGTCAAATCCTCATGATAGTCAACAACTCCCATTATCATTGCAGCCTCCGAATGCCAGGATGGTAGAAGGTGCAGTTCTGGCCGTTAATCACCCAACAATTTCCGTGTTTTCATAGTAACATTGAAAGCTTTCTCACAGTGCAATCACTTCCCGTATAATGAACTGCGAGTGAAGAGGCAACCATTTTAGGCACAATCACAAAGATGAATCAAATGAAAGACAGCTTACTCTCTTTTTGATGGTGTTAGTGAGGCTACGGTTGGGAAATTGTGCCATCCTTGTTGGCATCCAGTTAATATCTCATTAAAAAAAAAAGAAATTGCAGCTCCTCAGCACCGTTCCACAATGCTAGTCTAGATTGTTGTGGAGAGGAAGGGGGAAAGGCTTGAACTCTTAGTCTGTGGCCACCTGAGCCAAAGAACCTGACTCAAGGCTTCAGCTGTGGGGTTTCATTCAAACACAGGGGGCTGGATTCTCCACCCCTGAGGCTAAGTGCCAAAGCCAACAGAGGATCCAGTACCGGTGACAGGCCAGCACTGACGCTGCGTGAAACACCCGCAGATCGTGTGGAAAATGGCTGGAGAATCGCCGGGTCCCGTGCCGCGCATGCGCAGGGCTGACCAGCTGCTGCTGCGCATGCCTGGACTGGGTGCCCATCCACCCCGACCCCACAGCCCACATCATGGCTAACTCCTCCCCCCCCACCACCACTGTCCGCAGCCAGCACGCCAGGATCATGACCACTGGGACCACACGTGACCCATGCCATCGGGAACTCGGTCCATTGGAAACAGAGCATCACGAGTGGGCCGGCTGATGACGCGCGAACACGCGGCACGCGTCCCGATGACGGCCATTTGGAGGGGGAAAAACATCGCAAACCAGCGTCAAACTGGCGCCTGCCCCGATTTCGGCGTCGGGAAGCATTCTCCGCCCGATCGCCGTTCACGATTTCGCCGTCGGCTGCAGATAATTCCGCCCAGGAAGTCTCCACAATTGCACGTGCAACACAACTATCATCCTGCTGAATCTAAATTGCAAAGAGTCACATTGGTTGCTCGTTATTCCTCAATTACTTGTGTTTTCCCATCAGTTGTACAGATTTTCTAATCAGCCAGGTTTCCTAATGTGAAGACTGTAACAGAATTAATCAGAACATGCTTTAAATTAATCAATCCTTGGCATCTCATAACTCTTTATTCTTCATTAAATTGCTTGTGACAACTTTTTAACATAAAGGTAAAATAACTGTAGAGAACATCTGTCCATGCATGTTGGTTAGATAATGTTATTCAATCTACTGTAGTTATTTTATGTATTTTTTTAATATGCTGATACCTTCATTAATTTACAATTTTGATTCTTGACAGTTTTCCCCCAGAAAAATACAATAGCATAACTGCATTATTCAGCTCCTATGAAGGTTTCTAGGAAAATTAAATCGTCTTGCAAGTTACGCAGATAAGTTGATTAAAGCAATTCTGAAATATCGCGTTCCCTTGAAAGCGGAAAACTGAATGAATCAAGAAGTGCCCTGTTCGCTGGTTTTAATTGCTCCATCATTTGGTGCCTTGCTGACGTAGCCACAAGCTTTGGAATTACACCTATTTCCTCCTCCAAGACAAACTATTCTTTAACCACCATTTTGATCATCTTTCCGTGATGCCTCCTCTGTGACCCAGTGTCAAAATCCATTTGCTAAGCTCCTGTGAAACGCACGATTCTCCGCTCCCCACGCCGGGTGGGAGAATCGCGGGAGGCCCCCCCCCCCCGACAAATTTCACACCCCCACCCCCCGGCGCCCCCCCCGCAATTCTCCCCCCCCCCCCCCCCCCCCGCTCAGAAGAAGAATCGCCGCTGACCGTTTTTTAAGGCGATTCTCTGACCCCGATGGGCCGAGCGGCCTGCCGTTCACAGGCGTTTCACGACGGCAGCAAACACACCTGGTCACTGCCGTCATGAAACGGGAGTGAGAAGCCCATTTGGGGCTTGTAGGTGGCCTAGCAAGGAAAGAGCACCACGACTGTGCTTGGGAGGGAACAGGCCCGCTATCGGTGCCCACCGATCGTCGGGCCGGCGTCCAAATCGGACGCACTATTTCCCCTCCGCCACCCGCAAGATCAAGCCGCCACTTCTTGCGGGGCGGCTGAGGGGAAAGACGGCCACCGCATATGTGTGGGTTCATGCCGTCAGCATCATGACGTCAGCCGCGCATGCGCGGGTTGGAGCCGGCCAACCTGCGCATGCGTAGCTGATGTCATTAGGCTCGCCGGCCGCATCATTCTTTACGGAGCGCCGCTCCTAGCCCTGCGGGGAGGGGAGAATAGGGGGCGAGGAGCGGCCTCCGAGGCCGTCGTGAAACTCGGCCGAGTTCACGACTGCCCTCCCGATTTTTCCCGGGAGCGGAGAATTCTGCCCAAATTGGGACTTTTCAACTACATTGGAGGCACCATATAGAAATGAATTATGCGAGATGAGGGCTCGGCTCTTACGGATTCAGTGAAAGGCAGAACAGGCTTGGGGAGTTAAAGGGCCGCCCCCTATACCTGTGAATACTGATCGCTTTTGTAGATTTGGGAAATTAAGCCCAGATGTTAATTTTGCAAAGTGTTCATATATATTAATGCTGAACAAGTTAAGCCCAACTTTTAAAAATGCTTTCATGGGATGTTTTTTCATCATAACCTTCATTGTCACAAGTAGATTACATTAACACGGCAATGAAGTTACTGTGAAAAGCCCCCAGTCGCCACATTCCGGCGCCTGTTCATGTACACAGAGGGAGAATTCAGAATGTTCAAATTATCTAATAGCACGTAGTTTGGGACTTGTGCGAGGAAACCGGAGCATCCGGAGGAAACCCATGCAACACGGGGAGAATGTCAGACTCCGCACAGACAGTGACCCAAGCCGGGAATCGAACCTGGGACCCTGGTGCTTTGAATCTATAGTGCTAACCACTATGCTACTGTGCTGATGTTGGTGGAGCTTTCTGGGTCAGCATTGGGCAGAGTCATTTCAGAGTCAACTACTGCTGTGGGGAGTTACATGTTCAGGTAATGTCCTCTCCTGCAGGACATTAGTGAATCAGATGGGTTTCTACAGCAATCAATAATTCATGATCATCATTAGACTTTTAATTCCAGACTTTTATTGAATTCAAATTTTGCCATTTGCCATGGTAGGATTCGAATCCTGGTCCCCACGTTATCCTGGGTTACCAGTCCACTCACAATACCACTGTTCCTTCACCTCCCCATGAATACAATGCATCTCTCCATCTATTAAAAAGTATCATACAAAACAGAAACAGGCCGTTTGCCTCATGCTTCTATGTGCCAGTTCTTTGAAAGATCTGCCCAATTCATCCTACTTACCCTTGTCTTTCCCTACAGCCCAGCAAATCATTCATTTCCATTTATATCCAATTGCTTTTTGAAAGTTACTTTAAAACTGCTTCTACCGGCCTTTTAGGTAGTTTTTTTTAGAACCAATGCATGAAGTTTGGACATAATTTGTGTGTTCCTTATTCCTGCCTATGATATGTAACTTTGTATGCAATGAGTGTTTGTTTTCTCACCTTTTGGAGCGTGTCCTAATTAAAAAGTTCAGCAGCAAGCATTTGAGGGTTTAAAAATAGAGCAGATAATTTACTGACGCACACTTACCCTGAAATGCCACAAATTTTCCCTTGCTCATGCCAAACACACACTCTCCCACTCAAAGAGTAGAAACAGATAAAATAAATAAAGGTTACAGTTTCTAATTATCTCAATCTCTTTGGTGGCTGATCTGTAGTTTCTGAGTTGCAGTTGACATTTTGTTGTTGAAGTTAAGGTTTGTAAGGATTATCTACAGCTTCTTCCCCACTGGTACCAGACTCCTGAATGGCCCTCTTAGGGTCTGAACAGATGTTATGGACTGAACTGATCTTTCTACGCATCTTCTCTACAGTTGCAGCACTATACACTGTATTCGTCACTCGCTGTCTATGTTTATCTATTTTCATTATGTATTATCAAGCATTTACCGTACGCTCGATATTTTTCATTCATGGAGCGATCTGTCGGGACTGTATGCAGAACAATACTTTTCACAGTACCTCGGTACACGTGAAAATAAATCTAAATCAAATGGTTGTGAGATCTCTTGTGGTTGAATTTCGAGGAGATTCGTTCTTAGGTGCACTTCACAAGAACAGGTTGGGAGTCATTATCCAACTTTCAAGATATTGCTGTTTATTACCTGTTTGGATGACATGTAGCTTGTTTGATGGCTTCTAGTGGAATTCTTTCTCTCTCCAAGCAGTTTTGTGCTGATTTCTATCAGAAAACATGGCTGACTTATCATGTAACCTTTTACACGTTGCAAGTTCCTTTTCACATAAAGTGGGCGTTTATGTTGTCTTGTATTGTCACTGACACCTTGTTAGCTTGAGGCAGTCAGTGTCTTTCTATGTGAATGACCCATTTAATTTGTAATTGTCCTTCTGAATTAGTTTCCCCCCGAGACAGAGACCATAAGATATAGGAACATGGTTTTCTTCCGTGTGCTCCGGTTTCCTCCCACAGTCCAAAGATGTGCAGGTGAGGTGGATTGAACATTCAAAATTACCCTTAATGTCCAAAATGGTTAGGTGGGGTTACTGGGTTACAGGGCTAGGGTGGATGCGTGGGTTAAAGTCTTTCCGAGGGCCAGTGCAGACTCGATGGGCCAAATGGCGTCCTTCTGCGCTGCAAATTCTATAATTTCTATGAGCAGAATTAGGCCATTCGGTCCATTGAGTCTGCTGCACCATTCAATCATGGCTGATATTTTTTTCATCTCCATTCTCCTGCCTTCTCCCCATAACAACTGATCCCCTTTTAATCAACAACCTGTCTATCTCTGTCTTAAAGATATTCAGTGATTTGGCCTCCACAGCCTTCTGCGGCAAAGAGTTCCACAGATTCACCACCCTCTGGCTGAAGAAATTCCTCCTCATCTCTGTTTTAAAGGATCATCCCGTTAGTCTGAGATGGTGTCCTCTGGTTCTAGTTTTTCCTAGAAGTGGAAACATCCTCTCCACATCCACTGTATCCAGGCCTCGCAGTATCTTGTAAGTTTCAATAAGGTCCCCTCTCATCCTTCTAAACTCCAACGAGTACAGACCCAGAGTCCTCAACCATTCAAGATGGCCACTGAGCGAGGCGACTCTCTGCAAGCTCTCCCCAACAGATCCACTTTTTACTTAACTTATACTCGTTCCCTATTATGTATTTTCTTGTATTTTCTTGAATTTTGTTTAATTCCCTTTTCTTCCCATGATCTGTTGAGCTGCTTGCAGAAAAATACTTTTCACTGTACCTCGGTCCACGTAACAATAAACAAATCCAATCCAATCCAATCCATTCCTCAAACGACAAGCTCTTCATTCCAGGGATTATTCTTGTGAACTTCGTCTGGACCCTTTCCAAGGCCAGCACATCTTTCCTCAGATACAGGGCCCAAAACTGCTCACAATACTCCAAATGTGGTCTGACCAGAGCCTTATGCAGCCTCAGAAGTACATTCCTGGTCTTGTACTCTAGCCCTCTTGACATAAATGCTAGCATTGCATTTGCCTTCCGAACTGCTGACTGAACCTGCATGTTAACCTTAAGACAAACGTTAACAAGGACTCCCAAGTCCCTTTGTGCTTCTGCTTTCCTGAGCATTTCCCCATTTAGAAAATAATCCATGCCTTTATTCTTCCTACCGAAGTGTATAACCTCACACTTTTCAACACTGTATTTCATCTGCCACTTCATTGCCCACTCTGTTGGCTTGTCCAGATTGTTCTGCACCCTGCCTGCTTCCTCAACACAACCCAACCCGTTACATACCTTAGGATCTTCGACAAACTTAGCAACAGTGCCTTCAGTTTGTGCTTCCAGATCGTGAACAGTTATGATCGAACACTGACCCCTGCGGAACACCACTAGTCACCGGCTGCCATCCTGATAAAGACCCCTTTATCCCCAGTCTCTGCCTTCTGTCAGTCATCCAATCCTCCATCCATGCGCCTAACACCATGAGCTCTTATCTTAATTAGCAGCCTCCTGTATGGCATCTTGTCAAACGCGTTCTGATCTTGCTGATTCAATCCTATTTTATCATGCACTTCTAAGTACTCCGCAATCTCATTCTTAACAAAAGACTCTAAAATCTTACTAACAACCAACAGCAGGCTAACTGACCTATAAAGTCCTGTCTTCTGCCTCCCGCCCTTCTTAAACAGGGATGTTACATTTGACATTTACTAATCCTCTGGGAGCTTCCCTGCCTCCAGTGATTCCGGCCATTGGCCCTTGAGCCACTCGTCTGACATTAAGCGCACCACACGCCGCAGAAGGGGGTCAGCCGCTGTCTCGTGGCGAATTTGTACCAGGCGTGCAGCCGATGCTGGCAAGTGGGAGGCTGCGAGTTGAACTTGAGCATCGGTTTGGCAGACCAACTCTTCGTGATCGCACGGAGTGGTGACCGACCTGGAGAGGGCATTGGCAACGACAAGGTCTTTGCCAGGGGTATAAACAAGTTGGAAGTCATACCTCCGTAGCTTGAGTAGGATGAGTTGGAGGCGAGGTTTTATGTCATTCAAGTCCTTTTTTATAATGTTGATGAAGAGTTTGGCGTGGGCCATCTCAGACGTGAGTTCCTCACGCTTCGGAATCGGGTAGTGCTCCCGCATGATGTTCTGATTAAGATCTTTAGGATCTATGCAGATCCTCAGCTCGCCGGACGGTTTCTTAACGCAGACCATGGAGCTTACCCAGTCGGTCGGTTCCGTGACTCTGGAAATAACCCCTTGGTCCTGGAGGTCTAGGAGCTGTTGCTTGAGGAGGTCTTTATGGGGTGCTGGGACTCTGCGAGGTGCGTGTACCACAGGCATGTCGTTGGGCTTGAGTAGAACCTTGTATGTATACGGGAGCGTGCCCATGCCCTCGAAGACATTGTGGTATTAAGTCTGTGTCAGAGGATGCAGACACGTCGCTGGGAGATAGAGAGTGAACCCTCTGCACTAAGTGGAGCAGCTTGCATGCCTGCGCACTAAGCAAGGAGGGTTTTGAGGCAGCAACAATTTCAAATGGGAGAACAGCTGTCTGAGAACGATGTGTCACCTCAAGTTGGCAGGATCCGCTGGCAGCGATGGCATTGCCATTGTAGTCAAGCAGTTGACATGCAGATGGCAGGATGGCAGGCTGGACACAGAGGTTGCGAAGATCAGACGATGCAATGGGATTGGCGGAGGTGCCAGTGTCCAGGTGGAACCTGACAGGAGACCGGTTGACCGTAAGGGTGGCACACCACTCATCATCTGGGTCAATGCTGTGAATGTGGATGGGTTTGGTGCCGCGTTTGGGAGATATCCTGTTCGTGGTTATGATGCCAACTTGGAATGGGGCCCGTGAGTCATCGCAGGCAAAGTCGGAAGAGAGATCTGGAGCTGGTTCGCTGACAGCAGGCTGAATGGCCCTGACGTCTCTGCGGGGCTGGGTGGACCTTCTAAAAGCAGCAGGCAGGGAGGACTTGCACAGAGTAGCATAATGGCCGAGTTTGCCACACTGCAGGCAGCGTCGGGTCTTCGCGGGACATTGCCGCTTCAAGTGTGCGGAGCCAGAGTTGCCGCACGCCGGTGTGTCGGCACGTTCGTTGCGCCACCGCGCACACGCAGGGTGATCTAGCGAAATGGTCCGCGACGTCACAACGTTCGTTGCGTGTCAGCGCGGGAGTCCGCGAAAAGCACACGAAATGGCCGCCATCGTCCAGATCCAGACCCTGGAAAGATTTTATTATTTGGACCCGTTCTGCTTCGTAAGGGGCTTGCTGCGCCATTTCAGCGGCCTGGATGCAGGAGTAGCGCGTGGAGGAATGTTCATGCAGTACACAGGTCTCAATGGCCGTGGAGAGAGTGAGCTGCTTCACTTTTAGTAGCTGCTGGTGCAGAGGCTCAAATTGGACACCAAAAACTATCTGATCACGGATCATGGAGTCAGAGGTGGACCTGTAGTTGCAGGACTGCGCAAGGACGCGGAGGTGGGTGATAAAGGACTGGAAAGGCTCATCCTTACCGTGAATTTGCTGTTGAAACATGTATCTCTCGAAGCTTTGGTTTACCTCAACCTCGCAGTGGCTTTCGAACTTTAAGAGGACTGTTTTGAACTTTGATTTGTCCTCCCCCTCAGCGAAGGTGAGCGAGTTGAAGATGTGGAGAGCATGGTCCCCGGCTGTGGAGAGGAAGGGAGCAATCTTCCGTGCGTCCGAGGCAGCTTCCAGGTCCCTGGCTTCGAGGTACAGCTGGAAGCGCTGTTTAAAAATTTTCCAATTGGAGCCCAGGTTCCCGGCAATGCGGAGGGGCGGCGGCGGGCGAACGGAGTCCATTCTGTAGGATGGCGCGAGACTGGTTGAAGGCTGATCACTGGTAGGTAGGTCTCAGAAGTACTAACATCCCTCTAACTACTGGTACCATGAAGTGTTGGATAGTGTAGGCTTGCGAGGTGAACATATACCACCAACATTGGGGAAGGTTCAACTCTATTTTATTAACTAACTATTAACTCATCGACATACGAGAACTGCGGGTTTAAACAATGTTAGTTTAACTAGAGACCTAAGCCTGTCCGAACCAGTTGAATCTCTCAGCACGTGGTGTGAGTCTGTGCTAAACTTGATCAGTTCTTGTTCCACTGAGGGGCAGCACCCAGAATGAGCGGGAACTGTGGTGCCCTCTGCCTTTATAGTGTGTGTATTCTAACTGGTGATTGGCTGCGGTGTTTGTGCATGTTGATTGGTCCCTGTGTGTGTCCATCAGTATGTGTCTGCACCATGATATATTGGTGTATATTATGACAGTGTCCCTCGCAGGTCCGACTCCTCATTGCACAGCACCGAGCCTGGTGCTGCCTTTATCCTCTCCCTGCTGATGTGTTGGGTATGCTGGGTCTGCGAGGACTGCGTTTACCATAGCAGTGAGAGAGATAGGCTTCCAACACTTGGAGAAATGCCACGCTATTTTATTGAACTACCAACTGTTAAACATACTTAAACTGTGGGTTGACACTATGCTGAGTTGACTGGAGACCTGAGGCTAACCTGACCAGACTATCCTGCTAGCACATGGTGGATGTTCTAGTTGTTGCTCACGAGCTCTGACTGTCTCAGAGGCTGCACCCCCAGAGAGCGGGAAAACTAGTGCCCTCTGGCTTTATAGTGGCCGTGTCCTGTCTGGTGATTGGCTGCTGTGTTCTGTGTGTTCATTGGTCATCCTGTGTGTCAATCAATGTCTGTCTGCAGGCCATCATATACCTGTGTGTATATTATGAATCGTGCAACAGTGTCCCTCGCAGGTCGTGCTCCTCTCCGCACAGTCCCTAGCCTGGCGCTGCCTTTATCCTCTCCCTGTAGCAGAGACCAGCGCAGGTCCGACTGTCGCCGCTCAGCCCCTAGCCTGGCGCTGCCTTTATCCTCTCCCTGTAACAGAGACCAGCGTAGGTCCGACTGTCTCTGCTCAGTCCCGAGCCTGTTGCTGCCTTTATCCTCTCCCTGTAACAGTGTCCCTCACAGCTCCGACTGTCTCCGCTCAGCCCCTAGCCTGTTGCTGCCTTTATCCTCTCCCTGTAACAGTGTCCCTCACAGCTCCGACTGTCTCCGCTCAGCCCCTAGCCTGTTGCTACCTTTATCCTCTCCCTGTAACAGTGTCCCTCACAGCTCCGACTGTCTCCGCTCAGCCCCTAGCCTGTTGCTGCCTTTATCCTCTCCCTGTAACAGTGTCCCTCACAGCTCCGACTGTCTCCGCTCAGCCCCTAGCCTGTTGCTGCCTTTATCCTCTCCCTGTAACAGTGTCCCTCACAGCTCCGACTGTCTCCGCTCAGCCCCTAGCCTGGCGCTGCCTTTATCCTCTCCCTGTAACAGTGTCCCTCACAGCTCCGACTGTCTCCGCTCAGCCCCGAGCCTGTTGCTGCCTTTATCCTCTCCCTGTAACAGTGTCCCTCACAGCTCCGACTGTCTCCGCTCAGCCCCTAGCCTGGCGCTGCCTTTATCCTCTCCCTGTAACAGTGTCCCTCACAGCTCCGACTGTCTCTGCTCAGCCCCTAGCCTGTTGCTGCCTTTAGCGTCTCCCTGTAACAGTGTCCCTCACAGCTCCGACTGTCTCCGCTCAGTCCCGAGCCTGGCGCTGCCTTTATCCTCTCCCTGTAACAGTGTCCCTCACAGCTCCGACTGTCTCCATTCAGCCCCTAGCCTATTGCTGCCTTTATCCTCTCCCTGTAACAGTGTCCCTCACAGCTCCGACTGTCTCCGCACAGTCCCGAGCCTGACGCTGCCTTTATCCTCTCCCTGTAACAGTGTCCCTCACAGCTCCGACTGTCTCCGCTCAGCCCCTAGCCTGGCGCTGCCTTTATCCTCTCCCTGTAACAGTGTCCCTCACAGCTCCGACTGTCTCCGCTCAGCCCCTAGCCTGACGCTGCCTTTATCCTCTCCCTGTAACAGTGTCTCTCACAGCTCCGACTGTCTCCGCTCAGTCCCGAGCCTGGCGCTGCCTTTATCCTCTCCCTGTAACAGTGTCCCTCACAGCTCCGACTGTCTCCGCTCAGCCCCTAGCCTGTTGCTGCCTTTATCCTCTCCCTGTAACAGTGTCCCTCACAGCTCCGACTGTCTCTGCTCAGCCCCCAGCCTGTTGCTGCCTTTATCCTCTCCCTGTAACAGTGTCCCTCACAGCTCCGACTGTCTCCGCTCAGCCCCCAGCCTGTTGCTGCCTTTATCCTCTCCCTGTAACAGTGTCCCTCACAGCTCCGACTGTCTCCGCTCAGCCACTAGCCTGTTGCTGCCTTTATCCTCTCCCTGTAACAGTGTCCCTCACAGCTCCGACTGTCTCCGCTCAGTCCTGAGCCTGGCGCTGCCTTTATCCTCTCCCTGTAACAGTGTCCCTCACAGCTCCGACTGTCTCCGCTCAGCCCCTAGCCTGGCGCTGCCTTTATCCTCTCCCTGTAACAGTGTCCCTCACAGCTCCGACTGTCTCCGCTCAGCCCCTAGCCTGTTGCTGCCTTTATCCTCTCCCTGTAACAGTGTCCCTCACAGCTCCGACTGCCTCCGCTCAGCCCCTAGCCTGTTGCTGCCTTTATCCTCTCCCTGTAACAGTGTCCCTCACAGCTCCGACTGTCTCCGCTCAGTCCCTAGCCTGTTGCTGCCTTTATCCTCTCCCTGTAACAGTGTCCCTCACAGCTCCGACTGTCTCCGCTCAGCCCCGAGCCTGTTGCTGCCTTTATCCTCTCCCTGTAACTGTGTCCCTCACAGCTCCGACTGTCTCCGCTCAGCCCCTAGCCTGTTGCTGCCTTTATCCTCTCCCTGTAACAGTGTCCCTCACAGCTCCGACTGTCTCCGCTCAGCCCCTAGCCTGTTGCTGCCTTTATCCTCTCCATGTAACAGTGTCCCTCACAGCTCCGACTGTCTCCGCTCAGCCCCGAGCCTGTTGCTGCCTTTATCCTCTCCCTGTAACAGTGTCCCTCACAGCTCCGACTGTCTCCGCTCAGCCCCGAGCCTGTTGCTGCCTTTATCCTCTCCCTGTAACAGTGTCCCTCACAGCTCCGACTGTCTCTGCTCAGCCCCCAGCCTGGCGCTGCCTTTATCCTCTCCCTGTAACAGTGTCCCTCACAGCTCCGACTGTCTCCGCTCAGTCCCGAGCCTGTTGCTGCCTTTATCCTCTCCCTGTAGCAGTGTCCCTCACAGCTCTGACTGTCTCCGCTCAGCCCCTAGCCTGGCGCTGCCTTTATCCTCTCCCTGTAACAGTGTCCCTCACAGCTCCGACTGTCTCCGCTCAGCCCCTAGCCTGACGCTGCCTTTATCCTCTCCCTGTAACAGTGTCCCTCACAGCTCCGACTGTCTCCACTCAGTCCCTAGCCTGTTGCTGCCTTTATCCTCTCCCTGTAACAGTGTCCCTCACAGCTCCGACTGTCTCCGCTCAGTCCCGAGCCTGTTGCTGCCTTTATCCTCTCCCTGTAACAGTGTCCCTCACAGCTCCGACTGTCTCTGCTCAGCCCCTAGCCTGGCGCTGCCTTTATCCTCTCCCTGTAACAGTGTCCCGCACAGAACCGACTGTCTCCGCTCAGCCCCTAGCCTGTTGCTGCCTTTATCCTCTCCCTGTAACAGTGTCCCTCACAGCTCCGACTGTCTCCGCTCAGTCCCTAGCCTGGCGCTGCCTTTATCCTCTCCCTGTAACAGTGTCCCTCACAGCTCCGACTGTCTCCGCTCAGCCCCTAGCCTGGCGCTGCCTTTATCCTCTCCCTGTAACAGTGTCCCTCACAGCTCCGACTGTCTCCGCTCAGCCCCTAGCCTGTTGCTGCCTTTATCCTCTCCCTGTAACAGTGTCCCTCACAGCTCCGACTGTCTCCGCTCAGCCCCTAGCCTGTTGCTGCCTTTATCCTCTCCCTGTAACAGTGTCCCTCACAGCTCCGACTGTCTCCGCTCAGTCCCTAGCCTGTTGCTGCCTTTATCCTCTCCCTGTAACAGTGTCCCTCACAGCTCCGACTGTCTCCGCTCAGCCCCGAGCCTGTTGCTGCCTTTATCCTCTCCCTGTAACTGTGTCCCTCACAGCTCCGACTGTCTCCGCTCAGCCCCTAGCCTGTTGCTGCCTTTATCCTCTCCCTGTAACAGTGTCCCTCACAGCTCCGACTGTCTCCGCTCAGCCCCTAGCCTGTTGCTGCCTTTATCCTCTCCCTGTAACAGTGTCCCTCACAGCTCCGACTGTCTCCGCTCAGCCCCGAGCCTGTTGCTGCCTTTATCCTCTCCCTGTAACAGTGTCCCTCACAGCTCCGACTGTCTCCGCTCAGCCCCGAGCCTGTTGCTGCCTTTATCCTCTCCCTGTAACAGTGTCCCTCACAGCTCCGACTGTCTCTGCTCAGCCCCCAGCCTGGCGCTGCCTTTATCCTCTCCCTGTAACAGTGTCCCTCACAGCTCCGACTGTCTCCGCTCAGCCCCTAGCCTGGCGCTGCCTTTATCCTCTCCCTGTAAAAGTGTCCCTCACAGCTCTGACTGTCTCCGCTCAGCCCCTAGCCTGGCGCTGCCTTTATCCTCTCCCTGTAACAGTGTCCCTCACAGCTCCGACTGTCTCCGCTCAGCCCCTAGCCTGACGCTGCCTTTATCCTCTCCCTGTAACAGTGTCCCTCACAGCTCCGACTGTCTCTGCTCAGCCCCTAGCCTGCTGCTGCCTTTATCCTCTCCCTGTAACAGTGTCCCGCACAGACTCCGACTGTCTCCGCTCAGCCCCTAGCCTGGCGCTGCCTTTATCCTCTCCCTGTAACAGTGTCCCTCACAGCTCCGACTGTCTCCGCTCAGCCCCTAGCCTGGCGCTGCCTTTATCCTCTCCCTGTAACAGTGTCCCTCACAGCTCCGACTGTCTCCGCTCAGCCCCGAGCCTGACGCTGCCTTTATCCTCTCCCTGTAACAGTGTCCCTCACAGCTCCGACTGTCTCCGCTCAGTCCCCAGCCTGGCGCTGCCTTTATCCTCTCCCTGTAACAGTGTCCCTCACAGCTCCGACTGTCTCCGCTCAGTACCGAGCCTGTTGCTGCCTTTATCCTCTCCCTGTAACAGTGTCCCTCACAGCTCCGACTGTCTCCGCTCAGCCCCTAGCCTGTTGCTGCCTTTATCCTCTCCCTGTAACTGTGTCCCTCACAGCTCCGACTGTCTCCGCTCAGTCCTGAGCCTGGCGCTGCCTTTATCCTCTCCCTGTAACAGTGTCCCTCACAGCTCCGACTGTCTCCGCTCAGCCCCTAGCCTGGCGCTGCCTTTATCCTCTCCCTGTAACAGTGTCCCTCACAGCTCCGACTGTCTCCGCTCAGCCCCTAGCCTGTTGCTGCCTTTATCCTCTCCCTGTAACAGTGTCCCTCACAGCTCCGACTGTCTCCGCTCAGCCCCTAGCCTGTTGCTGCCTTTATCCTCTCCCTGTAACAGTGTCCCTCACAGCTCCGACTGTCTCCGCTCAGTCCCTAGCCTGTTGCTGCCTTTATCCTCTCCCTGTAACAGTGTCCCTCACAGCTCCGACTGTCTCCGCTCAGCCCCGAGCCTGTTGCTGCCTTTATCCTCTCCCTGTAACTGTGTCCCTCACAGCTCCGACTGTCTCCGCTCAGCCCCTAGCCTGTTGCTGCCTTTATCCTCTCCCTGTAACAGTGTCCCTCACAGCTCCGACTGTCTCCGCTCAGCCCCTAGCCTGTTGCTGCCTTTATCCTCTCCCTGTAACAGTGTCCCTCACAGCTCCGACTGTCTCCGCTCAGCCCCGAGCCTGTTGCTGCCTTTATCCTCTCCCTGTAACAGTGTCCCTCACAGCTCCGACTGTCTCCGCTCAGCCCCGAGCCTGTTGCTGCCTTTATCCTCTCCCTGTAACAGTGTCCCTCACAGCTCCGACTGTCTCTGCTCAGCCCCCAGCCTGGCGCTGCCTTTATCCTCTCCCTGTAACAGTGTCCCTCACAGCTCCGACTGTCTCCGCTCAGCCCCTAGCCTGGCGCTGCCTTTATCCTCTCCCTGTAACAGTGTCCCTCACAGCTCCGACTGTCTCCGCTCAGCCCCTAGCCTGGCGCTGCCTTTATCCTCTCCCTGTAACAGTGTCCCTCACAGCTCCGACTGTCTCCGCTCAGCCCCTAGCCTGACGCTGCCTTTATCCTCTCCCTGTAACAGTGTCCCTCACAGCTCCGACTGTCTCTGCTCAGCCCCTAGCCTGTTGCTGCCTTTATCCTCTCCCTGTAACAGTGTCCCGCACAGAACCGACTGTCTCCGCTCAGCCCCTAGCCTGGCGCTGCCTTTATCCTCTCCCTGTAACAGTGTCCCTCACAGCTCCGACTGTCTCCGCTCAGCCCCTAGCCTGGCGCTGCCTTTATCCTCTCCCTGTAACAGTGTCCCTCACAGCTCCGACTGTCTCCGCTCAGCACCGAGCCTGACGCTGCCTCTATACTCTCCCTGTAACAGTGTCCCTCACAGCTCCGACTGTCTCCGCTCAGTCCCCAGCCTGGCGCTGCCTTTATCCTCTCCCTGTAACAGTGTCCCTCACAGCTCCGACTGTCTCCGCTCAGTACGAGCCTGTTGCTGCCTTTATCCTCTCCCTGTAACAGTGTCCCTCACAGCTCCGACTGTCTCCGCTCAGCCCCTAGCCTGTTGCTGCCTTTATCCTCTCCCTGTAACAGTGTCCCTCACAGCTCCGACTGTCTCCGCTCAGCCCCCAGCCTGGCGCTGCCTTTATCCTCTCCCTGTAACAGTGTCCCTCACAGCTCCGACTGTCTCCGCACAGCCCCTAGCCTGTTGCTGCCTTTATCCTCTCCCTGTAACAGAGACCAGCGCAGGTCCGACTGTCTCCGCTCAGCCCCGAGCCTGTTGCTGCCTTTATCCTCTCCCTGTAACAGTGTCCCTCACAGCTCCGACTGTCTCCGCTCAGCCCCTAGCCTGTTGCTGCCTTTATCCTCTCCCTGTAACAGTGTCCCTCACAGCTCCGACTGTCTCCGCTCAGCCCCGAGCCTGTTGCTGCCTTTATCCTCTCCCTGTAACAGTGTCCCTCACAGCTCCGACTGTCTCCGCTCAGCCCCGAGCCTGTTGCTGCCTTTATCCTCTCCCTGTAACAGTGTCCCTCACAGCTCCGACTGTCTCTGCTCAGCCCCCAGCCTGGCGCTGCCTTTATCCTCTCCCTGTAACAGTGTCCCTCACAGCTCCGACTGTCTCCGCTCAGTCCCGAGCCTGTTGCTGCCTTTATCCTCTCCCTGTAGCAGTGTCCCTCACAGCTCTGACTGTCTCCGCTCAGCCCCTAGCCTGGCGCTGCCTTTATCCTCTCCCTGTAACAGTGTCCCTCACAGCTCCGACTGTCTCCGCTCAGCCCCTAGCCTGACGCTGCCTTTATCCTCTCCCTGTAACAGTGTCCCTCACAGCTCCGACTGTCTCCACTCAGTCCCTAGCCTGTTGCTGCCTTTATCCTCTCCCTGTAACAGTGTCCCTCACAGCTCCGACTGTCTCCGCTCAGTACGAGCCTGTTGCTGCCTTTATCCTCTCCCTGTAACAGTGTCCCTCACAGCTCCGACTGTCTCTGCTCAGCCCCTAGCCTGCTGCTGCCTTTATCCTCTCCCTGTAACAGTGTCCCGCACAGAACCGACTGTCTCCGCTCAGCCCCTAGCCTGGCGCTGCCTTTATCCTCTCCCTGTAACAGTGTCCCTCACAGCTCCGACTGTCTCCGCTCAGCCCCTAGCCTGGCGCTGCCTTTATCCTCTCCCTGTAACAGTGTCCCTCACAGCTCCGACTGTCTCCGCTCAGCACCGAGCCTGACGCTGCCTCTATACTCTCCCTGTAACAGTGTCCCTCACAGCTCCGACTGTCTCCGCTCAGTCCCCAGCCTGGCGCTGCCTTTATCCTCTCCCTGTAACAGTGTCCCTCACAGCTCCGACTGTCTCCGCTCAGTACGAGCCTGTTGCTGCCTTTATCCTCTCCCTGTAACAGTGTCCCTCACAGCTCCGACTGTCTCCGCTCAGCCCCTAGCCTGTTGCTGCCTTTATCCTCTCCCTGTAACAGTGTCCCTCACAGCTCCGACTGTCTCCGCTCAGCCCCCAGCCTGGCGCTGCCTTTATCCTCTCCCTGTAACAGTGTCCCTCACAGCTCCGACTGTCTCCGCACAGCCCCTAGCCTGTTGCTGCCTTTATCCTCTCCCTGTAACAGAGACCAGCGCAGGTCCGACTGTCTCCGCTCAGCCCCGAGCCTGTTGCTGCCTTTATCCTCTCCCTGTAACAGTGTCCCTCACAGCTCCGACTGTCTCCGCTCAGCCCCTAGCCTGTTGCTGCCTTTATCCTCTCCCTGTAACAGTGTCCCTCACAGCTCCGACTGTCTCCATTCAGTCCCGAGCCTGTTGCTGCCTTTATCCTCTCCCTGTAACAGTGTCCCTCACAGCTCCGACTGTCTCCGCTCAGCCCCTAGCCTGTTGCTGCCTTTATCCTCTCCCTGTAACAGTGTCCCTCACAGCTCCGACTGTCTCCGCTCAGCCCCTAGCCTGGCGCTGCCTTTATCCTCTCCCTGTAACAGTGTCCCTCACAGCTCCGACTGTCTCCGCACAGCCCCTAGCCTGTTGCTGCCTTTATCCTCTCCCTGTAACAGTGTCCCTCACAGGTCGGACTCTTCTCCGCTCAGTCCCCAGCCTGGCGCTGCCTTTTATGGTGAGATAACCACTGTAGTTATGTGTACTGCAGTAGGGGGATGTATGCATGTACCTGTAATACAGGTTCCTCCGGTCAGCCCCTGCCGGCTAGCTCCGCCCACAGGGAGCTTGTGTATAAATATGTATGAGAGCTGCTCAGACCCTCAGTCTACAGTTGCCTCTATTGTACTAGTCTCT